>NW_020799122.1:9681139-9731844 GCF_003259725.1 Athene cunicularia
TGGTGCGGCAGGTTCGTCCCCCCGGGGCCGAGCGATACTTTTATATCGCAAGGACGCTGTAAGGTAGCGGCGCTGCGGGTGCCGTCCGTTCAGCCCGGGAGGCTTGTGGAAGTTGGAAATGTGCTTGAGCCGGGTTTTAAGGCACGCGCTCTAGCCGCTAGACCGTGTTTTCTCCTCCTGAAGGTGGAGAAACTGAGGCACGGAGAAGCAGAACACCACCACCACACACACACACACCCCACACCCCCCCCAGGACTGCACAGCGCCCAAAGCAGGAGCAGAGCCCAGATCCCTCCCGGCTCTCACACAACTGAGGTGCCCCCGGCTCTGCCCGCGGCACAGCACGTTCCCCTCCGCCCCGCAGCCCTGTGTAGTACGGAACAGCAGCGGTGCTATCGATATCAGCTTTCATATAAGGCTGGGGAGGGGGGGAGCACCATAAACTGTGGGATTTTCACCTGAAGCTCAGTGCTTTGAGGCAAACTCCGTGTTTGAGTGCCCCAGACCATTCACCTGGATCATCTTGTGGCCAGTGGGCTCAGCTCGGAGCGTTCCTGTGGCGCAGGAGTGCCAGGCACAAACCCACTGCGCTGGAGAAGCGACTTTTAGGGCAGCAATTATTTGTAGGCAGCGCGTGGAGAGCTGGGATCTGGGGTGACAAGACTGTCTTGCAGCTGTTTGTGCTTTAATTCTTCCATAATAAGCTGAAGTGCTTCTGTTCGCAGCCTGCTTCGTGTGGTGCGTTCCTCCGACAGTGCATTAATCTTGCACGGCTTTAAACAGCGTCTTCACAGCCAACCTCCACGTTCCCTGCCCCATCTTTAAATCTGTGCCCCAGGCAAGGGTATGTCTTACCGGATGGAAATGGGAAACGAGTCCCTGGCCATCTTGAGACCAAAGAAAAGATTTGTAGGAACTTTTTTTTTTTTTTTTTTTTTAACTCTTAATAATAGGACAATGGTGTAAGCTTTTGGAAGTTAATCTGCAATTTTTGCACTCTGAAGATTGAAAAAAAAAAGAAACCCGTATTTTGACTGTGGCATTGGGATGGGTGGAAACCAGGTGTCAGGAATGTTATGGTCTGTTGAATGACTTAATCTCTAATTCAATTCACTCTGGGTAATTCACATCGCTTTCTGTTTGTTCTTTAATATAATGTATGTGATGTCTTTTAGACACTATTAATATTGAGTGAAACTAAGTGCTTCTTGCACAGAAATAATTCCTGTAGGATACATTTTGCCGGGGGTTGCTCTGTGACAAGAGCTGTGTTAATGTGATCCTCATAGGAAAGAGAAGCTTAGAAATTATCTGCTTGTGAGTCGAACTTCTTTAAACAACAGTTTCATCACAGACCCAGTTGTGCTGGCATCTTCTAGAGCTCCTGCACTGGTGTTACATCTGGGAAGGGCTTATGACCCATGTAGTGCTGGTAGAAACACTTTGCTTGGGAAGAGTCGCAGAGTGATTTACAGTACAGCTGTAATAGTTCCTTTGGACATTTTATAACAAAGCAAGTGCTAATTTGTCCTTGCCTGCTGCATTTGGGGGGGTGGGGTGGCAATGAAGAGTAGATTGCATTCAGTAATGCTAAAGGGCAGTCTTGAGAGGATTTCTCTGGGGCTAAGCTATAAATACCGCCGTCTAATGTTTTGGACATCATCCAGGGTGTCAGAGCAGCAGGGACAAGGTGTGGTGATGTACAGGGTGGCTTGACCCCGTGTTCTCTGCTTTCCCTTGAAACCTGGGAACTCGGGCTCAGTCCTGATGTGTTAACAGCTCGGCAAAGGTGTCTGGCTGTGGCCATCTCCTCGAGCAGAACAAACATCACTGATGTCTGTTGGTCTGCTTTGTAGTGGATCAATGGAGAGAGAAGTGTTGGATTAACAGCCTTGTACCACAGCTGGGTTTGGTCCCGGAATTTATGTGTACGCTGTACTTGGGATCAAATAGAGAGGGGAAAAGGTGAGCAGGGAGAGGCTTTATTAGTACAGAACCACAGCTGTGTGGCTCCATCTCCCAAACACTGTATGCCAGCTTTGGAGGAGTAGATGTGGTGAACTCTCTCCGTCAGGAGCTGTCTGCTTAGAGCACAGCTCCCGTTTCTGCCCGTGGAGTGATGGTCTGTCTCTCCATCTGTCTGAGAATAAGCACGTTTCTGTGCTGCGCTTCCATCTTGACTGTCCTGCAGCAAGAAACTGTCTGTCTAGGACAGCGTTGTTATTCTTAATATTCAGAATGTGTTGTTATGAGAGATGTTTGTTGTTAAAGCTTGTTCTTGGGGGCACAAGACGATTGCAGAGATCAGGAAGGCTTTTCCACTGCTGGCCTGTCCTGCTCCCAGGCACATCACACTCTCCGGGGTGTGCATGACAAACTCTCTTATTGAACCAGAAATCAACTTTCTGTCTGTCAGGGTGCTTGGAGATGCCCAGCTGTGATTATGGGCAGTGAGGCAGCCGTTCAGACAAAGCACTGAATAAATACGTAGCCTTAACTTGTTTGTGCAGTCTTGTAAGAGCATTCAAACAGTGGTTATTCATTTTACAAGTCGTGATGGCTCAGTTGCCACCTTCTCATGCATGTCTGGCCATGCAGGTGTACCCCAGCTGTTTCCTACATGCCTCTCTAGGAGAGAGACGTGGACTGTGCAGTAGGAACAATTTGTGTCTTCTGCTGTGTATTTTCAGGCATTGCTCAGAGCCACGCTGTACCAAAAGAATCACGGCACTGAATGAGAACTGCCACAATGCTGGGCAAAACCCAGCAATGAGCTGCATGCCATCCTAGCTGAAAAGTGACTGGTGGCCTGTGACCAGTGCACTGGGGTTTGTAGCTATTTTAGTGTAAATTAGATAAAAAGCAGAATTCTGACTTAAATGACAAGGTTACCTAAGCACTCCAAATCAATTCACTTAATGACCAGCTTCTTAACCTTTATTTGAGTAGCGAAGTTTTATGCCTTGTCTGCTTCATGCTTGCTGTTTCATCCAAATCAAAATTAAATGACTCCATTACAATTATAGCTCTATCATTCCAGCATTCAAGAGTGCACTTTAGCAAAAGATCACTGTACTCTGAATTATGGTGTAAGTGAAGAAGTTTGTATTGTCTGTCATATTTTTAGAGCTGGCTTGGCTGTCATCAGCCTTGCTGTGATACTGTAGCAGTCGTGCTGAAAGTTTCTATGGATAAGCCCTAATATTTCGTCCAGAGCAGTTAAAGTTGAGATGCTTTTTAAACCATCAAAATGTTGTACAGAGAGGTATTTCTCCTCTACTCTGGGGCTTGCATTAAGCTTAAACTCCCTTACTTCTCTTGCTTTGCAGTATGTTTTTTATGCCCTTTAAATCATTTAGGGAGGAAGGAAATGAGAGAAAGTGTAAAGTATTGTGACTGACAGATCATTCCTGACTGAGGATTTGGCTTAATGAGCTACACCAGCCTCAAAAGAGCTGCACTGATTCCACCATTTGCCCTGCTGTGTCTTTCTATTCATGCTGACAGCTGGGTAAATCCAGATGAGCTTGATCAAAATGGCCAGAAGTAGACTAATTTGTATGCTTTGGTCTTAGGGAGCGTGATTCTTTAGTCTTGGTGTAAATCTGTAGCAGCTTTGCCAAAGTCAGTGAACTTGCATTGCGTTTATTCAGAAGAAACTAGAGTAGTTGAAGTCCACTGTCTTGGATCCTTCAGAGTGTCTCTGGAGAGAAGCTGTGGGTTGTGCTGGGGCCAGGGGAAGGCTTGTGATGGGGCAGGGCTGTTGGGGATGAGGCAGCGGTCTGGGAAGGCAGCACTGTGCTCCGCCAGCCTGCGGCTCTCCCTCCGGCTGCGGGTCGCTCCCTGCTGCAGCCCTGCCATGGCGGGGAGTCGCACCCCCAGCCGCTGCTGCTCTCTCCTCAGGCAGAGGTTGTCACTCCATCCCAACCAGCCTCTCCGGCTCCTGCTCTCATAGTGTCAAGTGGGCATTTAAAAATAATTAAAGGAGATTAAAATTCTTTTTATGTTCTGTTCTATTCATTTGGACTTTCATGATGGCAAACAAGGTGATCTCTTCAGAGACTGTAATACTGCATACGAGGTAAAAAGGGCTTCAGCTGTTTGTGCTCAGGGTGCTGTTGGTATTGCTAAAAGACTGATGAGAAATGATGGAAGAGACATGCAGCCCTGAGCCTTGGAAGCACGTTTAGAGCAATTTTACTTTCCAGGCATCTTACAAGAAAGCAGATCTCATTTCATTGTTTCTTGTGATGCCCAATTAATTGGTTATCATTATCTGAGACTGTTTATTTGCTGTAGTCAGTAATCACCACTGTACTGCACAGACATCGTAACAGCTAACAGGAATGAATGCAGCTTGGTTTCTTTGGCTGGTTTTTAACACTTGTGCGTGGTTGTGGGCCATCACACACAGTCATGGTTGGGATGAACGAGGAGTGAAAGCAATACATCGATCCCCTGATTCTGTAAAGGTATCAGGCTTGTTCCTTTAAGTGCCTGCTTGCTTTTCTCTGTCTTTGTATTTTTAGAAGTCACTGACTGATCCAGAGGCGAGAAACCTCTCCCCTTCCCAAGGGATCTCAGGTAGCTGGAGCATGGAAAAGAAGGATGTGACTAGCATCTACCTCAATAGTAAAGAGTGGTAACCTATTCTTTGGTCTCTGGGTTTGCTTAGAAATGAAAAACACCAAGAACTGCACACAAAAAAGCACCTAGAGCTTAAAACACAGGTTCTGTGCAATGCCATAGGCTTCTGCTCTGCTTTTCTGTCCTTCAAACAGTTTCCATGTTATCCTCTGTAGCCAGCTGAGCTCAGAGGGAGAGGGTGGAAAGTGTAAAGTCACCAGGATCTCCCTCTAGGAAAAAGGGGGAGGGGAAAAGGTCACTCTTGAACTTGGAGGCATCTGCATTTTAAATTAGTTTTAGTGCTCCTTGAAGGGAAGGGCTCATGGCAGTGACAGCGATAGATCTGGCAAGTGATGCTCTTGGTTTCACAGGCAGATCTGATGATGTGCGGTGGAGCAGGCTCGAGCGCTGGACCTCTCCTGGTCCTGAGGGCCTGATGGCGGGGCGGAGAGGCGATGCTGCACTGTCGCTGTGAGCTAATCTGAGCGGATCAAATTAATATCGCACGTAACTTGGGAGTGGGGTGAACTTGCACGTACAGAGAGCATCTCGGGGAATGTGGGTTTAGCTGTTGCACTGGAGTTAGGAGTAGGTTATATTCTCTGCTCTGTCACTGATTTCCCTCAGTGGGCAAGTTACTTAGTCATCTGTTTCCCTTCATTACACCAGCAAATCACAATCACCCCTAATGAAATCAAATGACATTATACTGATGCAAAAGATTAGAATGAGATCCTTAATCTCTCCTCTCCTCATAATGCAAGGATGATAGTACTTGGCATCAGTATAGGCTTGTTCATCAGGGTTTGTATTGTTAAGGGCATCCTTGAGTTCCTGGAACATTAATGTTATTTAGTGGGCTCCTTGTAAATAAACAGTTTTGCCACAGTGGAGAAATTTATAAGATAACCTGAAGGATAAAAGCTTCTTTCCTTCCAGTGTCCATTAGAAGAAAACAAAAGCGTTAGTGTGCAGCATAACTGGTGAGTTAAAATATCTTTTACTCAGTTTCTCTGTCCTCAGGGAAGACGATGGATTTTTCCTGACACCTTGCTCAATGCCATGTCTGCTCGGAGAATTATTTGGCTCTAAATCCCTTCGCCTAAACTGACAATGCATCTGCTAAAATGATTTGGCTTTGGTTCCTTTGACTGGATGCTCTGTGACTTCTCCTGTCACGTACCACCAAGTGCGTAGTAAAGACAGGTGAAGCAGAGACCTGGGCATCCTGGAGGAGCTCTGTTCCTGCCAGCTTCTTGTTACTGGGCTCAGAACCTGCATCTGAGCCTCTCGGGTTGGGGTGTGCTGGTAGGGAAGGCTGGAGGGGCTTCTGCTTTGTGCAGGCACTCAGTGGGTATCCTTGGTGCTTGTAGTAGTGTCTTGCTCATTCCTGCCTCGATTCTTTCCAAGTTAGCTTTTCCACTGAATAACTAACCATATCTAGACAATATGGGCTTGTTAGTTATCTCATGATACTTTTCAGCAGTTTGGTGTGGAGCAGAAAGAGAAGACAACAGGAAGTAGGGGGGAGTGCTTTAATCTGGATTTCCTTCATGCAACCCCCACCCCAGAAAGCACCCAAACAGCTTTCCAGGCTTGCATTGGAACAAAGCTTTTTGGAGTTCTTAAAATTGTGCTGGACTTGCCTGAGGGATACACTGGGCAGTGCCCAGCTTTGAGGGGGTGGCAGGTGACAGAGCTGTTGTCTTTGAGCAGGGATGGGGCGTGGCAGCCCTCAGAGGGGTTAGGGAGAAGGCCTTGGAGCTAAGATTTCATTTGACCTTTCCAGGTGAAAGGGACATGGGCTTCCTGATGCCTTGGGGCTAAATGTGTGCAATCACCATAATTATGCATCAATTTGCATTTATTTGCATAAGTGCCACTACTTGAAAGCCAAACTACTGTCACCTTTGCCTTGGGAGAGTGGGTGATGGGGAGAGGTTGGACTGTGCCTCCTGAAGTTCTCATTTGTCTCCCTGACAGGGAGGCCATTTCGCACCCTCCATCCCCTGTGCTGTCTTACCCACTTCTTTTCTCTCTGGTTCCTCTCACTCAGCACTCCATCTGGAGTGTCTCCGCTTCCCTTCATCCCTCCTATCTATTTCTCTCTCCACCTGCCTCTGTGTCACCTCGTTCTTGTACCAGTTTTCTTCGCTCCTGCCTGCCCCAGCTGCGCGTCCTCCCCACGCAGGGACGAGCTGTTTGCATACGTCAGTGCAGACGAGCCTCCTGGTTCCTCTGCACAGAAACAGTTCCCTGAGCTTTGACAGGCAAGATGGGGAGGGGATACACTTGATCCAAAGCCTTTTATTTACAGCTACAGACCACAGTCTGGGCAGGGAACAATCTCTCCCTGTGCATTTGTACAGCACCCAGCAAACTGGACCTTAACCGAGGTGTGTAGTGGGAGCTGTAATAGTCTTGTATTTGTCTTGCCTGCAGAGGATCCTTGGAGCAAGCCTTTGGGGGTAGGCAGGTGGTGCCTCTGCCTGCTGTCTCCTGCTCTGTCCTTTCCACTGGCAGAGGAACCTTTCAGCTGATACGGCTCAGTCAATCTCCCTGTAAAAGGTCTCGCAGTCCTGCCCCTGCAGCCCCCTCCCTGCCATAGAGACACGGGGTGCCTCATCGTTCCCGCTGGCACTGAGATGGTTTTGCTCAGTCTAGCTGAGCCCACGAGCTTAAAACTACCTGGGTCCAGCAGGAACACCCCGGGATAGCGCAGGAAATAGCAATTAGACAAACTTCTGCAAATTATTCCCTCCATGGTGCTGGAGCGTGCTGTAAAAGCTCCCTCTGCCTCCCTCCTGTGGTATCTCTGCATTTCTTTCCCCTTTTGCAGCTTTTTTTCAAGTCTTTGCCTTACTTTTTTGGGACTTAGCGCAAAATTGCGTGGTGCTTCAATGATTGATAACCTCCCGCACTGACCTTTACAGCTTGCAAATGGAGCGAGTGCTTGGATGTCCATTATCTGAGCAGCCCAAGAAGCCAAACAGCTCTGGCGAGTCTATTATTGCCGGAAGAAAGCAGCTTGCGTCTGTAGCAAGGGGGAGGATGGCTCATAGTTAATGCTTCTTGTATCAAACTGTGATCTACCCACTAACGGAATGAATTGGAATAGATTGCTCATTTCATTAGCGGTGAAGGTAAGTGAGTGGGTTGTATCCGTACGAGACACATATTTTATTCAGGCTGCCAGAATACTGGTGATTAATTGCCATTGATTTTTGACATCTGTGTTCCTACTGGGGGAATATTTGAAGGCCTGGAAGATGCTTTCATACAGCCTTCAACCTTTCAGCGCCCTCGAAGTGGAAAGAATGAGAGTTTTCTGAAGGCAGGAGAGAAAAGCCTTCAGTAATGCAAGATGTGCTGGGTAGAAGTGGCCTGGCACTGGTGGGTTTCAGGAGGGGTGGCAGCTGCCAGTCTTGATTTCAGGCAAGCACATGCTGCATTGTGTGTTGTTTTGGGTTTTGTTCTTTTTTTCAAGAGGAAATAACCGTCTACATGAGATGTGTGTTTCCTTTTTTGACTATTTTAAGCAATCTACTTCACTCTCAAAGGACTTGATAGATAATTAAATAGAGTGTTGTCAGGGGATCAGTGGCCTTCTGGAATCAATTTGCCCTTCTTTCTGGCACTTGCTGCTTCTAATAACATTTCTAGGCAATTGGTTACTGTTTCTCTGCTAAATGTTTTGGCACTGATCCCCAGATTCAACTAAATTATTTCCTTAAGCTTGTCTTCTAGCAGGTGTGCTTGCACGCTGAGGTGCCAGTGTTAAACCTTTCATACCACAGTCTTCAAAAGCATTATAGATGAGGGACAGCCAAATTTTATCTGAGTCTGGAGCGAAACACAGTAGCAACATGTAGCAAGTCCCTGAAATGGCTTGAGAAAGAAAATGGAGATGCAGTCTGCACTGTCTGATTCTGCAGAGGGGATTAAGGAGGTGGAATTATTTTATTTAATGGTCCACTGCAAATGGATTAGGTTCAGTATGCCCATCAAATAACATGCTTTCCCAAAGAGCTTGCAGGATGAATTATGCCATTGCTTTTGTGGTGGTACCTCTGCAGTCATTGGACACAAGACAACTTGCATGTCTGAGGAAGTTCTCCCTTGTAGTATTCCCATCTAGAGCCTATCCCTTCTCTCCATGGGCCACATGCGTTTTATGTCAGGTGAAAACTCTGGCCTGAAAAGCTTTTCCTTTTGTCCCAAGGAGCTGGGGTGACCTGCTTCATGGGAAGTGTATTGTTCGTGTGGGCAGGTGCTGGCCTTCTTGCTTCTGTTGTTGCTTTATAAATAGGGCTGACAGCAAAATCGAGGTCAGTGGACTCGTGCCAGCTTGCTGGCACCATGGCATGTCACTGGGAGTAGAGAAAGGCAAAGTGCTAAATGTCCGAGTAGTAGCTAGGCTGCTGGGCACAAGCACCAGTATCTGAAGGGCTACAAGGGAGAAGGGTACAATGGTGGAAACCTGCCATAAACCCCCTCTCCACCGAGGGGCCAATGCAGCTGGCCAAAATCCCATGCTCAGGTGGGTGTTGGAAGCCTCTGCAAACACATTCCAGGAGACCAGGGTGGATGCACAGTATGGGAGAAGCCAATGTCATAGGGCTGAAAAATCATTATAGCTGATTGCCTGATGTTCAGGGAGAACAGCTGGAAAATGGGTTCTGCTCTCTGCCATAGATATGGTCCATAATGGCCAAAATGCCCTGTGCGGTGACAGGGAAAGATGTATTGAAGAAGCTGCCTGTGTAGTCCCTGATCTGTCAGTAATTAGCATCTCTGGTGCCCAGATTGTCAGTTAGCCCCTTCTCAGTAGCACTGAGTGTGGTGGGTTGACCCTGGCTGGATGGCGGGTGCTCACCGAAGCAGCTCTATCACTCTCCTCCTCGGCTGGACAGGGCAGAGAAAATATAACAAAAGGCTTGTGGGTTGAGATAAGGACAGGGAGATCACTCACCAATTACCATCATGGGCAAAACAGACTCCACTTGGGGAAATTAGTTTATTACACGTCAAATCAGAGTAAGATAATGAGAAATAAACTCGCATCTTAAAACCACCTTCCTTCCCATCCCTCTCTTCTTCCTGGGCTCAACTTCACTCCTGGTGTCTGTACCTCTCCTCTCTCAGTGGCACAGGGGGATGCGGAATGGGGGTTGTGGTCAGTTCATCACACGTTTTTTGCTGCTTCTTCCTCCTCAGGGGGAGGACTCTTCACACTCTTCCCCTGCTCCAGCGTGGGCTCCCTCCCACAGGAGACAGTCCTCCACAAACTTCATTGTGAGCCCTTCCCATGGGCTGCAGCTCTTCATGAACTGCCCCAGCATGGGTCTCTCCCACGGGCGCAGCCCTTCAGGCACAAACTGCTCCAGCGTGGGTCCCCCATGGGGTCACCAGTCCTGCCAAGAACCTGCTCCAACCTGGGCTCCTCTCTCCATGGGGCCACAGGTCCTGCCAGGAGCCTGCTCCAGCGTGGTCTTCCCACAGGGCCACAGCCTTCTTTGGGCGTCCCCCTGTTCCAGCATGGGGGGCTCCCTGGGCTGCAGGTGGGTCTCTGCTCCCCTGTGGAGCTCCCTGGGTGCCGGGCACAGCTGCCTCACCAGGGGCTGCTCCACGGGCTGCAGGGGAACCTCTGCTCTGGTGCCTGGAGCACCTCCTGCCCCTCCTGCTTCACTGACCTCCGTGTCTGCAGGGTTGTTTCTCTCTCACAGTCTCACTCTTCTCTCCAGCTGCACTTGCTGCTGCGCAGTAACTTTTTCCCCTTCTTAAGTATGTTATCTCAGAGGTGCCACCACTGCCACTGATGGGCTCAGCCTTGGCCAGTGGTGGCCCCATCTTGGAGTCAGTTGGCATTGGTTCTCTTAAACCCAGAGGAAGCTTCTAGCAGCTTCTCACAGAAGCCTCCCCCCCTTCCCCCTACTAAAATCTTGCCATGCAAACACAATACACTGAGAAATTAAATTAAAATGAAACAGAGGAGAGGATATTCCTGCTTGCTGAGACAGCTAGGTAGAGATCAGGAGTCTTAGGGCTGGATCTGCCCTTGGATACTGGTCTGGATCTGCCTATTCAGGACTGGCTATACCCATAGCCTGGGGCTCCCAGCTTGTTTAGCACCCAGTACCACCTGGGTGATGGAGGTGAAACCCATGGCAGTGCCGAGCTCCAGCCAGAGGCTGTATCTGGACCCTGTCCCTCAGCACGAAGTCTTCCTGAGCTGCTGGCTGCTCACAGGGGATGCCAGGACTCCTCTCCACACCCCATCCCTGGAGAACAAAGCTCCTACTGAGCAGGACTAAGATGAGTGGAGCTGTCTCTGGTGAGCAGCAGCGGCTGCTGTTGTGATCTCTGATGCCCTGTTGTTGGCCACCTCCTCTCCCTGTGGTGAACAGCTTTGGTGCCGCATCCTTGGCTTGAAAACCTTTCCATCCTGCTGAGCTGCTGAGTCGCCTGTTTGTAATGCAGTTCCCATCGTCCCGAGCACCTGTGTGTCCTTGGTCTTACAGAGACACCCGTTGCCTCTCCAGCTCAGTCCATTAGCCTTTGCTCTTCCCTCCTTGGATGGCTATTAATGATTTCCATTTTTGCAGCACCTCTACACCCAAAGCACTTTCTTTTATTAGAGGCAAGACTTCCACCTCTATTCTCATTCTGAAGTTGTTTCCTTGGGTATTCTAGCAACAGCTACAGCTGCATACTGAATTGGAGAGCAGTGGTGCTGTATGAAGCACTCTGGCTTACCCAGGTCTAGCCATGCTTTGGGTAAGATCCTGGCCCAGTGGTAGTGCAGCAGTAGTCAGCACCTCATTACCTTAGTGGGAGTCATAAATGGCCCTGTCAAATCTACTCTGTATCCCACTGCTGTAGCAATAAAAGTTGCCAGGACCAAGATGGTGTTAAGAAATACATGGCAAATGCTCCACTCTGGTAGTCACTTGGATTCCTCATAGGAGTCAGTGTTGGGGCAGGAGCATCCTTCAGAGGGAGGCTTCTCCCAAAGCGCTTCATAATGACCTGAAGAACATCTGGCAGGAGAGGGTCATTATCATGTGCTGCTAACTTTCCAAAGGTGTTGGATAATCATGCTCAGGGGATGAGAAAATTACCTGTGAACTTATTCAGGATGTCAAATCAACCTTGTTTCTTCCAGAAAAAGGAAGAAGCTGAAAGCTGTGGAGAGCCTTGATGGAAACTAGCAGAACTAAAGGGATGAAGTGGGGTGGAGCAGTGGAGGAGCAGCTGAGGGCACCTGTCTCATATGCCACAAGCTTTGTGAGAAAGCTTTCCTGGGTCTGTCTTCTGTGCCTGGGTGGAAAATCCAGATGAACCATCTTGGAGGGGACTGGCTGTTGGGGTTGCTTCAGGATTCTTTCCAAAAGTGGGTGATTTGTCAGCCTCAGTACAGGGAGACTGAGGCACTGAAAAATGGAAAGCTACTTACTATGACAGGAGTTAGTGGCAGGATCTGTAATGGCTGGAGGTTTTTTGGCTCACTCTCTAAAGGCCACACCCTGTCAAAGCTCAGGGATGGTAAATAGGAAAGGCCAGTGGAGGCTGTTGGCTCTGCTGTCGTGGCAGCTGTGCTGGGGATGGCACTGGCTGGCTTGCAGGCTTCTGGGAGCCCCACAGGTTAGTGTGGGGCTGATTTTGTATATTGGGTGGAACAGGTGAGTCAAAGACTGTGCAATGCAGACAGTCCTTTTCCATGGGCTGCTGGCCCAGCACATTGCCAGAAGACCACTGCCCCGCTCCCAGGGAACAGCATTCTCCCAGCAGGTCCTCTTCCAGATGTTTCTTCTATACCAATGGGACCATCGTTCTTCCTCTCTTTTCCCCAAGGGTAGCAGGTGACTTCTCCCCAGATACCAGGAGGGGCACTTTTACAAACCAGGAGATGAACAGATGCACCAGCCTCAGTAAAGCCAGAAGGAACTGAGGGGGGAATGCAGTGTTTCTTCCTGTGCTGGGAAATGGATAGTAGCTCTGCTCACTTGGAGCTCACCAAAGCAGCTGATGTGATTTCTGTCTCTGGACATACGATGGAAGCTTCTCTCATTTGGCTCACCGGATGCCTCATCACTTTGCAGCTCTGTATGCCGAGTGCTTTGTTAAAGTCTAGTTCAGTATGTGGATGTGTAAAGGTTTTATAGGTCTGTGCCAGATCTTGTTCCCATGCCTGCTGTGCTTCATTATGGAGCACGTGCGGTGCTGTTATCCGAGGGATAACACTGATTCTCTTCTCATCTCCTGTCATAGCCATGACAGCTTTAGTTTAAATACCTGGTGACTGCCTAATGAACAAAAAGCTTCCTGGAAGCTCAAATGTTTGAACAAAACTGACGTTAGTGGTCACCTGGTTGATGAAGTGGTTTGTGCTGACCATCCTGTGATTTTTTTGGCAAGACTGTGGTGGCCAGAGGGAGGACGCAGTGGTGCTGAGCAAGCTTTTTGCTTCTCAACCCCCTGCTCTTGTGCTAGGCCTCTTCCTCAGACAGGAGCTGTACTTTGGTTTACTGGAGCAGACATGCTTCGAGTGGAGGTTAAAAGCAGGGGCTCCTCAGGCTGTTTGTGCTTGTGGTTGCAGAAGGATTTACTCTCTGAGCTGATACAAACCTAGGCTTATCCTAAAATTAATAAAAATTAAGAATCTATTCAAATTGATGTAAATTCCCAAGTCAAAACTCTATTCTTATAAATAGATTACAAATAGATTCAGTTTACAAATGGGCTTCACTGACTGAATTTCACATCTGTACTTAGGCATGATCTAGGCCGAAGCTTCAATGTTTGCTCATTTAAGCACATGCCTGAAGGCCATGCTGAATCAGGACTGTGGGAGACCATCTTCTCTTAAATGGTCCCATAGTGTTGCTGTGTCCTGTTAAACAGCTCCTGCTTTTTACTGGAAGTGCCTCAGCGGTGCCTGCAGTGTTGTTACACATCTGTGTACAGTACACACATCTGCCTGCCAGTATGTACATCCAAGCTCTGTGTGGTTTGGGGATGGCCAACGGCCTGTAGCTGTTCTACCAGCTTCTAGTTGGGTGAAGGGTTTACTTGTGTCATGGGTTATAAAGCTGAGGAAGAGTGAGTTGAACCAGTGAGGATGGCAGCTGTACGGAAGCCGCCTGTGATGGCAGGGGCTGTCTGCTGCGGGCAGGGTGGGAGCTGAGGTGTGGCCTGGTTTGGAAGAGGCAGCACTGGAAAGCAGGTCAGAGTTGGAGTGGGAGGTGTGGAGACAGTCACGTGCAGGGGCTGTGTCACCCAGCAGATGTGACACCATACCAAGAGAGAGGGGCTCTCACCTACTTTCTCAGGGATTTGTGGGTTCAGCTTGGACAAGGCATCTCCTGCCTTGCCTCTCCTCTTTCTGCTTGCTCTTTCTCACTTGCGTTTCTTGAGGCAAGCACTGTCCCTTTGAGTGTGTTTAGCACCTAGCGCAAGGGCAGGTGACTGGGCTGCCCAGCTGCTGGGGTTGCTATTGGTGGCTTACCCTCACTGAGCTGCATGGATGTCCCACTCTGCCTCACCATGGTAAGTCCTTTGTGGGTGTCACTGTCCTCCCCCACCTGTGGTCACCCAAAAGGTCTCCAAAAGGTGCAGGTCACCTGCCAGCGCGGATGGCTAGGAGGCCAGCAGAGCTGTGTCCTGAAGGGCTCCTAAGCATAGGGAAGGCTACTGGGGGGGTACCCTTACAGTCCTGCAGTACCTTTTCAATAGGCATTAGCAGTGGGGATGTGTTGGAGGAGAAACACTGTGCTGGGTAGGAAACTTCTTCACTTGGAACATAAGAGGCCTCAGCAGATGTATAAAGGACTACACAGAGTGTCACCAGCCTGCCTGCTGCAGCTCTGCCTTTTGCTGGGAGAGACTGACACCAGCAACGTCCCGGTGGGCACCACCAGCTGCCGTTTGCTCCCTCCTCTCGTGTCTCCTCTAGTCCTGATGCTGCCAGGCCCAGCCTGCTCCCTCCAGCCAGCTGGCTGCTCTCTCCTCGCCCCCTGGCTCTGCTGTCACCTTCATGCATAAAACATCTCCCTGTTGACTGACTTCCCATCTCCTGGTGGCCTTGTCAAGGGAACTGCAGGGAGACATAACGAGTCCCTTGTAAATCTCTGGCCTTTCATCCCTGGAAACTTTATTGTGCTTTCAGAGAGCAGCTCTGCTGCTGTTCCTGGTCTTTCAGGGGATGACATTTAGCCGAGGCAGGACAGGAGCAGCCAGCACTCTGCCTGCTGCCAGCCTTCGGCAACCACCACTGCCCTGTGCTCAGGGCAGGCTGTGAACGCTCCCAGGTGCCCGGCGTGGAACCAGGGGCCCTGCCCATGTATCATCGCTTCTCCCACTCCTGGTGTGTCTCCTGTGGGGTAGAAACCCCAGAGGGTTATCTTTGGTCCCCCCTCCCCTGCCAGGATGAGGAAGGGAGGAGAGAGGATCCCTGCATCAGTCCCAAAGAGACCTGTGTAGGAATGGAGCAGCAGTGAATGTGGGGAGAGAGCAGCTCGTGGAGGGCCCTGTGTGTGCTCCTGACCCAGCCTCAGCTTTGAGTTTTTTCTTTGCTCATACCTTAAATTACAGTGATGTTCAGCACCTGGCTTTGAGGCACTGTATAAACATACACAGGTGAGGAATGCCCAGGATCAGTGCAAATGGAGACCCTGGTTTTTCATTTAGAGGGGAAAAAAGGGTGGGAGTGCAAGGATCAGTTAGGATCACATGGCATTTCTGTGACAAAGGGAGGACTGTAACCCTGTATAGTCGGACAGCACTGATTATCCTCATCACTTGCCTGTGCTTGATGAGGAGTTGCAGCCTCCTTCAACGATGGGACTTTGAGACTGTCAGTGCTGTTTGCTGTCTTGGTACCAAAGTAAACAATGTTATGCAGGTTTAAAAGAGGTTTTTGTAGAGATGACTCTAGTTTGGATGAACAGAGAATGTTTTTGTGGGGGGCTGTACCCCATCTCATGGGGGTCACTCTGCACTGGTAGCTCTAGGGAAGGTGAGAAGCCTCCCTGTCACCCCCAGCTCATTGCCCTGGAGTTCAGATCATGCTGAGCCTGTCCGGTTGTGAAAGGGCTTTGGGTTGGGAAGCTGAACTGTGCCCTGAAGCATGGATGGGCCCCTACACTGTGGTGCCTGTTTGAGAGCGGCACTCTGGGGTGGACAGTGGGCTCAGACATAGCTCCATCATCCCAGTGAGTCTTGGGGTTAATGCCAGCAAGAGTGGAGTGTGCTGAGCACCTCTGCCTGCCAGCCAGACTGGGCTCCGTGTGCTCGCAGGGAGAGAAGAGATGGTGGCGGGTGATGTGTGTGAGGGACTGGCGGAGCTAAGGGGATGGGCTGGAGTTAGTGAGCAGCACAGGATGTTGACGTGCTCTGCGGTTGTTCTGATGGGGCTGTTGGGTGTTGCAATCCTTGTTTAAGCTCTCCAGGCACGTGATGACCTTGGGAACGTGTGACAAGTTTGCAGCCAAATTGTTCTATGTGATGGAGATGCTGGACTGGGAATTGGCGAGCTGGATTCTTTCTAGCTCTGGCAGGGAGGGACAGGAGTGTTGCCAGGTCAGAGCTGGGATCCAGCCAGCCCAGTATTCCTGAGAATATTACTCTTTACTAAAGAGCTGCTGGTGTTAGTGCTTCCTGGTCACGAGCTTTGCTCCGCAGCTTCTCTGCTCAGTGCGGAGAGGAGACCTTGCAAGAGCAGCTCATCAAAAGGACGTACATATGGAAAAATCCCCAAAGCACCAACTTTGAGAGTAGGTCCAGAGTGTTGATGTTCCTGAGGCCTCAGAAGGGATCAGAACTTAACAGCTGTCCCCAGGGAGAACTCCTGTATGTTAATTTAAGTTTACTGTAAAGCCTGTGTCACCTTCTCACAGTGGAAGCTGGAGGAGCAGAGGAGCAACTGCAGATCAATTTACGTGGGTCCCAAGGTCATCTCTGTGTATGCTGTTTTAAATATATGGATATATTTAGTGATTATTGTACTCATTAATTGACTGCTTGTGCTGGGGAAGGCAGCTGGTAATGAAATGGCAACAGAGGCTGAATTTCTGGGATCATTGTCAATGTCCCTCAAGGCATCAGATTTTCCAATGGCAGAGTTTGGGGCAGAGCTCTGAGGACCAGCAGTGCTGCTCTTCTCCGGCACTGATCCTGTCCTGCTCTGACTCTTCTCCAAAGCTGCAGAAAAGGCTCAGTCATGGGTTTATAGAATCACAGAATCATCTTGGTTGGATAAGCCCTTGAAGCTCCTCAGTCCAACCATGAACCTCACTCTGACCATTCCCAACTCCACCAGATCCCTCAGCGCTGGGTCAGCCCGACTCTTCAACCCCTCCAGGGATGGGGACTCCACCCTGCCCTGGGCAGCCCATTCCAATGCCTAAAATTCCAATACGGGTTCAGCCCATACTGGGATTCCTCCTTACATGTTACATTCCTCCTTACATTCCTCCTTACCCACCTTGTCTCCCATTCTCTGCTTCACTCTGCTCTTTCTCTGGCTGATGGGGAGAGTATTTTCTCTGTCAGCAGCAGCAGCTTTACCTTAACATTGTTGCAGCTGAGGAGAGAATAGAAAAAACCCAGCTTTTTCACTAGCTTTTTATGTGGCTCAATCATTCAGTCCGTGCTTGCAGAGTAGCTTGAGATAATTCAACTTCAAGGAAGAGCAAAGTCATGTCACCCTAGAGTCCTAAGACAGATTGTCCTTCTCCCTCCATAGGCATTAACTCCCTCCTCGCCTTGGCTTGTCTTCCAGGTGCTGAAAGGCTGCAAGAAGCTGAACCTGTCTGTACATTCGGTGGGCCGCATCCCCGGGGGCTATGTCACCAACCACATCTACACCTGGGTGGACCCGCAGGGCCGGAGTGTGTCCCCACCAACGGGCCTGCCACACCACCAGCACAGCTCCCTCCGCAAGGACGGCGAGAAGAGGAGCCACCTCCAGCTCCTGCAAGAGGGAGATGAGAAAAAGGTGAGAGAGGGGGGTCAGGCACAGCCCTGGGGGCCTGTCTGTGGTTACCTGTTCCCACGTAGGTGCCAACCCCCTGCGTTCCCCACATGCTTTTCCTTCATGTGGTTCTGGCCTCCACTGGGACAGCCTGTCTCTCCTTTTAGGATACACTGGGTTCTGGTTTTCTCCCTCGGTCTGTAGGTTTCCTCTGTCTCCCCTGATGACTCCTGTAGTTCAGGATGAATTGGCTTTGTTCCCATTTGACACAAGTAGAACCTGAGCTGGAGACAGGTATTATCCAGATGCAGACTTGCCTGGCAGTGAGGGTCCTGCCAGGAGTAGCAGTCAAACCAGAAGTTTCCTCTCAGGCTTCTCCTGAGCAGGCTGCTGTGGTGGCTGGAGGCCTGCTGCCCACATGGTCACTCAGAGGCTGACATAGATGTTATGTTCAGGGGGGCTCGTGGATTTGGGGGTCTAGATCTGAGAGTGCACTACTGCCCTCCTTCCTGTGCTTCAGATCTTTCCTCATGTTTCCATGAGGCTTTCTTGGGTCTCTTAGTGGTTTTGTCTAAGTAAAAAAACAAACCCAATTTTTCTCTTCCAAAAATGCTATGAAATAAATCAGATTATTTTCCTTTTCCATGTGGGGAGAGGCAGGCTGAGCCAGGAGGGGCCTGAGCAGTGCCTGTGTAAAAAGCCCTAGCAAGTGAAAAAGGAGCAGGGAGGGGAATGGCTTTCATAAAGGTACCTGGGGAGCTGGTAGTGTCCGGCCAGTGCTGGCCACTCCAGCAGGGCCTGGATCTCAGGCCTTTGACAAAAAGGAAAGGGTATCAGCACATCTAATTCCCAGTCCTCATCTCTCACTGTGAGCCTGTACTCCCTTGAAATAGGCCTTATTATATGTGCAGCCAGCAGAGGATGTGTTCAAGCTACAATATCTGATCTCGGGGATTTAGTGTTTCTTCTCCCCCATGCTTCCTGTGCCCAAACAGACCTGGACACTTGGAGAGGCAGAGGAACAGTGCTCAGATGCCCTTGCAGTGAGGCATAGGCTGGAGGGACAGACTCTGTTTGCTCTGTCCGTGTTGATGGATAGGAAACCTGTTAGTCCCATACAAGCAGGACATGGTGTTGCCTCACCGGCATCCATGGGATATCAACGTACTGTCATATGAGTGAGCAGGACACTTGCTTCCCAGAGGCACAGAGTTGCTTGAAGCTGTGACATATTTCCATTCTATTATCCTGACATCGCTCTGGATGTCCCCAGCGCTTTGATTGTACGCCCAAAATGTCCTCAGCTCTGCCTGGAAAGGCTGTGTAGGGATCTGTAAGCTGGAGCCTCTCGTCTCAGCCGGAGGGGGGAAAAATATCTAATGCAGGATGAGGCAGTTTGCTGATAGAATACTCACGTGGGCCACAAGGGAGAAGGGGCCATTATTTTTACTTTAAGGAGAAAAGCAGCTGCTGCTGGTTTGCTGGTGTCCCCCACTCCCTACCACTCTTGATACAGCAGGCAGCGACTCTTTGAAGCTGTAGGTAGGAAGAGTTTCTCTGCACAGTGTTACTTTAGTCCTTGCTCTGGATCGATGTGAGATGCTGCAAAGCCAGCAGCTGTACACACACATCCCTGGCCCGTTCCTGAGCCTCGTGTGGCCCCAGACAGCCCCTTCCCTCAGTCCCGAGGGGATGGGATTGCGGGTGCCCTGGCTGTCTGGGGGCAGCACAGCAGCTGCCTCGGCCAGTCATCAGAGCAAAGCACCCTCCTCCGTGCTGCTCCTGTCCCGAGCTCATCAGAGCTGGTTCCCATGGGGTGCACGGGGAAATGAATCCAACTGAACTTTGCAAGTTAAAAGAGCTTTAATTACCACAGTTTAACCTGCTTTGGAAAGGAATGAAGCCAAGTTGAATGAAGGCCGCATTAAACTTCAACAAGCATCTGTGCTGGGCTTGGCTGCTCACTCCCAAGGTGTGCGGGGCGGCCCAGCTCCACGTCACCCACTGTGGCACCGTTCTGACTGAGCCAGGCTGTGTGGCACCGTTCTAGCTGAACCTTGGCTCACAGAAGCGGCTGTCCTTGTTCTGAGATGTTTCTCTGGTGCCGTTGCTGTGATGCCTCTTTGCAGCAGTGCTGCACTTGCAGAGCACTGGGAAAATCTGCCAGCTTTGGGTGGGATGCCAGGTCGTCATGGTGGTACCAGCTTGTGGCTTGCTGGCTTCAGGACGTTTTGCCCAGGTGTAAAGGTGGTGAAAAGCCTTGCACTCCACCTGGCTCTTCCAGAATCTGATCTTGTTCTTCTATTCCTTGGTGCTGCTTCACAGAGTCAGACAGCCCTTGCACTTCTTGTAGCGGAAGATCGTGCACTGACCCCAGGGCCGAGGAGTGAAGGCCCCTCTATTATCCTGGGAAGAGTCAGTGACAATTGCAGGAAATACTTGAAACTTGCAGAAATGAGCGTGCAAAGATCTGAAGCATGAGGGCAGTACTCCATGGCACGTCTGTAGTGACACCAGTTGCTCTGCTGTCCCCATCCAGCCCCTCTGGTGCCATGCTGGCCATGTACCACACTTGTAACAGAAGCTGCCAACTGTGTTTTAAGTTTCAATCCCCGGATCCCCACGCAGCTCTGCTGGTGGTCCATGGCTCTCTGGGCTACTCCAGACTTAGCTCTTGTGTCAGTCTCCAGTGTGCCTTCAGCTCTCGGCGCCTTGCTGACCAGGAGCATGGTGCACCTTCCTCCCTAGCCTGCTGCTCAGGAGTGCTGTCAGCGGCGGCTGGTAGCTCTGGTGGGACCTGAGGTTGCTCAGAACAGTGCCCTGACCCCTCCACTCCTTGCACTGCCTTGAGCGTGCTTCCAAACCCAGCTCCTCCTCGCAAGCCCGCTCACTGATGTTGACGTACAAGGCTTAGTACGCATGTTGCATAACCTCCGCTCCTGAATTCCCAGCTGTAAGACGAGCAAAAGAAAATTACTGGATGCTACAACTCAAATGACCACTTCTGTATCCAGAGGGGCCTTGCTTTGCCAGCTGACAGGGCAAGCAAGCCCCACCATGATCAAAGGCTGTCTGGCAGTGAGGGCAGCCTGGCCTGGCTGGTGGATTTGAGAGGGGTTATTTGGTGTGACTGCCAGTGACATTTTCCTGAACACATGCTTCAGGGTATGGATTAGCTGAGTTGCTTTGTCCTGGCTTACTGTGGGCCATCAAGAGGTGAAAACACGTCCCAGAACATGGGAACAGCCTGCCTCTAGTTTCTCTCTTTATTTGTATGTGTAGAGAGCGCTATATATATTTAACTGCAGAAAGGGGGTTATTCTGTTCACAAATACCATGCAAATAAATGCAACATACCCTGGTTAATTCAAGTCCAGTCAACCAGCGTTGACAGGTACCCCCCGAGGGCTATTTGATTTCTGTATGTTTTTACATTCTGAGGAAAGGGCTGGGGATTAGTTGGTTATTTTTTTCCTCCCCTCTCTCTCCTATTTCTAATCGATCTGAACGTCCTGGAATACATATGCAAAAGCTTTCAAACAGGCACCTTTTGGGAAAGTACACAGAGAGCAGACTTCAAGCCCTACAGCAGGAGGGTGAAGTGATGTAAACCAACAAGTTTGTTAATGCAGTGCTACAGTTCAGTAAGCCTGCAACGCTGTAGTAGTTAAGGTGGTATTTCCAGCTTTTGCAAGGTTAAATTCAAGGTTGGTGGAGGCATCCTACATTCATCAGGCAACAGAGATATCCTTGTCTGGCTACCTTTCCCTCCAGCACATCTCTTCTGTATGCCTGAAAGGATGGGTTTTGTAGCATAGTTTAACAAGTTTGCTTATCTGTAGGCAGAAGCATTCATTATCAAAAGGCTTGAAATGGAAACCGCTGCCTTTGGCGTGTGTGTGATAGTGTAACCGATCCGTCTGGCAGAGGGGGGATCTGGCACATGGCTGTGTCCCTTCCCGGGGCGGGCACTGGGACAGAGGTGTGGAGCCGGCGGGCTGCTGTGCGGCCAGGGTGGCTGGGCTTTCTGCTGATGGGTCAGCCTGACGTCCTCGGGCGGCTTTGCTGCAGCGGGGATTGGGTGCACAAGGCAGCCAGAATTGCTGGCCCGTTTCTTGCCCATGGCTTTACATTGCATTTTTGTGTGGATACTGGGATTCCTTCACTGTCAGCTGTGGAGGAAGCTGTTAGGGGCATTTGGGAAGGTGCTGGTGGACTGTCAGCTGCACACTGGCGTTGCTTTCAATGCCTTGTTCCAGTCAGTGGTTCTGAGCCAAAATTGAGCTTGCACCAAGCTTGGGTCAGAAGCTATTCTGTGTGGATGAGCAGGAGGTCAGGGCTAAGATCTGTGCCAGTTATTCAGTGTAGATCCGACCTAACCAATCATGAATGATATCTCTTGAGAAGGCACAAGAAGGGATGCAAGAATTAAAAGGAATGGGCGGATGAAGGAGGCACTAGTGTGTATGTACTTGTGGTTGTGAAAGTTGTTGCAAATCTTCATGCCTTCCACATTTGTGTTGTCTGTGGCAGGTTGGAGAGATGGCCATACTTCCCAAGTTGTGTTATTATTAGTTTTCTGCAGAAAGGACAGCCTTTCTTGTAGTCATAATCAGTGGAGCCACTGTCTCATCAGAGCCCTGTGCCCATCTTCCCTGCAGGTGAAGCAGCCAGTGATGGTGGTCAGCAGTAAGTGTGAAATGAAGGGCAGAGCTCTGGTGAAATGTTGCAGCCACCTGTCTCCAGGACAGACACAGCAGCAGGTCACAGTCCCCCAGCACCATCCCAAGAGAGGATGGAGCTGCATGCTGGAAAGATGTGGTCACCTTGTGCTTCAAAGCAGTTTGGTTTCTGTGATCTGTCCGGGGTTAGGTCTTCAGGATTTTTCACAACAGCAAGGACCATTTATGCTTTGAATTGTCATTGATGTACTTCTGGGATCAACAGCTTATTTCATTAAAAGCACTTTGGAAACCATCAGCCAGCAAAAACTCGTGGGTGCTGCTGAGCTGGGACGAAGAAGAACTGTGCAAAACGCTCTGCAAGTGTCGGACTGCTGATTCTTTGAGAAACGCCATTTCATCAGCTGAATTGGTGCTCTAATGTGCTTATTGCCAGGGGAGCTGCTTATTCCTTTAAGCTTTTGGTGCAGCAGAAGAAAGAAAATATACATAAAGAAGAGAGTACGAACATCTCCTTGCCTTCAGGCAGTTCTGTATCCAAAAGTATCTGTAATTATTATAAAACAAAAAAGAAAAACTATATCTGTGATAACATTGCGTGGCTTGAATGTTTGAGACGGTAATGGTGACTACTTAAGCATGAAGGATAAGAGATGCAGGAGAGATAAGGAAGGATTTCTTTCTATTAGATTGTAATGACATTTTTAGTGAGAAGTGATACAGCTCCCTGTGTCTCTCACTGTTTGCTTGCTCTGACCTTGCTGGAGTTTGCTTTGGTTTACAGCTAGAAGCATATTCAGGCTACTCAGGGGTATGTGGTTAGTTCCCTGTGGTGACTGGAGTATGTGACACGAGCCACTGGTCCCCCAGTTTCCTGGGGATTGAAGGTGTCCCTCTGCCTTGGGCAGTCAGTAGCCCTGTCCCAGCAGACTGACCCCACAGCGTCCCTTGAATCAGACCTCACCTCATGCTGGTGGGCAGCAGTGCCATCTCTTCGTTATTTCAGGCACTTTAAGCAGAAAAAGCACCCGAAAGTGGTAATTGTGGTGCATGAGTCAAGCAGTACCCCGTGGGGCTCAGCAGCAGCGTAGCTGAGAGCTGGGCAGCACTGCTGGGCTGAGGCTTGAGATCGCGCCCCGTGGCAGACGACTTGCTTTGGAGACTGTCCTGCACTGCTTCTGTTGTTGCTTGCCTGTCCCTCTGCTCTGGGTGTCACCTCTCAGCCATGGGAGATTCCTGCCCCAGCACACACCCCCCTGCAAGAACCTGTTTGCAAATCGGTGCCCCACGTGTGCCTGTTGGGTAGCCAGAGGCAGCACTGTAGCTGCCCTAATATTAACACACTTGGAGGCAGCTGCCAGTGCAGCTGTGGCCGGAAAGTCCCTGGCATGGCCTTACAAAGCCTGCCCTGGAAGGGGGGTTGATGCTGAGCAGCTCTGATGGATCCAGCACCTCTAGCAGCTGTGACTCTGCTGCTCCCAGTACCTCAGTTAATGTGTTGGGAGCTGGCTCTGCGTTCTGTGAGCTGTGCTCACACGTTTGCAGGATGTCTAGACATAAGCCAGTGGGGCTTCCTCGGGAAGCAGGAGGAGGATGAGCCCTGTGAGCCTCCTTAAGTGTTGTTTTCGTCGTATGGTAGCAATAATGGTATGGAAATAGCTGTCAGCATGGGTGAAACCTTCTCAGCCACTCATGCAGCTGTGTGTTGAATCGTACTGATGCAGAGTAATTCTTGTCTGAAAGTGCTTTTTCTAATGGTAAAATTGAATCTGTCAACAGGTAATTTTATAAACCCGGAGAAAAGAAATCCCATGCAAGAATCAAGTCAGAGCAAATGCCTTACTGGTGATGACTTTTTTTTTTTTTTCACCTTCATTTCCTGCTACAGGAGGCAGCAGATGTTTCAGCATTGAAATTGAAGTTAAAATTGTGACCTTGATCTTCCAAATGCTTCTGTGTTTTACACGCAGGAGTAGCCTGAGGCTGGACACAGCCTTGGTACAGCATAAGGGAGGAGGGTGGGACTGTTCAGGCTCTGCACTACCGTGAGCCTGGGAGTACCGGGCCCTTCTCAGCAAGGTGCGGGGGGTTTACCTTGCCTGGATGTCCTCAGTTTCCCCCTGCAGAATAGCTGCCTTTCTGCACAGCCTTGCTTGCTGCCTCTGTTTTAGGATGGTGTTAAAGACAGCTGTTTGTTTAGCAGCTTGGAGTGATCCCAGCTCTCACTGGTATCAGCCCTTGAGGTACGTTACGGCTTCTCACTCTGAGCTACAGCCTGGCAGCAGAATAGGGGGAAAACAGAGGAGGGAGAAAACATTAAGTGGAAATGTAACCAAAATGCCCTTTTCTGGGACAAGACTTGCACAGAAGTGTTAATCATACATGTACAAAGCTGCTTACCCAAGTGAAAAAGCCCAAGCAGAAGGGCTTGGTCCAGGGAACAGCATGTCCGGGGTCTGTTCCCAGTGGGGCCCAGGATCAGTGCTTCGCATCAGGGCAGGATCAAGTCCCAGTGGTGGGAACCACTGGAAACAACAGCCTGGTCACAGTGGATGTGTTTAGCTCCCTCCTTGGACAGTGCAGCTTGGCTTGTGCTTCACTGTCATCCTGCAGTCTCTCTCCCACCCCACAGCCGTGTTGGAGCTTACAGCGTGGGAGAGGTGTCCCCAGTGGGATGGCAGCAGGTCCGGGCGATGCTGTACTTGGGGCTGCCAGAACGATGGTGCCGACCCCACCTAACATCATCTCTGCTGGGTGCCCTGTCCCTGGAGACAGCCCCTCAGAGACAGGAGGCCCTTGGGAAATAATGTGCAAAGTAGTCTCCCCTCTTATCCCTAAGCCCTTAACATGGAGTGACTCAGCCTTTGCTTCATCCTGGCAAGCAGCTTATCTCTCTGTTTGGCTCCTGAACGCTTTCTCTCCACTCCTCCTTCCTGCCTCCCTCATTGCTCCCCAGTCTGATCATCTGAGCCCCCTGCCTGCGAGCATTCACTTTATTTCTCAGCTATTCCCTAAATCTGCAGTTTGTCAATAAGCCCAGTGCTCCAAGAGTGGTTATTTCTTTGGCGCCTGCTGCTGCCACACTTTTCCCAGCTACCTTAGTTTCTATTGTGATTTCCGCGGGGTTTATTCGCAGAGGCGTAGCTATTAGTTGATTAAGAAATGCAATTAAGCCCTCAACAACCCAGCTTTCTGGGATTGCCAGCAGCAACATATTTTTAAGTAGTGCTTAGGTTTTTTCACTCCGCTTGGGTTTGCGAGAAGGTCTTTTAGATCTTTATTGCTCAGGGCTGTATTCGCTGCTCTCTGCTTCTTGAAGACTAGGTTTGCTTTGTACGTGTGTAAACAAACCGGCTCACACAGCAGCACCTCAGGTTTATAGGGAGAGGGAGTATCTCTTACTCGATCTGATGATATCGGGGTGGGGAGAGCAGGGTCTCAGCTTACCAGGCCGTGGGGATAGCATTAAAGGGAAATGTAGATGTCTTGATAGGACGCTACCCCTCCTTGTTGCTCACTCCACCGGAGTGCTGGCACATATATTTGTTGTTTAGGGACCTGGATGGAAGGATTGTTGCCATTACTAGACTGCTTTGAGCCTGATCTGTGATGGCATGCACTGTGTTGCATTTCTGCTACTTGTATTTTTCCAAAAATTGGGGAATTTTTGAAAGATAGGGCCACAGTGTGGTGAAGAGGTTACAGTAGAAGGGAGATCCTGAATGTCATTAGACAAATGGGGAGAAAAGAAAAGGACTTTGGAGCAGTTTAATATTTTTTTTTTGTTTTAATAAAACCCAGTGAAATGTTCTATGTCCAGAGCAATGCTTTCATGTAAAGAAAAAGTTAAACTGCCCTTGATTGTGACAGGCTGGGTGGGTACAATGCCCACTCTCCAGCCTGAAGCGTGAAGGTCTCTTTCCTTCATAATGCTTCAAGCCTAAAATTGTTTCCAGCGCTCTGTGAACTTTAAAGCAGGGGAGGGACTAACCCAGGGAAGATCGGGTTTGTGCAGCCCTAGACAAGGGTGCTGATAGAGGTAGTTAATGTCTTGGAGTTCTCACTCTCCAGCTTTCCCCGGTGTGGGGGTTGCAGGCGTGAGGGGAGCAGAGGGCAAGCGGCGCTGTGCTGGGAGCTGCCTTGGTCGGGGGATCACCCCAGCTTCAGCTCACAGATCCCTACCACACGTGCAGCTGATGAGGCATTAATGCAGTTTCCAGCCAGCCGTGATACCGGTATAGAAAAGTAGAAGCTGCTTTGGCATCCATTTCTTAAAGTGCAGAATTTTGCAGTGTATTGTCCTGAGGTAGATTTATGCCCTGCTGCTGATTTCTGTCTTGCTGCTGCACCACCACCAAGACAGAAAATGGGTTTTCAATACCAGCCTCTCTAAGGCTGGGCTGAACTCCCTGCGTGATGCTGTGTCCTCTAGAAAGGCAGCGTAATTAGTGACTTGAAGCTGGAAATGACTTTTCCATCAAGGTAAATGTTCACGCTTTTGATTTGACTGCGATGAAGAGTTTTAAATACAAAAGCTATTCACAAACAGTCTGTTTCTGGTTGTTTCTATCAGTGTGAAACACATTTTGGCTTTTCTCATTTGTTTTTATTCCTGCTGTCTGCTTTTCTCCAGAATTGACTTAGAACTTGGGACAAAAGCAAAAAAATCCTGCAGTTACTAATTTAGAAAATGTCGTGCAGAAAGTGAACAAAGGCCATTTTAAATAAAGAGTCCTCAAGGGAGCTAAACACAGGCTTGCTCATTCACTCTAAATTCTCACCTGACCTTTCATATATCATCAGGCCCCGTGAGTAGGAGAGGTTGGAAGAAGGCAGATGGGAAGCTGGCTGATAGCTTTGGCGTACCTTGCAAAATCAGCCCTGCGGCCAGCATCTGGTGGGGAAAACAGCTGCCCAGGTGCTTGTGGTACTTCAGCCTGTCAGAGGTTTGTGGAAAATATTAAACATCTCTTGCAGTGTGTGCTGGCTTTTCTGGGCAGGATAGATGGGAAATCTATCCTAGCCCTGTTAATTAGAGATAATGAGGCACATGCCTGTTTGGAGGAGTCCTGAGTACCTTCTGTGCCTAGTGGACTGCCTGGCTGGGGTGTCCAGTGAAGCACAGAGGAGGGACTGCTTGAGGGGCGATGGCTGAGCTGGTGGAGGTGTGTGAGGACCCGCCTGGGCTGTGCCAGGGCCTTTCCCCACTGCAGCCTGTGCCTTTATGTTGCTTGTCTTGTTGCTTGTTCTCTGTACCCTCTCCTGAGGGGGGAGTGCATGGAGTGGCCCCTCGCAACCACTGCTACTTAAAAGAAGGGCAGAGAAGTGGAACTGAGCTGTTTCCCAGTCTGGGTGGATGTGGGGAGTTGCTGTGTAATCACAGGTTTGCAAAGGGGAAGTGCACAGCCAGCACGTCAGTGGTGCTTCGGGGATTTCTCTCAGTTAAGTACATAGCTCAGACACACCTGTACCAGGAGAGCACTGAAAACTGCTGTGGGTCAACTTTTCCTCTGGTTTATGGCTGTAATCCTCCCAGCTCATGTTTGCTGCCCCTCATGTAGCTGAACCTTCTCATTTCTCCAGAGCTGGCATTTCCTTCTCGTATTCCCCATTGTCCCACAGGAGCTCCCTGGTCCGGCCAGGGGACACGGCGGGCGTACAGCTACCCTGGGTATCACGCCTCTCCCTTTGCCTGCACCTCCATCTTGTGTTTCTGAGGATTGCAGAACAGGAGCGGAAAGGCCCCTTTGGTGCTGCTTTGTCATCCTGTGACACCTGGGACGGGTGTCGGGAGATAGGGTGGGCTTCAGCCAAAGAGCTTCTTAACAGCAGCTCTGTCTGGACCCTGAGGGTGTTTGACAGAAACTGGACTGAAACCTGTAGCTTGCTTTTTCAGTTGATGTTTTTAGTTGCTAGTACTGGAGGCTGGGTTTCTGTAAGACAGATGGGAGGAGAAGGACAGTATCCAGCAGAGCTCTGGCAGCCCCTTGTCTGGCTGACACCTTAGCTGGACTCCAGCTTGCAGAATGGTCTCTTAGCCCTTGCCTAAGCTGTGTCTCCTTTCCCGAGGCCCAGACCCCTCCTGAAATAACACTACTTGCTCCACTTGAGGCGTTAATCTCCTTCCACAACAGTGCTTTATTTCTGGATTTGTCACCTAGGTCCTGCATGTCATTCCATCATTTCTCTCTTTCCAAGTTCTCCTCTGGAAAAGCCAGACTTCCACACCTTCTCAAAGTGATCTGCCCTCTTGCTCCTGAGCATCTAAATTATTGAAAAACAGGGAAGGACAAAACAAACCCAAATCTTGAACATTGCATGTTCATTGTAAAATGCCCCCCATGGTAGAATCGCCCCGTCTGTCCGCCCTGTGCCTGTAGTTAGCTCTCTGGGGATGCTTGGGCATTGCCCACGCTGCAGTCCATGTACCTCTGAAGCATCCTTTGAACCGCAGCCTGGACCCCGTGTCCAGGCACGGGGAGATGGACGAGCCTAGGGAGCTGCAGGAACAGCTAAACCTGCTGTCCTCCCTCGGCACTGCTACCTGAGCCAGCCACAGCGGGGAGGGGATATCGCTGGTTTAGAGCTCGGTCTGGGGCTGCGGTTTTCTGGAGGCATCTAGAGAAGGGGCTGTGTCCCAGGGTGTGCGCTGCGCTCCAGGGAGCCGCCGGGAGAGCCACTGGCAGCAGCAGGGACCTGGCTAATACCAGTAACGTGGGGCTGGCACTGCTTTTGTGCAGCTTTCAGACCCCACATAAATGGCTGTTCCTGTTCCTCTGCAGGTGAATCTGGTCCTGAATGAAGGGAAATCCCTGGGCCTTATGATCCGAGGAGGGGCAGAATATTCCCTGGGCATCTACATCACGGGTGTAGATAAAGGCTCCGAAGCAGAGAGCACTGGCTTAAAGGTAAGAGTGACCCCAGAGTGGGCTGGGGCGGGAGGTAGAGCTTCACCAGCTGTGGCTGCAGGGCTGTTTCAGGACATAGCTGCTGCTGCTCCTGCCCTTCTGCCTCCAGCCAAGCAAGGCTCTCGGTGTAGAGGTGAGTGTTGCATTTCTGGGGATGGCTTTTCAGGGCAGGTTCTTTGGACATTTTGGATACTAAGCCTAGAGGGAGCAAGGTGGTTGTACAGAGAGAGATGCAGCCTTACAATTTCTGGAGTAGACTGTAGTTGCCTTTTGCCTTAGCATGCCCCCACACCTGATTTCCCCCCTTTGAGATAGCTGAGGGGTGTTTTTGGTGTAGATATCTCAGAGTCCAGCCCTGACCTAGTAGGTGAAGAAAGTCATTCTCACCTTCCTGAGCTGGCAGGAAAGATTTTTCTATTAGAGATCCTGGTCCTGTGCCCTCTTGCCGCATCTCGCATCCAAACCCATTATGTTTGGAACTAGTGTTTTGCACAAGGTGCTCTTAGCTTGCCTCCAGGGAATGTGTTTAGCTGCTGTGATGAGAGGAGGCCAGGCTTGCTGCAGTGGGAGCAGGTGCATGCTAGTTTCTTTCAGCAGCATTGGTAATCATAAGGATCATGTCTTAACAAGCAGAAACAAGATCACCCTCGGGGCTAGAGCAGAGCTGATCTATCAGCAGCCTAACTTGGTGTGACCTCCAGATACATCAGGCTCCCTCATGGTCAAACAGGTTCCTAAAGGATGCTCTGTGGTTTGGCTGGACCCCTCTGACGCTGCAGTGGTCCAGAGTTGGCTACAGTTTTGCTGCAGACCTCGTGTAAAGTGAGGTCCCCTCCATCTCCTCATCCCACCATGTACACATGCACACGTATCACCGCCGAGTTCCTCCAGCCTTCCCACTCTACCAGGTCTCAGGATGGGATGTCCTGGGACCTTAGCTGTTCCTGGTAGGGGCATTTGGGGTTAAAACTTTATATGTTTTAGGATGTTCACCAGTAAAATAAGTTGAAAAAGGAGTCGCTGGACTTTAGGTTTATCTCTGTGCTGTTCATGAATGGAGAATGTTTGAAACTAAAATTCCTCAGGCTGTAGTGTTTTACTTCATCACTTGCTTTCTTTCCTGGTGTGTTTTTCGATCTAAATGACCCAACTCCCTGCAATCACACTGTGCCCTTTTTACTTCCTCCAGTGCAACCCCATGTGCTCTGAGAGACAGTTCTTTCCCTGCTCGTTGTGCCAGTCAAGACCCAATGGATATTAAACTCCCTAACGTTCTCTCAGTCCCTTGAAATGATGCTGGACTGCAGAGGATAGAGCGGTAATCCACTCTGATTCCCTCTCTATATTGTGAAGTGATGCATTTCTCCCTTGATCAGCCCTGGAGAGTTTAGGGCTAAGCCTTCAGCTTTGCTCCAGTGGCCCCATAAAGTCACTTAAACCTGTCAACGCTGGTAGCATGAAGTGGGCGGACAGTCTGTTGGAGAGGGTTGTGATTTGGGCTGGGACAGATACATCATCCCAGCGCTCGAGCTGATCTGGCACAGACCCCTGGGCCCATCTAGCCCATCTAACTGGGCACTGGGGTCACCAGGGCTCCCTTTGTAGACAAAGGAGAAAGAGAGAGACTTTGTCTATTGCAGCCTCCTGTTTCTCTCTGCTGGCTCTTTTGACACAGGATGAAAATGCTGAACTTGGAGGCTTGGGTCAATCAGAGCCTTCATCTCTCTCTTGATCCCTATCAGGGAAGGGGGGTGTTGGGCCCAGCCATGTGAGAGGGTGGCTTGGGCACTAAGGGTGAGGAGCTGTGGCAGCATCCTAGGGAGATGGCTGAGTGTTTCTCAGGGCAGCGAGAAGTGAAAGCTGCTGCTGGAAACTCTCTGCGGACCATCCTTGTCTCCCAGAGGATACGTTACTCCTCTGGGCTGGCCCCCGGCAGGCGCTCTGCCCGCACACCCGCTCGGGGCACACAGCTGTCTGCCAGGGCTGTCAGCACCTGCTTGTGCCTCAGCGCAAGGTCGTGGTGGGAGGCAACAGGAGCAGTGCTCTGGGATGGGGGGATTTCAAGACAGAGTTGATAATGATAAGGGGCACAGGATAATTTCTTTCAGCCTAATAGAGCCGAAAAGAGAGGTACTGGCTTGAGCTGCCCTGGATGACACATGGATGACTTTGCAGAGTCAGGGGACCCACCATCCGAAGTGTGTTTGTCCCCAGTGCCTGCTGACCCTGTGCCAGTGTCACACTCCATCCCATAAACACCAGAAGCCTGAAAGATTAAAAGCAGGAAAATAAAAAGAAGTTGCATGATTTTCCTAAGATTCTCTCTGTTTATTTAATGTTTGGTGCTTCTGTTCTGCTCCAAATCCCTCTCTTTGCTGCACGGGAGAAACTGCTGCTTTTCTTGGTTCAGTCCTGCCAGTGAGCTCAGCACAGTTAATGTCACACTGCAAACTGACACACGCAGAAAAAGTCACAGCAGCGTAACACCAGCCTTATCCTTCCACCTCTCATTTCCTGCCTGCTAGGAAGGCAAGAAAATAATCACACGCATACTGTAGTCAAAGCACGTGGAGTGGTGCGTGCTACTCCCCTCCATCCCTGCCAAGCAAGCTCCCCGTGCTGTGGCAATTGTTTGCACACCAGAGCCTCTGCTTATTGATTCTTTATATCTCTCTCCTTGCTCTTCTGTTTTCTAGTAACTGATTTGTGCATGCCAGCAGGCCAGTGCTTTTCTGAATGTCAGGCTTTATGTGATTTCAGATACGCACAGACACTTCCCACCCTGATTTGTGTATGCTGCAGGCCGTAAATTCAGAACTACTTGGAGGTTTGGAGATAAAGGCCTTTTATGTTCTGCTGTTAGACATGGTCAGGTGTAGACTGCATCCACATGCTCCCTACACTGCTCCGGGTGGTGGTGGAAGGATGTGATACCACAAGGAGGGAAGAACTGATGGGTAAATGTGATTTCCAGATAAGTTGTTGCTTGCTCAAATAGAAAAATTGTGGGATTGTTCAATGTGGGCTCAACCCAACCTTGCTGGGTCAGTGGGGAGGTTCCTACTGACTTCCCAGGCAGTGAATATCCTGTGGGCTTTGCTGCTTCCACTGAGTTTGTTAACAGAACTGTTTGAGTTGATTCTGCCAGGTTTTCCATTTTAGGGAAAACCTTCTCAGATCAATGGCACCAAATCAGAATTCTTGAATGTTTTAATAACATACTTTATGTTTCCTTTAAATTTTGATTAAAGGGCAAATAACGTGGTATTGAAAGCCAGTCAGAACCAAGGAGGTTTCTCTTGGGCCCAAAGGCTAAGCTGGCTTTTGTCTGCTACAGAAACAGGGCCCGTGGTCATGAGAAGGGGGTCCCAGAGCAGGGCTAGCCCCGCTGACGCCAATTTGGGTACTGCTGCTCCTCTCCCTCCGCCTTCACGGCCACGAGGCAGAGTGCTCTGCAGGTGCCGGCAGAAAACAAGCTGGATCGCTGCAGTCAGTCAATAATTAAATATTCATACTCTTGGCCTTGGCCTTCTTTGTGTTTATTCATTCATGAAACTTCTGGCAATGTGTTCTTTGGGCATGTTTTAAAATATGCTGCCTCAGTGCAAGTTCTCGGAGTGAAAAAGTGCAGATTAACAGAAGACTGCAAAGGAGGAGCATGAGCCAGTCTTGTTTGGTTTCGGCTTCTGTCCTCCCTGCCTCCTTTGTGACGTTTGCAGTGATGCTGTACAGGAGCTGAGCTTGTTGTGCTCGTGTTCGTGGCTCTGCTCATCCTGATATCTTCCTCGATCATTTTTTTTGGTCAAGATTTTTTTTAAGCCTTTTTTTTTTTTTTTTTTTTTTTCTTTTCTTGACCTTTAAATCAGAAATAGCAGATTTCAGGTAGCTTTCTTTGAACAAACAACTCAATATTAAGTTCCCAGCACAAAGGCCGTGGTAAAAAGAGGCTACCGTGATCCATGTATATCCACATACAAGAGAAGGAGAGAAAAAGACTGTAATACGAAGAAGTGAATAATTTTACATCATCAGGGGCAGTCATGAAGCTGCCTCTTGAAAACTGGCTTGTATTTTTAGGTCTGCACATAGACAAAGGTACTGAAAAAAAGAAGATAATAAAAGAGCCGTGTGGCTGCTCGGAGTCTGGGGAATAAGCTGTATTGTGAGAAATTCAGTGAGGAGATGCGTGGTTGTGGTATGCAAGATGTAAGCTTTCCACTGGAGACAGTGTGGAGTGGTCCTTCAAATTATGTCACCTTTATGGGGACAGACATAGCTTAAACTGCTCCTCTTCTGGGAAGCTACCAGAAACCTCCCCGCAGCAGTGCCGAAACCACTGCCTGCCCCGAGAGACACTCTTCTTTCCTTGGATGCTTTCATTTACAGTCTGTATCTGCTTTGTTCCTCCTATTTGTATTGCAAGGTGTTCGGGGGAAAATAACATGTTTTCAGACAACACTTGGCACGTCCCTTGCCTTCCTCCCAGATCTGTCTCTCATCCTTCCAATAGGCTGTGCTGGCCTTGCTAGATGTGGATCATCTGCCCCGACCTGTTTCCCTCCTGGGGAAGCTGAACAACTCCTTATTTTTCCTCCAAGTCTTAATTTGATCATTCCCAAATTGATTCGTACTTTCTCCTGCCCGTATTTTTACTTTCTTAAGGTCTGCTTTTGGTAATTATTTGTGCTAGAGGGAGACTCCTTCTACTTTAGTGATATCTGCAAGTGTAATTTAACCTCTCTTCTAGCACATTAGTGGTGTTAAATAAGACTAGTGCCAAACCATTTGGCATCCTATTAGCCCTGTTATTCCCAGCCCAATTTGGTGTCATTTAACATTAACTCATGTTTAAAGTCTCTCACCTATTTTTCTGTCTGTTTGACTGAATTTCTCCCAGAGCCAATTTTGATTATTTTTAAGAGACTTTAGGTGCTCAGAACCCTTGTCTTAAACCCATTAAGTTTCTCTTGACTGCATCTCCCTTTCCTATGTTATTCTCTCTGTCTCCAGAAAGAGAAGGAGCCAAGTCTGTCATCGAGGTGTGTTATTTCTGAACTCTGCTTCTTGTCTGTGGTTTGTGACCTTTTGCACATTATGTACAGCCCCTGCATTTTAGGGTAGATTTTTTTTTTTTTGGCTAGGAAATGAGAATAATCCCATTTTCAGAAGCGGTCAGGCACTCATCCAGTCCTGTTGTGTCCACCCACCATTAGCTAAGCACAACTGAAAACTTGTTCCTGAAAAATCCAGGCAGTGTTTCTTTTTTCTGTGTTTTATTATGACTTTTTTGCGTCTTATGACTTCTTTTATTCTGTGCTGGTTTGGAGCTGTGCATACAACAAATAATTTGCCAGGGTCAACATTTGTTTTAATAGATGGTTCTTTCACATCTCTGCAGTCTTTTGTTACCTTCCCAGTTGTCCTTGACTTTGTGGGGAAAAAAATTATCTGTGTTAATTAGCAAAAAAATCCTTTCCAGCTCTAATAGAACTTTGTCATCAATATAGGCTGATTTGCAGGCATTTGGGCTGTCCAGTGATTCCCTTATCTGCCCTTCACCAGCAATTATTTTTGCAAGGTCTTTTTTTCCCCCTGCACAAGGTACTCAAACGTATCTAAGTATTTTGTGTCTGGTTGTTCTCACACGGTGTTAATATTCTGGCAGCACCAAGTAGAGGGGGTCTTGTGCTGGGCAAAATATTGAGGGAGAACAAGTGGCCAGAGCACCATGAATGACTTTGGATACATGCTGAGGCAGGGATGAAGGACAGACATGGACAGATGAAGTAGCTTGTCCAGGCCCCTCTGGTCTCCTTGATACGGTGAGGGCTTGCCAGATTCCTTTTGATCCACTCTTGAAAGGAGAAACTGAAGAGAGGTTATTAAATCTGTGTAACTGTCTTGAACAAAAAATGATCAAAGTTTAATCCTGGATGTGGAAAACTATTAAAGATTCATAATTACAATAAAACTATCTAATCAAATTTGGATTTTCATTGTTTCGGTGCTTCAATGAGACCAGTGTTCCTTATTTTAGCAGCAAAATCCACTCCAGTGAATTAGAAAAACCTGAGAGATGATACTCATTACACCTGAATGTGTGTTTCTCTTGGCAGTTTAGGCACTTGCATAATTTTCCTTCCCTGTTATGTTGGTGGTCATCAATTTTCTGATTGTTGGTTTAAAGCTGACAGAGCTTGAAGGGAACCTTTAAGATATCTGTGGAGTCTGATGGTGGGGAATGTGGTCATTTGTGTCATTTGCCTGCCTTTGGGCTCCCTCCCTCCCTCCCTCCCTTCCATTTCCTGGTCTCTGTGGATCAGCTCAGGTGGAGTTGGTTGCCTCTGGCTGTCTTTCTGCAGCTGGTTCACAGAGGTGAGGTTGGTTCCATTCTGTCTTTCTTTCAAACCAGGGAAGTTTCACATCCCTAGCATATGATTTTGGCAACTGGTCTGTGCTCTGCAGTCTCCTGGGGTGGGTGTGAGTATCCCACCCTGACACTGCTCTGCTCTGTCCTCTCTCCCCTCCAGCCAGCCAGTGCAAAGGGACACCGTCCTCAGGCCATGACCTGCCAAGTCCGAGCTGTGCCCAGCGCTGCTCTCCTCCTTCCACAGGGAAAGTCAGAGGTGGGGAAGGCCAGCTAAGATCAGGCAGCTCTGTTTGCAGGACCTGCTGCTTTGAGTGCTTTACTGGAGCCAAAGCAGAAGATGGGGAAGCAGGACCTGGCCTGTGCCAACACCAGGGCCTTGCAGTGGCTGTTGCAATGCCTCTGTCATGCTCCCTCTTCCCTTCAAGCTGCAGGCTTGCATCAGCCCAGCTTGAAGGTGTTGGTTCCCTTCTTGGCTGGCCATAGGGCTGTGGGCTTCTCTCACCTACACCATCTTCTGTCTTAATAGCTCTGCCCCTGCCCCATTAACAGTGGTTATGAAGACAGCAAGCAGAGGGCATCGGGTGACTCACGTGAGTACAAAACTCAGGGGCCCTGACATTGGTGGTGTTAGGGACTGGGGTCTCCTGTGCTGCCACAGCCCTTGCTATCAATCAGCCCCTCTGTGTGTCACAGGGGAAGGAACTGTCCCCAGAAGAATGAGGCAAATCTGCTCGAGGTCACTGGACAGAGCTGAATGTAGAACCGAGCTCTGCTGTATCCAAACTGCATCTGGACTTGATGATATTAAAAGTCTTTCCAACCTAAATGATTCTGTGGTGCTCTTGCTCCAGATCCTTTTCTACTGTCAATACCAGTCAGAGCATCCTTCCAGCCTCACTGAGCATCCTGTGTCCTTTCATCAGGGAAGAATAGACAGGACCCCTTCTCTGGCTTCTCATTATTATACCTCTGTCAAGCTCCCCACACATTATCTCCTCTCTAAATTTAACAAGCCTAATCTTTTTGATCTGTCCCTTCACGGGCATCTTCATCTGCCATTAATCACTTCTGTTTCCCTTCTCTAGAACTTTTCTCTGTCTCCTTGCTGGGCAGACAGAGATATACCCAGGGAATGCACTCACAGCAAGGACACACATTCACTTGGATATTGCCATTACACTACTTTGAGCTATTCTTGATATATTTCTTACCATGGTTTCCCATCACATGTTTTTGTTGCAGGCTTCCTTGATCATGCTCAAATCACAGCTGCACCCTGAGCAAAGTGGTCCATGGGCTATTGATTATAGTCTTTACCTGCATCCTCTCTGGAGACATCAGTCACATCTTGGCCAGCTGAAAAGTCTAGGTTGGAAAAGACCTTGAAGCTCCTCCAGTCCAACCATCAACCTCACACTGACAGTTCCCAACTCCCCCAGATCCCTCAGCGCTGGGTCAACCCGACTCTTCAACCCCTCCAGGGATGGGGACTCCACCCTGCCCTGGGCAGCCCATTCCAACGCCCAACAGCCCCTTCTGCAAAGAAATCCTTCCTAATACCTAATCTAAACCTTCCCTGGTGCAACTTGAGGCCATTACCTCTTGTCCTATCACTTGTTTCTTGGCTCAAGAGACTCATCCCCCCTCTCAGCACCCTCCTTTAAGGGAGTTGCAGAGGGCCAGGAGGTCTCTCCTCAGCCTCCTCTTCTCCAGACTGAACCCCCCCAGTTCCCTCAGCCGCTCCTCATATGACATGTGCTCCAGACCCTGCACCACCCCACAGCAGCTGCCTGATCCTGTAGCCATGTGGGGAGTCAGATGAGAGAGCTGAACCAGCTGAAAGCCAACCCTGCAAGAAGCACCTGTGAGTGTGTCAGGTCCATTATCTGAGCCAAGTCACTGCTGTGGGACAGGTGATGGGAGGGGTGCTTGTGAGTGCTGAGCTGGATGGGAAGAGCTAGGCTCTCCCTGGAAACAGCCTTGTGTTGATCAGTTTGATGGTCTCCACCTGCATGAAGGGAAGTCCTCAGTGCTTCTGTGCCCTCTGCATGGATCATGGATCCAAGAGTTTCTCCAGGCTCCTGTGTTCTGGCTTGGTTTTGCAGTAGTGCAGTGGTGCCTGGCACCACTTAAGAGAGAGCAGGCCCAGGGCCCCTGTAAAAGGCACCTGGAATTTTCTTTAAGACTCATTTCAAAACAAAATATAATAATAATTAAACTGCTGCAGCCTCCTCTTGAGGGCTGCTAGGAGAAGTTTAATTCAAGGTAATGGTGTTTTTCTTTGCTATTGAGCCAAGTTTGCTCTACAGCAGGCTGTCCAGGAGTTGCCCCGGTGCCCCAGAAATATAAAAAAACCTGGCAGAAATGGGATGCTGTGACCACAGCACTGAAGAGTATGAGAGGCCCATGGGGCTGGTCTGAGGCCTCTGCTTTGACTCCCAGGCTAAAACCCTCTGTCAGTCATGGTCCTGTTGAGACTGGCTTATGCTCCCAGTTGCCCCCTGCACCCTTGTCTGGTTACACTGCAGCTGGGACAGCCTCTCACCAGTGGGTAGCTGCCCCTGAATGTGGATGCTGCAGGGTCAGACCCTGCTCACAGAACATTTTCACCTCAGCAGGACTCTCAGGACTGGGATTTGCATCAGACAGCCCAAGGTGGGTCAGTGGCTCAGCACAGAGTCAAGATCCAGCTGCCCTGTCACCTCTGACAGAGCCCTGCTAAGTCATGTTCACTGCTGCCACCCAGGGGCTCTCCACCAGCTCGCTCTTTTCTTCTATCTCCTTGATTTCTTACCAAGATCACCTTTTGGCTGGTCTGAATGCTGTCTGTCACACCACAGACCTCAACACAGCCGGAGCTGGGATCAGGGGTCTATTCTGACCCAAGCAGCAGGGTTTCTTTCTGTCTTCCCCATTCTTGTGCTCTCTCTGCTGAGGACATCCTCATGGGGATGCCTGGAGAAGCCATAGTTGGGTTTTATCAGCACTGTATCTGACACTGTGGCATGGCTCCTCTGCCCTCGGTTCCCACCAGCCCTTCACTGGATGCACTAATGGAAGGGAAGTGTCCCAGGAAGACAGAGAGCAGTGGGTGCCTTGACAGGGGTCCTGTTAGCCTTGAAACATCAGTGGTTGTTGGATCAACTATCTGGATGCCACAGGCTAGCAGAAATAGCAGCACAGGCTAGCAGAAATTGAGAGGGAGAGTGTGCACAAGTGAGCAGGTTGCTCATATGTGCCAGTCCTGCTGCCATGGTCCCCAGCCCTCTTCCATCTCAGCTGGCAGTGCTGTGCCTGGAGAGGAGCTGATGCAAGCTCTGGCCCTGTGCTTTTGTGAGCTTCAGTGTGGCTGTAGCATAAAACAGAGGCCATGTCCAAGTGTGGGGGCTGTAAGGTGGTTTCTGGGCCAGCTGCTTCCTGGGACCAACAACTGGCTTCCCTTCCTTGCTGGAGTGGTTGATGGATCTCTCGTGCTTTATGCTGAGCTGAGCTTTGCTGGTGGTAGTCCCAGTGTCCACTGTTTCATCCCAGCAAAGTTCAGGGTAGCACTTTTGATAACCTGGGTGACAGCAGAGTCACAGCCCAGCACATAGACTTGGAAGTGGCTAATCATGGCTTCTCACTGGAGTAAGAGTCTGGAGAATTAATCCAAGTTCCCCGAGGCTTCCTTAACCCAATGACAAAATGAGGTGGACTGAACTAAAAAGATTATACTGACTCTTCATGTTATTATCTTAGACTTGGAATTTCTCCCTCCTCCCTCTTTTCTCCTTTTCTCCTCCAAGATGAAGGTGAGCTATTTAAAGGAATGTCTCGTTCTGCTTGCATTGCCAGCTTAAAGAAAATAAGACTGTGTTTTTACAGAGCTGAACCAGAAGCCTATGGTTAAGCAAAGATATGAAGGAGCAGTTTCAAAGAGGTGACTTACCAGAAACAGGGTGGATTTTGATACAGGAGTGAGAAGGAATGGCACTGAATGTCCTAGAAGCAAAGAGAAAGAGGACCTGGGATGAAGGGGGAAATGCCATATGAGTGCTGTGGCTTGAACACGGCCAGGCTGTGAAGGAAGCTCCTGATAACAGCAAAGGCCCTGGCCACAAAATGAAAGCTCTCAGGAGCAGCTGGGGAGGAAGTAGGAGGAGAGGAGAGATGAAACCCAGCTGTCTCAGGTCCTACAGTTTACAGAGTGTTGGAGACTGTGGTGAGACACTTGAGTTGAACCCTTCCTGCTGAATGCAGAGATCTGACGTTTGGGGCTTCCACAGATGGTTCCTGGCCTCTCAGATCAGCAGGAGAGATTGGGGCTGGAGGTCTTGATATTCTTTGGGGGCTGTTTTAACCACGTTGGTCTGCCTATCTAGTTAATGGAGGAGACTGGGCAAATTGGTCCAACTTGGGATCCTAAACAGGCTCCTCCAGGCTTCACAGCCTGGTCCTTCACTGGCTGCGAGCTTGAGTGTTTGGTCTCCAGCCACCAGCACTTGGCCCCTCTCCCTCATTTTACTTGGTCCTTCTATTTGCTGTGTCCCTAGGTTGGTGGTGGGTTAGAGTTAGTAGCTCCTCCCTGGTGGGAAAGGACGGCATATTCCTAACAGGAAAACCCCCAGGGCCCGCCAGGCTCAACCCCTCATGACTCCCCAGGTAGGAGACCAGATCCTGGAGGTGAACGGCAGGAGCTTCCTCAGCATCCCCCATGACGAGGCAGTGAAGCTGCTCAAGTCCTCCCGCCACCTCATCATGACAGTGAAGGACATCGGGAGGCTGCCCCACGCCCGCACCACTGTGGACGAGACCAGGTGGATAGCAAGCTCCCAGATCGGCGAGACCCTCGTCAACTCCGCAGGGTACGTGCTTGGTACACCCCGTGTGGGCTTGGGGTGTAGCTCGGTCGTGTCAGAGCTCCTGTAGGTTGCACACAGTCACCCAGGGTGGGTGTGGAGCCCTGGCACATGATATGGTGGCAGCGTGGACAGCCTGTCAACGGCAGCACCCCCCTGCTCTGGCATGCGGCCCCTGTATCTGGTGCTTAGAAGGCAAGATGTCTGGCCTGTAAGGGGGGTCACTCTGGACAATGTGCTGCTGTGTCCCTTCCCTTTCTCTCAGGCTTTTAGCTTACAGGCCCGAAGAGGAGATTACCTAACAGCTCTGTGCCAGGGCTCGGGGGGTGACTGACAGACTCATGGCGCACAGTGCTGACTGATCTTCTCCCTCCTCACAGGGCAGTGGGCGACCATGCTGCAGAGGCGACAGCCAGGGTAAGAGATACCAGGTCTTCCACCATTATTGTCTTCACCATTATTGTCTCTTTATCTTCCATGGGATGGAGGGCTTTGTGTCCCTGATTATAGAAGGGATGCTAGTTTTGTGAGGACCGCTGGGTTTTAACTGGCTCTAGCCTTTCTCCTCACCCCCTCATGTGTCCAGATGTGTTTCTACAATGGGTACCCTCTCTCCTGTGCTGCTGGTGGACCAGTTTTGCAGCACATCTGGTGCCTCCCAAGCCTTACTGGGCAAGGGGCAATGATCACACCCAGGCAAGGACTGTGGGGACTCCCTCCAACCTGCAGAGGTGATCATGACACATGGTGGCTGTCTCTGATCCCTGACAGCTCCTGGGATCTTTCCCACCCTGAAAAGAGCTCTGAGCCAGCCCTCTCCAGCACACCAGCCAGTGGCAGGGACCTACCCAGTGCTGTGGCTGCAGCTCTGTGCTGGAGATCTTCTCCAAAGACCTCTTTGCAAAGCACATTTCTTTTAAATGGAAATGAAGCAGCGAGGTTTCACAGGTGGCCCTCACTGATAATGGCTCATGCTGTTTGCTGGCAAAACATGCTTCCCAGCCTCAACTCAGCTCCACAGTGTCTCCAGGGTAGTCAGGGTCTTGTCTGGCTCCATATCCCTACCCTGACTGTGCCAACACTGCCTGGGAGGAGAACAGCAAGGACCTCTGCTTAGAAATCCCTCTCCAAGGAAAAAGCCTTTCATCTGCAGCCAGGCATGGCTTTCCCTGGGACTCCTTTGGTTGCCAGTGGCTCTTTCTTCACCAGGTCTGCTTTGAGCTTGCAGCGGGGACAAGTGTGCTTTTACACAAGATGGGAAGCTTGCCTCTCCTCAGGGCCCTAGTTCCCCCAGCTCTGTCAGGAAGGAGTACAGCCTGCTGTTAAATCAATAGTTAGTCAAGGGAGTGTTCACACTTGCTGAACAGAGCTGGTGAGCTGGTTTGCTTATTCAACTGATGCTGCATAAACTCATGGCTCTGGAGTTACTCAGACAAGTAGTGACACTAAGCGAGCAGCTGCACCAGTGTATCCTTGGGGGTACCTGCCTCTGGTCATTCTTGGTGTCTCACTTCCAGTCTCACTTCCCAGCTTCTGCTGGGTGAGAGCAGCAGTCTGAAACAGAGGCAGCTTAGGCTGGTGGGCAGAGCCCAGAGCAAGGGGGCAGCTCTCAGTCCTGCCTGTGCTGCCCAGGTGTCTCAGCAGAGAGCTGCCCTCCTTTCAGCAGATGATTCCTTGGCATCCCAGGCCAAAGCCCATCTCCTTTCTCTGCAGCCGGTGTTTTACCGGGGCCTGGCCGGCTCCCAGGTGACGCTGAGCAGCATGGTGAACCAGACCCGAGTCATGCTGGAGGAACAGGCACGGCACCTCCTGAATGAACAGGAGCGGGCGACCATGGGGTACTACCTTGATGAGTATAAGGAAGGCAACATCTCCGTGGATGCTCTGGTCATGGCACTCTTCGAGCTACTCAACACACATGCTAAGGTGAGGCCCACACCAAGGTCAGGGACAGTTTCTTGGATCTGGTGGACTGAGCAGAGCTGTTGTCACAGTGTGGCTCAGTGCCTCCAAAGTTATCTGCTCAGGATCAAGGGTAGTGTCCAGATACAGGACATTATGGGAGATACAGGCTGGTGTTCGGTGGCAGAGGAGCTTCTGGTAAAGTTTAGGACCAAACCTCCTCCTGCATGACCTGCCAGTACATCTCGTTACCACTGCTGAACACTGTGGGAGGGTGGGTCTTCCCCTGCCCAGGAATGTGGTCATGCTCCAACCTCTCTTTGGTGTCTGTCTGCCTGTCCCAGTTCTCACTGCTTTCAGAGGTGCGGGGCGTGATCTCCCCGCAAGACCTCGACCGCTTCGACAACCTGGTGCTGAAGAGAGAGATCGAGTCCATGAAGGCCCGGCAGCTCTCCGGACCCAGCATTGGCGCCGATTCCTACTCTATGATGTCCTACAGCGACACCGTCTCTTCCTCCAGCAGCCACTTCACCGCCACAACCGTCAGCTCAGCCCGGGTAAGTCCCTTCTGGCTGTGCCTTTCTCTTTCAACATCTGCTCCTGGCAGCCCTACAACAAACTCACTTCCCTGGAGTGCTGTAAACGCCTCTCACCCCACAGGCACGCCTGTTTGGGCTGCTTCCCCGATGGATTTCCCCAAGGCTTTTGGGGTTTTTTGCCCTGCAGGCTGGGTGCAATAGCATGATTTGTAGGTGTAATAAGGTGATGCCGTGACACGGGCTTGGTACCTCTGTGCCCAAGACTGATGCTACAGTCCTCTGCTTGGGCACTGGGCCTGTGCGAAGTGTCACTCTGTCCCCAGCAAGGGAGGAAGTCTGTCTCCCTTCCAGGCCCTCCACTGTGCAGCGTGGGCTGCATCCACACAGAAATCTCAGCGGCTTGTCGCTGCCACGCTGTGCCTGCCACTGTTCACCAGCTCTGGCTGTCGCTTTTAAATCCCCCCCTTAGAGACGCTGGCTGCCTGCTCCCCATCCCAGCGGGGACGGCGGCAGCCAGGCTGGCTGCGTCCTGTCCCAGCCCCTGCCCACTCTCCAGCAGTAAGCAGCAGCACTCCCACGTCTCTCTGCCAGGCCTTCATTGCACGCACCGTCTAATTAAGTTATCGTAATCACCTCAGAGTGTGCAGGCACACAGCCCCAAAATTAATTTCCTAGCCATAAAATGCCTTTCATCATAAATGCATTAGCAACCTTGGAAATTAAAACCTTCATGAAAAGAATGCATGACAATGAGCTTTCTGCTAGTTCGACAGCAAAAGCAAACCACCCCCCAGCCCAGCGAGTGGGGCTGTGCTGTAGAGGGCCCAGGCACCACAGCCAGCAAGGCGGAGAGGCAGAGGCTTTCCTGGGGCTGTGCCTGCCTCCACAGTTTGGTCCAGCCTCCAGAGAGGCCTCAGGGAGTTTCAGAGCATGAGAGCTGTATTTTTGTCCCATTAACTTCACGAATAGCCATGGGAGATCCATCTGCTTTGTTCAGGATGGATTACAGTGAGATCCTTTCTGGATCAGGATAAACAGAGTGAGTTTTGTGCTGCTCTCTGAAGGCCTGCTGGAAAAATCTTTCCAAAGTATCTGAAGGCTAACACAGGTCTGCCAGGACTCATGTCCTGAGTGTAGCCCCCTGTTCTCATGCTATCCCTGTGCCAGCGGCTGTACCACGGGCACGCCATGCTCTCCCTCCGGCACCATGACACTGTGTGCCAAGGGTGGCTGCTTGGCCTGGTACGTGAGCGATGGCCCACCCCAACTGGCACAGGAGCCCAGAGGTCAGGGAGGGAGACCAGGGTGCTGTTGTGGCACAGAGAAGGGAGTGGGCACCACTGTTTTAAGAGCTTCCTTCAAGAACATGTGTCCCTTGGTCACAGTGCAGGTCCTCCCGGGCAGTGTGGCACCTCTTTCCATGGGTGTGCGAGCATATACCCCTCTGAGCTCTGCCTTGGGTGTGGGGGACACTAACACTTGAGATGCTTGTCCTCACTGCTTGCTGAAACAACTGCCAAGCAAAAAGCATCAGCTCGTGCTGGATGGGTGCTCATCTCAGCTAGTGGGAGGGAGAGAAGAAGGGCAGAGCTCCCGAACCATTTCCCCTGCCCTGAGCCCCTGCTGCCGTCACCACCCGCTCCAGCACCTCGCACGGGAGGGGCTCGTTTCAGCCTTTGCATTCAGCTATGGGTGCAGCTGGATGTGGATTCTGCAGGGTGGGGGTTTTTTTTTTGGGGGGGGGTGTGCATTGTGCCAGGGTTTGCTTGTCTCATGCATTTGTTCTGCATCCTCCCTGATGTGATGTTTTCACTTTTTATGCTTCTTTTAATCTGCTTTCCCCCTTGCACGTCCCCAGGAGCGGCTCTTGTGGCTAATAGACCTGATGGAGGTAGGGGCTGTCAGCGAGACGGGAGCTCGAGTGCTGCGGTTGCCATAGTAGATGGGTTGAGAGTGCGTGTGAATGTGCGTCGGGCGGGAGGCGGGTACGGGGCCGTCTAGGGGCCAGCATGCGACTCAGCCACGTGAACAGATGCCTCGTTTCACCCATCTCTGCCTTTTCTGAATGCTGAGCCATTCCAGAGTCCCTTTCCCCAGCTCGGCAGCATGGCTGCAGGCCTTGGTGCCGCAGTGCAGACCAGACTCGGCCTGGAACCAAACCCAGCCCGTGCCGCCGTCCTGCTTGCACTAGAGCCCCAAGTGCCACCAGCAGCTCAGGGCTGGGGTTTTAGAAGGACCAGCAGCGTTGATGCCTGTCAGACCCCAGGCTGCCTTTCTGCCTTGCTGCCTGCTCTGCCTGCTGCTGTGCTGTCTTTGCTGTATGGACACCCTGGCTGTCGCATCTGTCCTCAGGGATTGGAGACAATTTTCCTTACAAGCCTTGGGTCTGCAAAAATCTGTGTGCCAGTGCAGGAGGAGTCGGTTTACTCACATTGTGCACGTTCAGGCTTGGAGAAATCCTCATGCAGACTTTAGAGAGGATGGATGTGGGAAGAGCCTCAGAAATCCCTCTGTCCTAACAAAGCTCTTGGTTGGGAGGAGGCTGAGAAGAGCTGCAGGCTTGTGCCATGTGGAGTGCATCCCCTCCTCCTTGTCTGGGAGGAAATCACAGGGCTCACACAGCGAGTGGTGGAGCTGAGAGCTGCTAGTACTGCTTCAGGAGAGGGGACCTCTGGTAGGCGGGAAGCTGTCCCAAAAGCCACGTCCCTCTGGGGATGGCGCTTATCTAGAGGAGGAGGGTAGCTGTACTGGTCCCAGACTGAGATTATTGCAGGCAGCCTGAACCATGGGACACAGATTTCTTGGCTTCATGACTAAAAGCAGTGACACTAGACCAGTCCCACTGTCCCATTGGTGGGTGGGTGGGTGGGTGGGTGAACTTATGCCAAAAACAACCAGTGTGAGGCTGATCAGGACCTACCATGCGAACGGTGGTTCTGTATGGGATGCTTGAAGGTTACTTGGAGATGAGGCGGAGCCATGTTTGACGGTGCCACCCACAGATGCTGTGTGTTTGCCTGCCTAAGTGTCACCATTATGGCTTATAAAACTTGGATCTCAAGATGAGCTCTTCAAAGCAGAGGTTAATTGTAGACTGCAATTATCAGATGCAACTTGTCTGATCAGAGCAGTATGAATTTCTAATTGCTTACAAGCAAGGCAGTCTGGCATTTCCTTTGCCCTTGCCTCCTGCCTCAGTCCTCATTGTTCAGATTAAGGAATTGAAATCCCCGTTGATTTAATTTTTTCTTCCTCACTGCCTCCTAGCAAAGTTGCTGCCAGCCAAAGGTGCCTTTTCCTCCCAGGGCCTGATTCCACAGGCACCAACTTGCTACCAGCTCCCTACAGGATTGGGCCCAGTGCAGTAACCCAGTTGAGTTGCTAGCCCGTCTCTGTCTTTGGTCTCTGTTTCACAAGAAGTAAGGAGAGGATGGCACTGGGCTGTTCCTCCCTCTGTAAAGTGAATCTCAAGCACAAGAGCCTGTAGCCTCTTCAGAGCTGGCAGATGACCTCTGTGTCCTCAGAGGAAGAGCAGAACAAGAGCAGGGGCATCTTCCTCACCTGTGTCCCCCATTACAGAGCTGATCCAGCTCCCAGATGTCCTCTGGCCCCCTCCAGGACAGGCACAGACATGCCATGTGCTTGGCACAATCCTCTCAGGCAATGAGGATAGAGACAGTGAAGTCACTGCATGGGTGTCACTGCATCACCCCCAGAGCCCCCATTTCAGAGAGGCCTGTGCTCAGGCTGAGGCAGGACCAGGGGCTCTGGGGCTCCTCAGCCCCGTGGATTAGTTCTGGGGTGGGAGAAGGAAGGAGAGAGAGGAGGAAAGCTGGGTCTATTCTCAGACCGGCACAGTTGTTCAAAATTTAAACCCTGCGGGAGCCAGGCTGAGTAGCTCTGCAAAGCTCTCGTTAGCAGTAACTGGAAAATAAGGGACTTATTTGGAGCTGTGAGGTTAATTAAAGGTTGGGTTGTATTCCCCAGGGAGGTGGCAGTTTCTCTACCACTTAATCTGCAAGTGGAAACAGACTGCTTGTCTGAAAGATGCTCTCCAGCTCCATCGCTCCTGCTGTGGATACTGCAAGAGAGGAAGGACAAAAGTTTTCTAGCTGCACCCTGCTGAGGGGCTGGAAGGGCCTTGCCTGGCCTCCAATATCTATTAAGTAACTATGAAATAGATTGGGGTAAAGGAGCAGAGAGTCAGTAGGAAGGAGCAGCCTGCTCAATAAATACTCATTTTTCAGAGCAGTGGCACGTGGCTTTGATGGGTCTTTCAAGGGAAATCCAGGAAAGCACAGTCTTAAAATAGCCAATTCCTGAAAGCAAATGTGCTCGGCTTAAAAGCCATTACATTTTATAGCCCAGAGCAATTTCTATTTAATTGTTTTTGCCCCCAAAGTACTAAGCTTGGGGAAAGGCAAATCTCCTGCTTGCACACTTCAGCAGAAAAAAAGTGCCCTGAAGAAGAACAGTATTAGTGTCCCTGGCTGTTCAGGGAGAGCAGGGCCAGGGCAGCAGGACTGGGGCTGTCTCTCTGGGCTGGTGGGGAGGGCGTGGGGTGCAGCGAGCTGTGCCCACTCTCTGTTTGCCAGGAGAATTCGAGTCTCGGTGCAGACTGGTCCTAGCTGTGAGGTCAGGGCTGAGACACGGCACATGATGCACTCTGGGATGGGCTTGATGTCATGGGGATGGGCACAGAGTTCAGTGGCAGGGCTGGGGGAGGTGGCACTAGCAGGTTTTAGGGGGGCATGAGGCAGACTCTCCTCCTTTTAGTAGCAATGGGACTATGACTATTTGATGGCAGGCTTCTCCCGGTCATATCGCAGGAGTCTAGTCCTCATGCATTTACCAACAGCTCAGTGAACTCTTGGAGGCAGGTTGACGCTGGCAGAGGCAGGGCCGGAGAGGGACAAGTCAGGCACACAGCTGGGGTCCTCCCAAAGACGGCCAGGCTGGTGATAAAATGCTGCTGTCTCTGCCTGGGCTGCTTTCCTTGTGCATGCAGGCATTTGACTGGGTTAAAGGCTCTGAGCAGCATCTGGAGGTGGGCTGGTGCAGGGGGAGGGTGATACTTGGGCAGCTTTCTGTGGAACAGCTTTCTCGTGTGAGGAAATCATGGCAAAAGGAGGGAGCTCTGCGGCGAGCACTCTCATGCAGTTCAGTGCGGTTTCCCCGGCGCTGTTTTATCCAGCTGAGCCTCTCTGCTCCTTGGCGTCACACAGGGACATGATGGCATTTCAGCTTTTAAACTCATTGGCACTTCAGTCAAATCTGAAGACCTACTGCTAATGCGTGCACAGCCGGGAGAAGTTCATGTTCATTTTAATCAATATGAAGGCAGGTCGCTTTTGAAATAGCCGTGTCTGCCACCTCCTCCAGCCTCAGACACATGGTATCGCCCCATCCTTCATGCCAGCACTTGGATTTGCACAGTCCTGTGGTGCACTGGGTCTGGCTGAAGCCTGATCTGTGTTGCTGCTGCCATGTATTTCAGCCAAACCTGTCTTCTGCCCTGGCTTGCTGCACGGTCAGTAACCCAAGAAGGAACAGGGGATGTTTCTCTTTCAAAAGCCACCTGCCTTTACATTGGATTAACTGATGATGAAATCCACCTTTGCCAGAGCAAGGAGTGATTTCCCAAGCTAATACTTTCCTATCACTCTCTGAACAAGCCACTTATTTTAGTTCTCATTCTTCAGGCTTCCTTCTGAAGCCACAGAGATAAAAGCACTTTCCAATCAATGTTTTTGCTGCTTCTCTAATGCTCTTAATTGTCTCCCATGTCTATTTTGGGATGCTAACATCTTACAGGCACAGCAGCAGCTTCCAGCAGATGGGGGAAATGCAGATGCACCAGCATTTCAACTAATCGGTTGTTTACCCTGCAATAAATAACGCACAGTTAAACACAAACTGTACCCTGCCCATTCCAGCACAAATGAACAAACATCCCCGTGAACGTGACAGAACTGAAGTACACCCTTTCTGAGCAGCAGCAGCACCTCTCCAGATCAGGAGTTACGGTGGGAGGGGAGTGCCAGGTCTGGGGTTGCTCTTACAGAGCCTTGTAGGGGAACCCGGTGGAGCTGGGGCTGTGCAGCACTGGCAGAGCATCCCCCAGCGAGTGCCTGGGGCCTGCCGGGGGCAAAGCCAGCAGCAGAGCCACAGCTCTGGGCTAGACTCGGGTCCAGCTGGGTTCAGGCCCATCTAGTGCCCGGCCAGGTGTGGCTTACCAGGGCAGAGCTGCGTACCCCCAGTTCTGCCATCCCTGCCATCTCAGCCAGGGTGGCTGTTTGCTCTGCTTGACTGTGTCCACATCCTCTCCTTGGGTCCATCCTGATGGACAGCTGCCCCTGTGCAGACAGGGTGACAGATTCACAAAGCCCTTGATTTCTGGAGCTGTGATGTGTTCAGAGCTGAGCTGTGACATTTCTAATGATATTTGGACTCAAAGGGGAGGCAGTGGCAGCGGCTTCTGTTTGCATCTGAGACCAGCTGCTCTGGTTTGCAAGGGAGGGAAGTTTTAAACTCTTTTGTTGCCATTCTCCCAGGAAAGATGCAGGTTCTGTCCTCAGAGCTGGTTCCTCCCCTCCCTCCAAATTAAACACAAGGAGCTGAGATTTGACTTAAGAGGAGCATGTTCCTCTGCTACAGAGGAAATTGCCCTGGTAGGTCACATTCACAGCATGCTTTGAGCACGCTTCTTAGCTTGGGAGAGTCTGTTTCCCAGCCAAGTTGCTTTGCTCATACATGTGTCTAGGGAACCTCCCAGGAAACCAAAACCTTTGGGTGAAAGGCTGGGCTTGCATGGGGGGTTTGGGCAATGCATCACTCTGTATGTTCCCTGGTAGCTGGCACTGTGGTGGTTGCTCCTTGCTGCTGTGACCTGGTTTTCTCTTCCTCCTTTGCCCTCTCAGAACACATCAGAATTGGAGGGAGGTGGAGACGGCCACCAAAGCAGCATCAACACCCTGCCGGACATCTCTCTGGTAAGACACTGCACCATGCTGCTGCACCTCGGGTGGGAGCTGGAGGCAAATTGATGATACTGAGTTTTGCCTCAGCTTCTGTAGCTCTTTGCTACATCACCTGCCCGTGGATGTCACTGTAGTCACTGAAGCAAATTAATCAGACCATTTAGGAAGAAGGATTCTGACTGTCTGAATAGGAGTAGCACCTGTGCAAACCAGAGCAAAAGTTGCTTAGTTTGTCCTCTAATTGTCCTCGTTTGTGAGTCATGTTCTTATTGCCAATAAGGTCAGAAAGACGTTTCTATGGAAATCAGCTCATTTTGCCATGGTCACTATGAGAAGGCAGATGCAGGTGACACTGAGCCTGGGGAAGTTCTTGCAGCTAAGAATGGGGTCCTAAAGGCTTCTGTTCTTGGTCTGGCAGGATGATCTCTCCTCCTTCCCTGATGAACCACCCAACTTCAAGCCTCCGCCTCCTCCTTCGGCCCCTCAGATGCTGGACCCCTCCGCTGCCCTGCACAGGAACCTAGAGAAAGACAAGCCCAAGCGCCCTTCCTCCGAGTCCTCCCAGTCAGGCCTCTTCTTTGTGGCCCCCCGAAACCCCACACCCCCTCCTAGCCACCCCGAGAAGGACACAGTTAGCATGACCTCCACTGCTACCACATCCACCGAGGAGTCTGCCCTGAGCGCTATCTATGCCACCATTTCCCCGGCCCTGCACAGTTCCAGGAGGCAAATGGATGCTCAGCTCTCCTTGGTCAGCCAACACCCCATCGGGCCCTTCCCCAGGGTCCAGTCCCCAACGAGGTTGAAGAGCCCACCTCCAGACGGCCCTGCAGCTGGTGGGCTTCAGAGCCCCCCGTCCCCATCCCCTCCTCCTGTCTCTTATACAC
>NW_020799122.1:9731894-9736764 GCF_003259725.1 Athene cunicularia
CCCGGGCCCCCCTCCGCCGGACAAGGGCAGTCCCCAGGCCGTGGCCAACCAGCATTTCATCATGGTGGAGGTGCACCAGCCCAACAGCGAGCCCGACGTCAATGAAGTGAGGCCCTTGCCCCAGGCCAGAGGTGGGTGTCACGTTATCAGGTGCTGGGTAAAAACACCTTCTCTGGGGTGTTCTGTGAGAGAAATGGGTGAAGAGCCAGACATCAAGGGTGGGGACTGGGGGAGCTGAAAGAGGGAGAGCTGCAGCAGGCTTGGCTGTAGGGCTTCCTCCTTCCTGGGAGGGGGATGCAGGGTGGCAGCACCTGCCAGGGAGGGGCTGCAAGGGCAAACGTCGTGATTTCGGTTTGAAATCCAGGTCAGTAGGGTAGCGTCAAAGCCACAGAGCCTGGATCAGGGCACCTCAATACAAGAGAGATCTCGAGGGGCTGGAGCAAGTGCAGAGGAGGGCAACGAAGCTAGTGAAGGACCTGGAGAATAAACCCTGTGAGGAGAGATTGAAGGAGCTGGGAGTGTTCAGTGTGAGGAGGAGAAGGCTGAGGGGAGACCTCATCACTCTCTACAGCTCCCTGAAAGGACATTGTAGAGAGGTTGGTGCTGGTCTCTTCTCACAGGGGATTGGCGATAGAACAAGAGGGAATGGCTTTAAACTGCAACAGGGGAGGGTCAGACTGGACATTAGGAAAACAATTTTTCACAGAAAGAGTGGTCAGAGAGTGGAACAGGCTGCCCAGGGAGGGGTGGAGTCCCCATCCCTGGGTGTGTTTAAGGGTCATTTAGATGAGCTGTGGGGGGATGTGGGGTAGGGGAGAACTTTGTAGAGTCGGGCTGATGGTTGGACTTGATGATCCCAAGGGTCTTTTCCAATCTGAATGGTTCTGTGATTCTCATTTGAGATGAATTTTCAATTGCAGAAAACAGTTTAACAGCATCATAGCAAAAAAAGTGAAACTCTAAGAAACGCATAAAGCCCTCCACAGTGTAGTGGTGTTAATCTCTGAGACAAAGCCTTCAGCCCTGGGTTTTGGAAAACCTGGGAGGCCCAGGGCCAGGGCAGCCAGCTCCCCATCAGCATTCAGCACACTCTTCAAAGCCTCCCTGGGTTTCCAGTGCAATACAGGCTGACCTTTGCTTAAAGACCAAGCTCTGTTAGGCCATTGATTGCAACTTGTCTCTTGTGCGGGCTTTGCTGTGTTAGTTAATAAAATCTACTTCCAGTGGAGTTTTAAAAGAAAAACAAACAAACAAAAAAAAAAGGAGCAATTCTTGGATTTTCTCATTAACTCCAGATTTTGGAAAAAAAAAAAAAAGGTCTAACTGTGCCCACATTGAGCTTGGGAGTCTGATTTGCACTGAGCATATCCTGGGAAAAAGGAGCGGCAGTGAGGGAGAAGCATGCTGAGCTCTGCAGGTCCCTCGGCAAATGGGTCTGGGCTAGTGGGAGTGGGAAGGGTGGTCCTGGAGCCCTGGGGGTGCCCACAGCCTCCCCGAGCCCCTGTGAGCCCCCCTCCAAGTGCCCCATTTGTGTCCGGGCTCCGTGGGACCCGATGCGAGTGGCACTGTCGCCCTCCTGTGGCACCGTCCTCCCCCTGCAATGGGTTCATTAACCTCGGGTAGTGGCTGAGGGGCTGGAGCGCCGCGGAGGCCGGACCCTGCCCGAGGGGGGTCAGCACTGAGACCCCAACTCCTCCAAGGCCCAGAGCCCATCTCCCAGACTTCCAGCCCTCTCTGCAGGTGCTGTCATACCGTTGTTCCTGATGCTCGTTTCCAGAGACAGAGTCTCGATCTGCACTCGGTCTTCACCCTTGATGGGGAGGAGGCTCCTACCTGGCAGCTCCTCTTTGCTCAGGTCTTTCCCCATCTCCTCCCAGACCCTGGTGCTGAGCATGGACTGGTTCAAACTGGCCTCCAGCAGGATCCCTGAACTCGTCACCCCCTCCCTCCACCCCACTTTGGGAGCTGGGTTGGATCTTGGACTTGGGTTTGAGGCCACTTGTTCTTTGATGCTCCCTGGGCACAGCTCTGCACTTCAGGAGCTTGGGAACCCTGCTCTGAAGTCCAGGTCTAAATCCCAGGGAACCTGCCCAGCCCTGGGAGCAGGTGAGGTGTCCTCCCTCCAGTACGTGGCCCTGTGGGTGCTCGGCTGGCCACAGAGCCGCGCTGCCTGACCTCTGACAGCCCTCGTCTCTCCCCAGCCTCCACGCTCTCCCAGCTGTCGGACAGCGGGCAGACCCTCAGCGAGGACAGCGGGGTGGACATCGGGGAGGTCGAGATGAGCGGCAAGGACAAGAGCCGGCAGCTGGTCCCTGGGAAAAGCCGAAGCCTCAAGGAGGCCACCAGGAGCGAGGGGGCAGCAGAAGGGGCCTCCAAGCCGGTGAGGCTGGGTGTCCAGGGGCCTCAGGGTGCTGCCAGTGGTGGGAGGTGGGCACCCGGGGCTGCCAGGGGGCAGTGCTGCTCCCCACTGCCTTGTCCCTCTGCTTGTAGGCAGCATCCGTTTTTCTTTGATGAGATAAATAACCCTTTGATGGGTTATTTATCCTCTCTTTAACGAGCTGAGTGGGCTCAATGGTGCGCTGGGCTGTGGGGAAGGGGGTGAGGAGCGGCTGAGGGGCACTGTATGGCTGATTCACTCCATCCTAGGTAAATTTAGTCCCTCCCAGTTCCAACAAGCAGCAGCTTGGGACGTGGCAGAGTTCCTGGCTCTGAGGGGACATCCGTAGGGCACAGTGAGTGAAGTCACCTGGACGGGAAGTATCAGCAATAAATTGGAGGGTTTCTGATGGCAGCAAGGTTGAGGGATGTGGGCAGACAGTGGGAGAGCTGCTCTGCTCCTCCCCAAGCCCTTCCAGACCTGCCCATGGTTGGGATCTTGGCTGTCAGGAGTCAGAGGGCGGCTGCAGGCAGTGTGTCTGTCCCTCTCCTGTGGAAGCCTGCCGTGGGGTGAGTCTGCCTGCCACAGGGCCCCAGCTGAGGGCAGGCAGTGCCTGGCCTCCCTCGGCAGCGCTGCCATCTCTCCCCACAGCCGGGGCTCCTGGAGCCCACGTCATGTCTGATCCGAGTGTCCAAGAGCGCACCAACCCTGGGGATTGCCATTGAGGGTGGAGCAAACACGCGGCAGCCACTGCCCCGCATCGTCACCATCCAGGTAGGGCAGGCTGAGAATGGGAAGAACTCAATGCATGTCCCATCCCCCTCCTTCCCTGGACAGGCTCAGCCCTTTGGCCACAGCCAGAGTGCAGTGGCAGCCCTGCCCCAGCGGGCATTTTGGAGGTGTGCTTTCCCCCTCCTGTAGCCCTGCATCTCCCCAGACATCAGAGGAATCATTCCGCTTGGGGGGGTTGCTGAGGATTGGTGTCCTATGGATGATCCCATACCCTGAGGCACGTCCTGGGAGCCAAGTATTCGCTGCAGACATTTTGGAGGGGGTCTGGACAGCCCTGGAAGTTTGGCTGGTGTCTCCAGATGTCTGGAAACTCCTTTTTTCAGAGGACTGAGGAGGGGGAATGGTGGATGATAGCTGGGGAGCTCAGCTCTTGGGAGCTGTCTCCCTGCACCATTTCCTCTGCTGTTTACTTGGGGCAAAATTCAAGTTATTTACAGCAAAAGAAAAGCAGAGCTGACTGTGCCTTGCTTATTCTTGGCCATCTCAGCTGGTGCTGCACTCCAGAAACAAGCAGGAGGGAAGCCAAATTCATCCCCTCTTTCTGAAATGTGAAATGTTTCATTTCCATCACTCTCCCCCCAACCCAGCAAACCATCAGGGTGAACATGGTGGAGATGAAATATTCCCCATTTTCCCAGCACCACCTGTATTTTGTCCCTGGGTTGAGGCAGGGGGGTGGCGGGAGTGTGAGCTGACCACCTCTCTCCTGCAGCGTGGGGGCTCGGCGCACAACTGCGGGAAGCTGAAGGTGGGCCACGTCATTTTGGAGGTGAATGGCACGGGGCTACAGGGCAAAGAGCATCGGGAAGCCGCCCGTATCATCGCTGAAGCCTTTAAGCTGAAGGAAAAGGACTACATTGATTTCTTGGTCACAGAATTCAACGTCGCCCTTTAGGACCCCGAATGGGTTTTGGGAGCGTGGTTTGGGACGGGGAGCACCCGAACGGGGATGAAAGGCAGCGCTGAGATGTGAAAGCAGCATCCCACCACACAGAGCCCTCGCCCGCTGCACCACCCTGCACTCACAGACACCCTCAGCTTGTCCCTGAATGCCCCCTCACCCGCCGCAGACTCTCACCACCTGGGCAGGGCAGGCTGAGACTGGGCAGAAATCAGTGCACATCCCTTACAGCCGCCATCCCTGTCCTCTCTGGGGTGGGGGAGCTGCCCTTCGGGAACACCCTCTCCCCCTCGACCAGGCCGGGGACGGGGCAGAGCAGCAGAGGTCCGGGTGTCCCCACTGTCACTCGAGTGCCACACGCAGAGCAAGGGGGGCCCGCGCCTCAAGGCTGGAGGGATTTTCGGGGGGTCACTGGGGTGCTCGCCCCATGCCCGGGGACGTGGGACAGGCCATAGGTGGGGATGCGGAGAGAGCAACCGGAGGCCTTGTGCATCGCTGGCAGCATCGTCGTATGTACATACACAGAGCTTGTGCGTTTAATTTTTCAATAAATCTGTCGGGATGGAGAAAGACTGGGCCTGGCAGGACAGGGGCACGGGGAGGGGCCTGCAGGGCGCCCGGCCCCGCCCCGGGGCGATGCATAAATTACGCCAATGAGCTCCATCGGCCGCGGCTGTGATTGGCCGCCCGCCACGGGCCATGCAAAGCGGGGGGGCGTGGTCTATGCTAACGACGCCCCGTGTGCCGCGCGCGGATTGGCGGGAAGGCGCAGGGATGCTAATGAGGGCGCAGGCCCCGCC
>NW_020799122.1:9736814-9740536 GCF_003259725.1 Athene cunicularia
GCCAAGGCGGGGGTTGCGGGACACGAGGCCGTGCCGCTGCCTGCGGCTCCTCCGAGGAAGTTGCGAGGGCTGCCTTCGCCTTCAGTTCCTTGTTTTACTTAAAGGGCAGCTGTGTTCCTTATCGGCGGCGAGTGCCGCGGGTTTTCCTCGCCCTGCAGCACCCTCTCGCAGCGGTCCAGGCAGGGATGGTTTAAGGTCCAGGCAGTCGCTGCGCTCCTTACCCAAATCCAGACTGTTGCTGCTTAACCCCAGCACATGCTCCCCGCCGTGTCCCCCCCGCCTACCCCTGCTAATACGGGATCTCCGTGCCACCGGCTGTGCCGCGGCGGCCGCTCTCTCCAGACTGGGATTAAGGCCGCTCTTCACAGGCATTGCAGCCCCGGCAGCCCCGGCTCACCCCCGCTCCCGCAGGTACATCGGATCAGCCCCAGCGTGTACCCCCGCGGCTTTCCAGGACGGGCCCTGGGGGTGACGCAGTCCCCGAGGAGGACAGGGCCCTGCGTTGGGGACAGGAGCGTTCCGGTGCTGGGGAGGAGGTGGGAAAGCGGCCGCGGGAGCAGATCCCTGTCCCGCCGTGGGGCTTCACCTCGGTGCAAGTGATGGAGAGATGCCTCATCCGCAGGGTTTCGGTGCCTCTGCGTGGGGATGTGCTGGTGCGGGGGAGCTGGGGGGGGACATGGCCCCTCCAGGCAGAGGAACTGGGGGGACACGTGGGCTTTAGAGCGATGAGGTAGTAACAGGCGCGTGTGCTTTCAGAGGACGAAGAGGATTTGTCAGGCTCTTCCTCACTATGATGGTTTCTCCCTTGTTTCAATGGGAAATAGTGCAAGCTAAGAAAGCAGCATTTCCGCTTCTCTGCCCTCTTTCATGCTCAAAAAAAAAAAAAAAAAAAAAAAGGTTTTTATAAACCAGGAATTCCTCCCTCCTGGAGTGCAGACGCCCCTTGCCAAGTTTCAGCCTGAGGCTGTTCTTCTGGCCTCCTGCAAACCCCCAGAAGAGAGGCTTTGGATGGCAGCACTGATGTGTCGCCCCAGCTAGGAACCCGGACAAAACGGCGAGTGAGCTGGGGAGGGGAAGGGGAGCGTGGGGAGGCTGCAAGAGACCCAAAACCAGCCCCCCAAGCCCTTCCCTGCAGGTCGCTGGGACCAGATATCAACCCCTGCTTGCTTCTAACCTCTCTTTTTAGGCACTCAAACAGAAAAATGTAGATTTTTGTGTAGCGTGTGCATGGGCAGCACCCACCCTGCAGAGCCCTGGGCTGCAGAGCTTTATAGCCAAAAAACCTGCGGTCGGAGGTCCCCGACTGCAGCGGGCACTGCTGTCCTCTTGGGGTACAGATCCCGAGGGGATATGGGTGCTTGGCACCTCCGGCAGATTGGGTGCTCTCTGGGGCTGAGTTTGGGTTTGGAGCTGGTGGTTTAGGAAAATAAAATATCCATCCCTTTACTTGGGAGGGGGTTAACGCCCCCTCTGCATCCCAGCACGTGCCCATGGACGTGCCCAGCTGGGAGGCAGGGGGGTGTTTAACCCCCCTTCCTGGGCAAGTGATGGATATTTTATTTTGGGGCACAGGGAGGGTTATTCCCCATCTCTCGGGGGCTGTTGCCTTTGCCCCACAGGGATGGAGGTGTGGGGTGTTAGAACCCCCCAGCCCACCTGCTCTGCCCAGGGTTGACAGGGCAGCAAAGGCAGAGTGACAGCAGCGCTGTCCCCCCTCCCTGTCACCGAGCGAGCCCTGGGGCAGAGGATGTGGTGTCTCCTCCGCTGTCACCCCTGATAAACCCGGGAGCGGCGATGGGGCCACGCGCTGCTTCATGTCAGCCTTGACTGTGCTGCTCTCCCTCTACCTCACATGTGCAGTGAGTTGGGCGGTCTCAGCCTCGCACCTCTGTCCCACGGGGGTCTGCAGGACAGGGACAGGATCGCTGTGGTGGAAAGTGAAGCTGCCTGCGGAGGGGATCAGAGATTAGGAGCTGAGGGCAGGGACGGACAGAGGCAACTCTTCCTGTTTGTTGGCTGGACAGAGACCTGGCAGCACTCATCACTGCGCTGAGCCTCCCCTCCTTTGTCTGAGCACCTCCATCCCCGAGGCACAATTCAGGACAGCCCTGGCCGAGAGGAAGAGGGCAGGAGCAGGGTTGAGGGTCTCATGCAGAGCGGAGTTCAGGGGTACAAGATATTTTCTAGCTAAGGCTTTTAAATTTCTTTTTATCTGTTGTAAAATCCTGGCTTTCAAAGAGCAAGAATTTAAAAAAAAAAATACACACACACACACACACCCCCAATCGGTATTGTTTGCATTTTCTTTGTGGTTCCTGAGTATGTAGCCATAACATTTCCCAAGCTTTTCTGTGCTACCATAACGGCAAGTAACTCGCTTAAAGGGGAAAAAAATCCAAGATTTTTCTCTCTTACCACCATGACCATCGTTGGAGGGACTTTCTGGGAACACGATAAATGTGGCTGGATTTGCAGGCAGATCCTGCAGACTGTGGCTGCTGCGGGCAGTGCAGCCCAGGGGGCCGCTGCCTAGAAACGGGGTGATGGTGGATGGCGTATGGACTAGGCAGGATCCGGGCACTAGCTTGCCAAAACCGGGTGGGAAATATTTTAACCCTCTTTTCCCCAAGACAACAGGACCTACAGGCTCCTTTCACCCACCGCCTACCTGCAGGGACCCTCCCAGGGCTGGTGTTTGGGGCTCCTTGTCACTCGGCGATGCTGTGGGGCTTGAGGCAGGTCAGGTGGGCACTTTGGTGTGCTGCTTCTCTGGGCAGGGTGCGGGTAAGGGCTTGAGGCTGGAAACAAGCCAGCTTGGAGAGGGGCTAAAGCCCAAATCACTCTTTTTCTGCATTGAGAAGCTGCAGAGCCTGAAGCATCCCATGGCAACCCCAATCCTCCCTAGTGGCAGCACCCCAGGGACAGGAGAGGCTGTGGAGCATCTCCAGGTGCAGCAAGTGGAGTTGTCCGACCAGTGTACAGGGAAAAATCTCCTGCAAAATATCTGGGAGGTGTGCAAAGCCCTAAGGGATGCATCGGGGTTTGCTCTCTGCTTGTAAAGCCCCAAGGATGCTGGCAGGACTGGGAGCACACTGCTGGTGCAGGAATGGTGCCTGAGGAGCTTGATGCTGGGTGTCCCCAGAAAATAACCCCCAAAACCCCACTAACAGCAGGATTTAAGCCAGGGAATTTGCAGATCTGAGACTGGAGTGGATGAGAGGACTTTTCCCAGAGCATGTGGGTGTCATAGGTTTGCTGCTCAACACCATGATCCCTGAGGCAGCAGCACCTGAACTCACTGCAGCACCCTCCAGCTAAATGCAGCCACCCCAGGGACCTTGCTGTGGTTTCGTTAGCGGGCAGGAGCTTGCGCAAGCCCTCCTCCTCGTGCTACTAATTACACAGTAACAAGCCGGATTAATTGTCTCGTGCAAATATGTCAGGACGCACCAGGGTGCCTGGTTACGGCCACAGTGTTCCTGGGGCTACGGGCAGCATCTTGGGGCAGGGGCCAGGCAGCCTATCCCCTTGGAAATCCCAATTTCCGCATGGACAAAGCCCATATTCTAGATTTCCAAGGGGAGGTTCCATCTGGCTGAATTTTGGGACCATCTGGCTGAATTTTGGGGCTGCTTAGCCTCCTGGAAGACCCTTATCCTGATGTCTTTTAGAGGCTGCAGCTACTGATGGTCCAAGGTATTCTCCCCCACCCCCCCCCCCCC
>NW_020799122.1:9740586-9743784 GCF_003259725.1 Athene cunicularia
CCCCCCCCCAATTTGTTTCAGCATTTTGCTCCAAACTGAATTTAAAAATAAAGGCTTTGATGAAAAGCAGCACAGGAGGAGGGTTCGGCTGCTGCTGCGCAGGGCCTGATGGAGTTAAAAGATTTGCGGCTGCCTGCAAACTTGCAGGAAACACCCGAGCATCATTTCCTACTTCTGAAAGCCCAGCTGCCCTGCAGGCTCAGGAAGGTTTTGGGGTGCTCGGAAGGATGCTGCTTTGGGGACCCCCAGTGGGGTCATGGTGATGGGGACATCCCAGGGATGCTGGTACGGGGTGAGTGTACCCCCTATGGGGCCGGTGGCTCCTCCACGCTCCGTGTTGGGTTGGGGTTGCTGCGGGGTGGCCGTGGGTGATGTTGACACGCTGCTTAGTACCAGCCACCAGCACGTGGGCAGCTGCTGCCTCCAGCACCCCACGGCCAAAACTGGGTGGTGGAGGGCTCAAATCTAGCTGAGGGGACGTTGCCGGGAAAACCCCATGGCCTTTCCTGCTACCGGCCTCATGGCTGGGTGTTCAGCATCCGGCACCTCTTGAGCTGCCGCTGTGGCTCTGGGAACCCCAGCACAGCAAGGGGAGGGGGTGCGGGTGAGCTCTGTGTTTAGGTTATCAGTGGAGTGAGCGTGCTGGGCCTCTGCTGTGATCCCTTTCGCTGTCAGCTCCCCAGAGCTGTAGGGGCCTCGGGGTGCTCCTGCCTCCCCCAGCACCGCCCTGCACCATGATGGCACCACTGACAGTCCCCAGGCTGTGACTGCCTGGGTGGGGTGACATCCAGAGGTTGACAGCATGTGCTGGGTGTCCCCCAGTGCCCATGCTGGTGGGGGAAAAGCCTTTTGGGGTGGCCCTGGGGGGCTCCTTTGCCACGGGGACCCCTGGGGACCATCGTGGCCATGGGAGATGTGGCAGCTCTGGCTTCACAGTGGGATGCAGGGTGGGGGGAGCTGGCCTGAGAATGTCCCTCCACATCATGGGGGCCTGCTCTTGCCCACAGGGTGTGGGGGACAGGGGAAGCCCCAGCAGTGAGGGGGGGCACCTTGAACAGAGCCCACTGTGTCCCACTGAGCATCCCCCCCCGTCTCCCTTGCCCCTGCCAGGACGCAACAGCGATGGTGTGACCTACATTTGTGACAAGGAGGTCCCCAGCCTGCCGCCACTGGGCCATGAAGCGGCACAAGTGACGGGCATGCCGTGCCCGCGGGCCATGGCCAGCCCAGCACCATGGCTGCGCTTGACACAAACAGAGCTGACGCGCTGGGAGGGAGAGGAGGAGGAGGAGGAGGAGGAGGAAGACGACTTTAAAAGGCAGATGGATGAGGATGGGGTCATCGGTCTGGGGGAAGATGCCGTGAGCCCACCATGGGGTGAGTTGTCACCTCCCTGCTGCCCAAAACCCCTCATGGGGGGTCCCGGGTGTCCCTGGAGCTGGGGGGGCTGTGAGGGGCCGGGGGATGGCAGCAGCCCCGTGGTGATGGTGTTTTGCAGGCGATGGCGAGGACGCGGAGGAGGGGTCTGCAGCGGACGAGGGTCGCTGGCACCTGCCGCGGGAACTGGAGGAGGATGATGAGGAGCGGGGCAGCTCTGGGGGGGATGAGGGGCCCTGGGAGGCAGAGAGCGATGGGGAGCCCTACCCTGAGCTCTCTTACGAGGGCCAGTGGGGCTCGGGCTCCAGCCCCGAGGCGTTGGGGGACAGCCAGGCTCTCTGCCAGCCCCACGGCTGCAGCACGGATGGTGCTGACATCTCAGGGCTGTCGGACACCAGCCCTGGCCCCACCACCCCATCCTGCCGGCGCCGGGGCTGGAGCACAGCCAGGAACACCGGCGAGGGGCACGGGCAGGGCTGGACCCCGAGCCAGAGCCTCCTGCTGCCCCTCTCACTGGCGACCTCCGCGATGCCACCAGCGTCGAGCCCATCCCCACAGCCCAGCTGGCTGGGATGGGGCCGCCTGAGCCTGGCACCGCTGGCCTGGCACCCACCAGGGAGCCCTGGGGTGCTGGGACCCCCCCTGCACCCCAGCTGCACAACAGGGTGCCCAAGAGAGGGGTGCCCGTGGTGCTGCCCCCCAAACGCGGCCGGCAGTCGCGGTCCCTGAGCCCCCGGCAGCGGCACAAAGGGGTCAAGGAGGTGACGGCTCCCTCGGGAACGGGCACCAGCGCGGCCGACAGCACCCAGTACGGCCGCGGGCGGCTCAACCACCCCCTGCCCGACCTCTCCAAGGTGGAGGCGCGGGTGAAGTTTGACCAGAGCTACCAGCCACCACGGAGCCGAGCCCTGCCTGCCCGCCCCAGTGCCCTGGGTGGCCCCATCGGCTTCAAGTCCCCGGCTGAAATCGTCCGGGAGGTGCTGCTGAGCAGCGGGGAGGGGGTCCCCCCACAGCCCCCCACCACTGCTGGGCTGCCGCAGGAGTTCAGGTCCCCCAGGCAAGCCACCCAGCTGGTGCAGCAGCTCCAGGTAACGTCCAGCTCTCCCAGTTCAACCAGAGGGGCCTTACTGGGAGGGTCTCCAGGGTGGGGGTGAAATGGAGATGTCACCAGCCCCATGAGCCGGCCCTGTGTCACTGACGGGTGCTGGTCACCTCTCCCTGGTCCTGTGTGGGGGCTGGCGCAGAGGGAAGAGCAGGGGTGTGGGCAGCACTTGGGGCTGGAGGCAGGGATACTCGTGTGCCCCCCAGGATGCTTGTGTGCCCCCCCAGCCATGCTCATCGTCCCCTGGGGTGCCCTCCTGTCCCCTGGGAGGAGAGGGAGGGTCTCCCCCACACCGAGAGATGGGGGCCACATCTGCACCAGACGGGCCAGGCGCTTTGGGGGGTGGGTTTCTGCATGTCCCCCACCCATGGAACTCCCCGTGCCCACACAGGGATGCCTTCCTCTGTGCCACCCACCCCTCGGGCACCCTCCGAGCCCCCCTCCCCACGCCGGGTGCTGTCACCCACTGCGTGTCCCCTCCCCGCAGGATGACTACCACAAGCTGCTGACAAAGTACGCTGAGGCGGAAAACACCATCGACCAGCTACGCCTGGGCGCCAGGGTGGGTGCCAGGGGGCCAGGATGGCTGCGGGGGGGGTCCCCACTCTGCTCCCCCCTCCCCGGGTTTATCTCGGGGTGTCTTCCTCCCCTGGCCCTCCTTGCTCTTCCTCCTCCCCAGGAGCTGCGGTTGAGCAAGCTCAGCCCCTGGAGGGGGGGGG
>NW_020799122.1:9743834-9746559 GCF_003259725.1 Athene cunicularia
ACCCCCCCCCCCCCCGCCCACTGGCAGAGCCTCTGGTGCTGCCAGCTCCCACACCACAGGGTTTGGTGTCTCCCCCCATCTCTGACGGTCACTGTCTTGCAGCGCCGTGGAAGGGGAGATTTTCCACTTGGGGCTGCGCCTGGAGGAGCTGAAGGAGCGGCTGGAGCCGGGGGCCCGGCGGCAGCTCCCCTCACAGCGCCTGGCGCAGCCTCACACCCCTCCAGCCCCTTCCTCACCCCCAGACACCCATTCCCCGCACCCCGAGGTGAGCTGGGCATGGCTGGATGGGGCTGGGGGGTGCAAAGATGCTGGGGCGGAGGCACCCTGCTGCACCTGGGGGGGTGGTTGTGCTTCTCCAACCCCCTTTTGTTGTGCCCTGCAGATCCCTGTGCTGGTGGAGGGTCCCCAGGAGACAGCGGAGGATGGCAAGGCAGTGATGGGGGGGTTGCCCCGGCCCCTCTGGCACAAGCAGCTCCAAGTGGAGGAAGATTTCGGTGATCTGCTGGAGCAGTGAGTGCCCTCGCGGCAGGGCCGGGGGGGGAACACGGGCAGGGAGCGGCTCCTCAAAACCACCAACTCCTGCCTGTGGGTCCCCGCCAGGTACAAGCACTTCAAGTCCTTGCCGGAGTCGCTGAGCCTGGAGCAGCTGAGCCTGGCAGAGAGCGAGACCCAGGAGGAGGCGGATGGACCTGCAGCAGGGTTCGGTGGCCCCAGCAAGGTCTCCTGCAGGACACGGTCACTGGAGGAGGGGACAGACCCCGAGACCTCCCCCTTGTAAGTGTCATGGGAGGACAAGACTCCCAGGCAGGGGGGAGCAGGAGATTTTATATTAGGTCTCAGGTTTTACATCACTGTCATCGATAGGCTTCAGAGTTAACAGCCTCCACGGGAGATCTGACTGCATCAGGGCATTTCCCCACGTTTGGGTTTGCTCTGCCCCATTGCTCATGCTCCCTCCTTTCCCTGCAGGCACCCCCCGCAGTGGACAGCCACACCACTGCCCCCCAGGGAGCCCCCGTGGCCAGAGGGGACACAGGTCCACCCGTCCCCTGCCACTGCTGAGGAGCCACCGGCCACAGCCAAGCCCCCCCCAGGGCTCCACGAGCCACCGCGGGGGCCCCAGTCCTGCTGCAGCAGCGGGAGAGGCAGTGCTGCTGCCCAGCCCCAGCCCTGCAAGGTGAGTCCCCTGGGGCTGTGGGTCCCCAGCTACCAGCACCCCTAGTCCCTGCCAGGGGGTGCTCAGCACCAATCCTGCTCTCCCCGATGGATCTGCAGGAGCAGCGCATTGTGTCACCAGAGACGGACAGCGGCTTCGTGGGCTCAGAGGCCAGCAGGGTGTCACCCCCTGTGCACACCCCCGAGCACCGGCCGCCCGGCACTGGGTACTGCTCAGGGTCCCTGCCCACGCCCTGGGGCGGGATTTGGGGACATGGGTTGGTGGTTCTGTCTGGGGGGATTTGGGGAAGTAAAGGGGAGCAGGGATGCGGGGAGAGATGGTGAAGATGTGGGGAGCAGGGTGGAAGGTTGGAGATGTACAGGGTGGCCCATGGCCAGGCGACAAGCCGTGGGGGCTGCACGCATGACCTGTCCTGTTTCCAGGACCCCTCGCTCACTGGGACTCTCCATCCCCGTCCCCACTACCCTCCGTCCTCTGCGGAAAAGAGAGGCAACCACACTGCCCTCTGAGACAGCGCTGATGGGCATCTACCCTGCGGGCAGGCAGGGTGGCGCAGGGGGACCCTGCCTGCCCCCCAGCACCCCCTTGCAGAGCAGCTCCCCCCACCGATGGGCTGAGAGTGCAGGCAGCGAGGCGGGACCCGACGGTGATGGCAGTGAGTAGGCAGCGTTTCGGGGAGGGATGTATCCCCAGGGAGAGGGATTTGAGGGGGTCCTGGCTCTGCGGGTAGAAGAGGCTCTGGTTTATGGTGTTCCCCCAAACCCCCTTGGGGTGCTGACCTGGTGGTGCCTCCTACCTGCTGGCTCTGCTCTCCCAACTCTTTCCTGGGGGGGACACACCCCGACGTCCCACACCACTGACCTCGGCTCACTGTGCCCCCTCCTCCTCCCCAGCTCACACGGACTCAGAGGTGGAAGGCAGGAGTTGTGCCAGCACCGGCGGTCACCTCCCCGCCATGGCCAGGGGCCCAGCCAGCCCCCCACCGTCTCCTGAAACACTGTCCCCCACCCCGCTGTCCCCCAACCCATCATCTCTCCAGCCGGCTCACTGCGACCTGCTGGGCTCCCGTCTGGAGCGTGAGTGAGTGTCTATGTACCCCTCATAAAACCAGGACAGCCCCCCCTGGGTGACACAGGGACCCCGCCAAACAAAGTCCCCAAAAGCACCAGTATCTCCTGCTGGGCAGCAGCAGGTTTTCTCTTCTCAGAGAGCCAGGACCTAGCTGGGGCTGAGTCCTTCAAACTCCTGACACATGTGGGCTGGCTGAGACCAGACCCCAGCCCAGAGAAACCCCAGGCTTGGTTCTGGGCAGCATCACAGCATGAGCTCCTGAGTCCTGGCTGGTGGGGATGGGGGCAGGCACGGGGTCTGGGGAGGACGGGACTGCTCCCTGCTTGGGGCACCCAGTGGCAGCCAGCACCATTGGGAGCCTCGCTGGCTGCTGGTGCCCCTCACTGTGGCATCTGTCCCGCGGCAGCCAGGCCATCCGGGCGCTGCGGGACGAGGTGTGGCGGCTGCGGCGGAGGCTGGAGGAGAGCCTGCGCCGCT
>NW_020799122.1:9748016-9750666 GCF_003259725.1 Athene cunicularia
CACTGGCCACCACCGCGGCCTGACCCTGGACCTGGAGGAGTTGGAGGAGCTGAACCGGTCGCTGAGCCGGGCCATGGAGGCTGCCCAGAGCGTGAGGTTCACCACCACCCGCGTGAGCCGGGCGCTGGCTGCCGAGCTGAGCCGAGCGCGGGACCTGCGGGGCTCCTGCCTCTTCTGAGGGTCCTGCCAGCACCTGCCAAACCCTCCCGGCCCTCGCAGGGGGCAGGAGGAGGAGGATGGTCCCCCCACCAGCATCCCTGCACTGGATGTTCCCTGCCAGATCTGGGAGCACCAGGGCTGGGGGCATTTCCACAGGGTCCTGCACCAGCTCCCATCCCCATCCCGCTTGCCCTGGACAGCCTGTACATCTGTCTGTCCAGTTTTAGCAGACCCCCAAGCTACGGGAGAGGGCCCAAGACATAGGCAGAGGTCTCCCCAGGGTGCAAGCACAGCCTTGGCAGGAGGGCACCATCCCCTGGCACAGTGGGGTGGTCCTGTGGCCCCCAAGGCTGATGCCACACCAAGATGAGCACTTCTGGGGATGCTCTGGCTTTGTGTAGGTCCTGCTGCAACACTGGTCGGGCCCCCACTGGCAGCTGTGTTTACCGCCACACCTGCATGGGCAGAAATACCCGCGATTCCCTATTTGAGCCCTTTCCCAACCTTTAGGCACCCTCTGGGGGCTCAGTGCTGGGGCTTGACCTGTGTACCCCCCTCTGCCCTCTGCTCTGCCCTCAGACTTGATCTGAGCCCAGTCGTCCCTGTGAAAGCTCTTGGGGGTTTTATGTGATTTTTTTTTCTCAAAAATAGCTAGTAAGTAGCTAAATCACTCTTTTAGGGTTGATCGATGATATAAAATCTGTGTATGTATATGTATGTATCTACAGATAGATACATATATATGTTCTGTTTTTAATTTCCAGCATAATCCTTAGGGCATTTGTGGTTTTTTTGCCACCCCTGCATGTGGCTGCCTATGGTATCATCCAGGCAGAAAAAAAGGATTTGGGGGTTTCCTTGGGATTCCCAGGGGATCTGAGCTCTTAGAGGGAAAATCACCTCATGAGACCAAGGCAGGGGCAGGATATGGCCCTGAGTGGGTCTGCAGAGCCCCTGGTACCCCCAGCCTGGTTTTGTAATGAATTAATGCTTATTTTTTAGTGAAAGGGATGTGGTCAGGGCAGCCCTTGGAGAGGGCGCAGCACCTCGGAGGCAGGTGCTCTGCACCCCACAAACCCCGGGGGGACCCTCCAGCTGCCCCCACCAGCACCCACGTGGAACCTGCACCCCATGCCCCCCGGGATGGATCAGGCCAAATCCCCTGCTCCATCCACGAGCATCTCAGCCTGCAGTGCCCCTGGCTGTGTTTGTGTAGGACCTACCTAAAGTGCCCATGTCAAATCCATGTCAAATTTATTTATTTTTTACTTTTGTTGTACGAAGACCCACATTTTGAAAGGGCGGGGGAAATCACTAATGCCCCTGGCGAGTTACTCAGGTCTAGAGCTTCCCCAAGTGCTTGCAAAGCCACTGAGCCCGGATCCTGAAAGGAGCCCGGGAGGGACTGGGGGGTGGGGGGGGGGACTGGCAACAGGCCTACCCCTGCCACTGCCCTTTGTGGGGAAGAGGAGTGGATTTTAAAGAGGATTTCTGTGTCTGGCTGCATCTGCTCATACCATCTCCCAAGCGAGCTGACAGGCCAGGTTGCAGCCGCACTGGAAGCTGTGACCCCCCTCCAGCCCAGCTGGGGTGTGTGCAGGCAGCGTGCAGCCCTATTTATCCCAAATGCAATAGCCAGGAGCAAAGATGACTTTTTTTCCATATCCCCTATTTTGTAATGACCAGCAGAGCCATTTGGATGGTATTTTGTACTAAGATAATTGCTTATTTTTGAACAAAATAAATGCAGTTGGTTGGCTTGTGGGTTTTTCTTCCTTTTCGTAGCCATTTCTTGGGCGAGTTTTAGCATCGCCACACCAGGATCTCTCCCTCGGAGGCATCTGAGGTTTGGTGAGAGTATCTCCCCAAGACCTTCCCTTGCCTGCCTGGCCCCCGAGCGAGCGGCACGGCACAGCCCCGGTTGCACTAGGGATGGAGATCGCTTTTATTTAGTCACTCGAGTGCTTTAGTACAGAAGAACAGATATACAGAGATGATACATGTTTGTGCTTCAACACTTTCAAACATTTAGATTCCAGTAATTTCAAGGTAAACAAGTTCCAAGACAGACTAGATTATTTTTTTTTTTTAAGTTTTCCTTTTTGATAAATTATTTTTTATATAAATAACTGTAACAGAAAAAAAAAAAATAATGTCCAACATACAAGATCCTGAAGCATTTGCATTGCTAAACCGAGAAGGAACTCAAATGGGGGGGGTGGACCAAGGAGGAACCAACAAATATCAGTGCAATGATACAGCCTTTGCCCTAAAAATATATATTTAACTTTATGGGCAAGGAACAGATGGGGAGGGAAGGGGAGGGAGGCTAACCACCAACGAGGCAAGAAAGATTTTGGGGAAGGAAAAGGGGGTCACAGCCTTCAGGGGGCGAGAACAAAACAATGGACCCCAAAATATTGCAGTGCATCTAATGGCAGGGGAGGGTGGAGGCAATCCTTGGGTGTCAAATAAAAAAAAAAAAAAAAAA
>NW_020799122.1:9750716-9774425 GCF_003259725.1 Athene cunicularia
AAAGACAGCATGCAGATATCATGGAGAGAAAGGGATTTGAATTTTATGGGTCAGTAGCCTTTCAATACCTGTACACATTGATTGTCTACAATAACTAAAATTCAATGCAGAAGACACATTTTTAATTATCAGTAAGCCAAAGATTTCACGTGCATCATTGCCTCAAGCCAGAGAATGACCACTGAATACAGAGTGCTTTACGGGAACAAAGCTAAAACCAACAGCTGATGGCAGAATGCGTTGAAATCCAGAATACTAACTGCATCAAAGAAACAGACAGAGAGACATAATCCACAATAAATGAATTGTCTCATTCTCTGAGCTTGTTGCTACAGATCGTACTGCTTTTCTAATACTACTAAGGAACCAAATATTTCTGAACGTGTAGAAAAATGTATGTTTCTTGACAATATTCTCAGAAGTTGGAGGTATTTATACAGTGTGAAGAAATATCTACAATTAAAGACTTTAGTTATTCACACTCTTGAAATATGTGTAATTATTTCAATCTCTGAACATTAATTGTACAACATGATAAATACTTCTACATGAATTAACTTTTAAAATTGTTTGGTTTAAACCTAATTAAACTCATTCAGAATTAAAATTGCCTTTTATGACTTTAGCTTAATTTGTATCTGAAATGAATTGAGATGAACTGAATAATTCTAAATAACTGTCTGTATATCCATACCAGGATTTAATACAATTTTAATAATCTAGATTTCCTGAATGTCCTTGTAAATCTGATTCTTGTATGTGTGCATGATGCTTACTTTCTGCAGTGATTGCATAAATCAGAAGGTAGCGTGTCCATCATTTTTTTTAATATATTGTCAGTAATTTGTCCTTATGCTTTCTCTTATATGAGTTAATTCCTCCCTAGCCAAAGCTGCATTTCCTGAAGCACTGAATTCTAGTGTGTCTGTATGTATTCACAGAGGTGTGTATATATATATATATATATATATATATATTAAAAAAAAATATTTTTATATATATATATATATATATATATATATATGCATTTTAAGGGATACCCAAAGAAGAGGGAGGCTAGGCTGCAGCAGGGCAGCTGTGCAAGCAAATGGGCCCCATCTCCAGGTTTTAACCATTTTGGTCCCTTTTCACATGTGAATTGCTGCAGTGTGAAGCATCCCGGGTGCACACACACCCTTCCCACACCCCCCTCTCCAAACCCCATGCCAGATGTTTGTGTGCACATCTGGCAGGAGCACCCACCACCCTGAAAAGACAAGGGACAGGAGATGGTGGCCGGGACCCCGCTGGTCAAGAGCGAGCAGAGGCTGGAGCGATGGTCGGTGCGTCCGTCCCTCCGTCCATCCACACAGGACCCCAACGAGGAGCAAAACTTTGGGAAAAAGAGGGTTTTTTTCTGTTGTTTTTTTGTCATAACGATTCACTAGCAATGAGCAGATGGATTACTCAGCAATGAGCTCCTGGGTGCTTCGGATAGCTGCAGCTACAAATATATAGATTTTTTTTTCTTTTCCTCTTTTAAACACAATGCATTGGTTTTCTTAATATATTTTTTTCGGCTGTTGTTCCCTCCCTGTGGATAAAATGAGATGGGGAAGGCGGCGGGAGGGGAGGGGGGTTCAACACAAGAACAAGAGAGAAGCTGGGCCGGGCCAGGGCTGGGTGCAGGATCGCACCCCGGGCCTGGCGCCCGGCGGGAAGGTGAATTCGGCATCGAGTCGGTGGCGGCGTTTCCTTTTAACTGCTGCTTTCTTCCTCTGTTTTATTGAGTTTCTTCAGCGTGTCCAGCAGTTTCTGTGGGGTGAGGATGTGCGTGGACCCTGTGGGGGCAGAGGAAAAGCAGGGAGGGGGGAAGGAGCATCAGCAACGGCTTCGGGACCCCCCCATTGCACCCCGGCCGCTGTCCCCGCTGTCCCCGGTCCCCCCCAGCGAGGCCTTACCTGACGGCGACAGCCCCGCGCACCGGTGGAAATGCTTGCGCGGAAATGTACGTCCATGGACGGGGCGGGGGGAAGGTTGTGGGGGCGCGGGTAACGGGAAAGGAACAGAATAGGGGAAATGAAGGAGATGTATGGAGCTGGGTGGGATGAAGCGGGGCCGGGAGGTGCAGCAGGGTCACTCCTGACCCCTTTTGGGGATGCAGGAGGCATTGGCCAAAAGGCCACTGGGTCGCACGGGGTGGGAAGTGCGGGCAGGCAGCAGGCAGGGACCTTCTGCAAGTCCCCAGGCTTTTCCCCTGCCTGCACGGAGTGTGGCTGGGTCAAAGGGGTGGGTGGGAGCAGAGGAGGGAAAGGGCTCTCACCTTCTGCTGCCCCTTGCTCGGCGGTTCCCGGCGCGGTGCCAGCAGCAGCTCCCCGCCGTGCTGCCCGCAGCGCGGCCCCTGCCCTCCCCGCTGCCAGGCCCTGCGTGGCCCAACACCCGGCAGCGGTGGCTCAGGGGGACGCCGTGACGGGTCGCACCGGCAAAACCACCGGCAGCTAAACCCCGCACAGGGTTTGGGGATCTGCGATGTCTGGGGGCTCCTGCCCATCCGAGGGCACCAAGTGCCGCAAGAGCAAAGCTGAGCTTCCCCATCAACTCAGGATTTCAGCCCCATCATACCCTGGAGCTGGGGGGGGTCACGGCAGCACCCCGCTTTGCCGTGGGAGATGAGAAGGGCCGGAGCCAGGACAAGCGCTGGGGTCTGCACCGCGTGCCTGCCGCTGCCTGCTCTTCCCTGGGCACCAAACCCCCAGCCCCGCTCCAGCTGCCCTCTGTGAGCAGCACCCCCGGGTGCTCCAGCCCCCTGCCCGGACCCGGGATGTCTCTGCCGGGCAGGCAGGACCCTGACACACCACCCCTGGCCCCTCTGGCCCTGGCGAGGGGGAACTCATGGCATGAAGGGCCAGGCACGTCTGGCCGAGAGACATGGCAGAGGGATGATGGAAGCGGCGCTGGATGCTTTTCCACCTGGTAGGAGGAACTGCAAGCATTTTCTTATCAGAGAACCAAACGGAAATTAAACCCAAAATAATAATTAAAGAAAGGAGGAACGGAAGAATCAAAGAAAACCCTTCAGGGAGGAAGAGTTTCTTTTTCATTAGTAAGCTGCCTTTACTTGGTTTCTTTGGCTCACTCCATTGCTGGAGCCTGATCCTCAAATGATACCCTAGTAGAGTCCCTGAAGTCGGGGTGCCTCAGGTCCATGAGAAATTTGGTGGGAGTGAGAATGTGAGTAGAACCTGTGGGAGAACAGAGCGGGGCTGACGGCTGCGCCAAGAACCCCCCGCCCCCATTTTTTCGGGGCGAGGAAGGACGCGGTTGCCACCCGGAGCATTGTAGGCGCATGCAGGGGACAGTCCCCAGATGAGATGGGCAAGAGGCAGGATGGAGCTGGGCAGTGGTGGTGGCTCTGGTGGCAGGGGGACACGGCTGGGGGCTGTGGGAGATGATGGGGAGGGGGCTGCTGCTCCCAGGGAAATACAAGGAGCAGATGAGATGCTGGCAAGAGGCTCTATGAGGCACTCCAGGCAAGAAACCAGGAACCAGATGAGACAATGAGGGGCTTCTGCCCCTGCCCTACAAGGTGTGTATCCAGCTGTGCTTCCTCAGAATTTTAGGGGACCTAAAAGCTCCTTGCTAACATCTGGCAAGCTTCCACTGTGTCCTCCAGGCCTGCCCCACGGCTCCTCCGGGAGCACAGCCGGGGTGTGCTGAGGCTGAACACACAATGTGCGTCCTGTCGCACAAATGCAAGGCAGGAAAATGCACCTCCTGGTGCGCTGCACGTGCAACAGGACACGCAGCACCGGCACAACAGGAAAACGCGTCTCCTGTTTCATGCACAGCATGCGCCGTGGTAGGCGTGCGGCGTGGCACACTTCTTTACTCTGCTTTTTACTCCCTGTAATGACCCCGAGGATGTGTGTGCAACAGCAGCGACTCAAGCTGCAAAACTCCCTTCCTCTTCACCCAGCTCTGCTTGAACAAAACCAGAGAGGAAAACTGGAGGCAAAACCAGGGATGGGTTGAAGGACGTATCCTGCCCCTGGGGAGGGGGGGACACAGCAGGGATAGCGGGCAGCAGGAGAAGACCTTTCCGCAGAGCTCCTGCTCCCGCAGGTATCTGGAGCTGGGAATTTGTGGGGTGGCGGAGGGAGCGTGGGATGAGCAGCCAGCGCGACGGGGCGCAGGGTCCGGCCCCGGCTCCCACTCACCTATTAGCACTTCCCACTTGCCGCTGGCTTGCGTCACCTCATAGGCGCAGCGCATCTCGTTCATGCTGACGCCACCCAGGATGAAGATGATGAGGCGGGGGCCGCTTCGGTACTCGCCAGGGGCCTTGTTCTTGTGCCAGTGGCCGTAGCGGGCACTAGAGAGAGGAAGAGGAGAATGAAGGATGGGCACGAGGCAACGCTGAGTTCACATCTTATCTAAATCACACATTAATTAGCTCCCAAATTCCTGCTAGAGCAAGTAAAGTCCATCTTCCCAGTCACGAGTGCTGCTTGCTGTTACAGGTAGGGAAACTGATGCACGGGATGCCTGAATGACGGCAGAGCAGCTCACAGACCCGCTGATGGATTCAGCCCCTGTGGGCAGGTGAGAGATGGATGCTAACAGCGATATACACAGAATCACAGAATCATCCAGGTTGGAAAAGACCCTTGGGATTATCAAATCCAACCATCAGCCTGACCCTACAAAGTTCTCCCCTACCCCACATCCCCCCACAGCTCATCTAAATGACCCTTAAACACACCCACGGATGGTGACTCCACACCCTCCCTGGGCAGCCTGTTCCACACTCTGACCACTCTTTCTCTTTCCTAATGTCCAGTCTGACCCTCCCCTGTTGCAGTTTAAAGCCATTCCCTCTTGTTCTATCGCCAATCCCCTGTGAGAAGAGACCAGCACCAACCTCTCTGCAATGTCCTTTCAGGGAGCTGTAGAGAGTGATGAGGTCTCCCCTCAGCCTTCTCCTCCTCACACTGAACACTCCCAGCTCCTTCGTGCCAATGTATAGGGGAGGGTGGTGGCGCGGGGCACTCACCTGACGGCAGTGGTGCTGAAGGAGGCGGAGGAGCGGGTGGAGATGTACGGGTAGTGCTTGGTGTCCAGCTTGTCATCGATGGCGTCCTGTGGGCAGAGAGCATGGGGGGGTCAGCAAGGAGCCAGGCACAGCCCCCGGCCCTACAACACCTCTGTAGGGCTGCGCCCAGGAGGACTGGCCTAACTTTGTCAGGATTTATCTGCATATATTTGCATAGCCTTACTTTTTGGAACAATCTGGCTGTGTTCCTGTAACAGGGTGCGCTTAGGGGGAGGAGGATGCTTGGTGGCGCAGGGAGGCTGCAGCACAGAGGTACAGGGTGAGGGGTACAGGGGGTACAGGGGATGTCTGTGAGGTAGGGTATCACAGAATCACAGAATCATCTCGGTTGGAAAAGCCCCTGAAGCTCCTCCAGTCCAACCATGAACCTCACCCTGACCATTCCCAACTCCCCCAGATCCCTCAGCGCTGGCTCAACCCGACTCTTCAACCCCACCAGGGATGGGGACTCCCCCCCTGCCCTGGGCAGCCCATTCCAACACCCAACAGCCCCTTCTGCAAAGAAATCCTTCCTCAGAGCCAGTCTTTGGGTAAGGGGAGGGCCAAGGCAGGGTCCTCTCCTGGGAAGCTCAGGGGGATGAGCTGAGCTGGAGGCTTCACACTTGCGATCCACCCCTGGGGTACGGGACCTGGTCTTGCTTCCACCAGCTGTGGAGGGTTGTTGCCCTTTATTCTGCCCTGTGCAGTCCCCTCTCATCCTGGGGATGAGGTTTAGGGGTACGCTGGGCATGAAGCCACCCCAAAAGGGTTTGCATGGACTGTGGTAGAGGAAGGCAAGAGCTGTGTGCTTCTGGAAATTGAGGCAGCTGCAGCTCTGCTTGTCCTTGGTGCCTGGGAGCAGAGGTGGCACTGAATTGCAGTGATCCCCTCCCCAAAATGTAGCTCCAGGGTCTGTCTGAGCAGGTGGGAAATGTCTGTGCTGGGGAGCAGGTTTGGTGCCCAGGACCCCTGACTCTTGGCAAACCCCAGCAGCTTGCTCTGATTCGAGGGGTGGTCACGGAGGGAATGGATCAGGAGGAGGGCACTGCCTAGAAAAAAATCACTTTTTGGTTCTGCCCAGTGCTAGCCGAGCACAGAGCTCACGGGGCAGCTCCCATGGGTACAGGCAGGGCTGTCCCTGTGGGCAGGAGTGAACTGTGTCCCCTGGGTCAGCCGGGACATGAGCAGTGCTGTGACAAGGCCACCCAGCTGTGCCTGCTGTGGCACATGGTGCAGAACAAGGAGCAACCTGTTTGTTACCACTTTTATATTGTGGGGATGTCACGCGAGCCAGGCCAGGGCTGTGCATCCCACCCGGGGCCAGCATTCAGGTGGGGACCAGGAAAACCTCCCATAACTTCCCAACTTTGTTTGCAACTGCAGGCAGCAAGCAGCCTGGAGGGCACGTGCTGGGGAGAGGCGTCAGGGTTTGGGCTGGGAGCACCCAGCTCTCCACAGGTCCTTTCCTGGGTGATCCCAGGTCCCTGCTCTCTCCCCTGTCCCTGTCCTTGCTGGCTCACCTCCATGATGTCCTTAATTACAGGGGTCCATCGGGAGAGCTGGTAGGTCTGCTCACTGATCCGCTCCTTCCGCTCCGGCTTGCTCCGGCGGCGCAGGGTGGACTGGGCAGAAAGAGCACAGGGACACCCTGAGACAAGGGGGCTCCGGTGGTGGGATCAGGGCCACCCCAGAGGGGTGCTGAGGTCACCCCGGGGGGTACACAGTTCCCACAGCAGAGTGGGTGCCATGGTCCTTCCGAGGGGCGAGGAGGGCGGTGGGGAGCAGGCGGTGGACACTCACGTCTGTGATGATGGGCACCCCGAGGTGGGCCATGTTGGTGATGATCTCGCTGTCCTCTGCCGGGATCTGAGCGTGCTGGATCAGCTTGTTCAAGTTCTCCTCGGTGATACCTGGAAATGCAACAGTGAGATGGTGTCCTCCTGAGAAATGCCTCCTGGTGAGGACACTGCCCCTCCACTGTCCCCTTAGGACACCTGGCCTGGTGGTGGTCAGAGAGACAGAGCTGAGCTTTTCCATCTGGCTTATCTCGGCTGAACCGTGAGCTGTTTGCCACCCAGAGCTGCCTGCACGTCTTGCCCAACCCTGCCCAGGTGCCCTCCTCACCGTTCTTCAGGAAGATGTAGAGCAGGATGATGCGGATCTTGTCATAGGTGCTGACATTCCCATCCAGCAGGATGGGGACGATGGCTCTCATGGGGTCCTTGATCTTCTCACCTTCAGCATCAGTGCCCATGGCCAGGTCCTGCAGAGAACACACATGCTCGTCACCCCTCACAGAATCACAGAATCATCTCAGTTGGAAAAGACCTTGAAGCTCCTCCAGTCCAACCATGAATCTCACCCTGACCGTTCCCAACTCCACCAGATCCCTCAGCGGTGGGACAACCCGACTCTTCAACCCCTCCAGGGATGGGGAATCCTCCCCTGCCCTGGGCAGCCCATTCCAACGCCCAACAGCCCCTTCTGCAAAGAAATCCTTCCTCAGAGCCAGTCTGACCCTGCCCTGGGCAGCCTGAGACCATTACCTCTTGTCCCATCGCTGGTTACTTGGTTCAAGAGACTCATCTCCCCTCTCTGCACCCTCCTGTCAGGGAGTTGCAGAGGGCCAGGAGGTTTCCCCTCAGCCTCCTCTTCTCCAGACTGAACCCCCCCAGTTCCCTCAGCTGCTCCCCATCAGACCTGTGCTCCAGACCCTGCCCCAGCTCCGCTGCCCTTCTCTGGACACGCTCGAGTCACTCAATGGCCTTTTTGGAGTGAGGGGCCCCCCAAAACTGAATGCAATCATCGAGGCGCAGCCTCACCAGTGCTGAGTCCAGGGGTCAGATCCCTTCCCTGTCCCTGCTGGCCACGCTACTGCTGATACACCCTCAACCCGTGGCTCAGTGCAGAGGTGTGGGGCAGGAGCTGCTGGCCCCAGTTGTCCCCACGGGGATGCTGGGAGTGGGATATGGGGCTGGGGGGAGCCAGTACCTGTTCGACTCTGCAGAGCTTGTCCACTGTGCCCTGGTAGTGCTTCATGCAGTCCTCAGCCAAGTGCAGGTGGGTTGAGTACTGGGGAGACAGAAGCAGTGTAGCCACCCTTGTGGTGCTGGCAGCAGCCAAAGGTCCCCGTGCCACCACCCCGGCCCCAGCCCCTGCTTGCAGCTGGGCCCCGTCTGGGGAGAGCTGCTGTCACCCACTCCCTGGGGGGCGCCCAGCACCAGCGCTGTGCACAGACATCACACCCCTCCTCACACCTTGCTGAGCTCCTTCTGGTACTGCGGCATCTTCTTCAGCATCTGGGACAAGTCTCTCATGGTGGTCTGCAAGGGAAAGGGACATGGTCACTCACCTTCAGGGACTTAGGGACCATGACCAGAGGGGACATGACCCTCCCAAGGACTTCTGTCCCCACGCGAGCCCCTCACAGGGGTCTGGTGACACCTGCCATGGCATTGTCGGGTCTCATCTGCTGCAGCCGAGGGCAGGGAGAGTGTCTGCAGCTCTGTATGCTGGAGTGCCAGGGGGAGAAATCCCCCGAGGACCCTCCTGCAGGACCCTCGTGAGCCTGGCTGAGGCTGAGATGGTGCTTTCAGCTTCTGACCACTTTTACATCTTAACTTCATTGGTGTCCCCTCACTGCCACCAACTCAGGGGCTTGGGAAAGTAATTGGCTGGGGACAGAGGCAGCTGCTGCAGGGTGGGCAGGGACCCCGTGCTGGGGGCAAACTAATCCCCATGGCGCGGTGCCCTCCCAAGGCATCCCATGTCCCCAGGGCTGGGCATAGGGCCAGCACCCCAAAGCCATCTCCCCCAGAGCACCCTTGGCCCTTTGCAGAGTGTCCCCAGGAGACTCCACTGTGTGCCAGCTCACAGTTGAGCCCCCCAGGTGCCTGTCCTCGGCTTGGCAGATGCAGTTGGGTCACCTTATCGCCTGTGTTCATCCTCTTGCTCGAAGAAAACTCCTTCAGGGACCGGGTCACCTCCCTGGGGAGAGAAGAAGGGCGCAACCGTCAGCGGGGAGGGGACCCCAGCAGCAGCATGGGTGGCAATGCAGGCCCAGCATCTCACCCAGCTGGCAAACCGCCCGCAGGGACACTCACTGGGACACCTCGGCGATGTGCTTGTGGCGCAAGGTGACCCACAGGTCGTCGTCCTCATCCAGGAGAACCTCCTTAATCCGGGCTTCCCCAATGCCGCTTGTCTCATACCTGAGAAAAAGGCAGAGAGCGTCACAGTCGGGATGGAGCTGGGGGGGTACGCAGTCCCCTCGCTGCTGGGGAGGATGTGTGGCTCTAGGGAGGTGTGAGGAGATCGGGGGACATAGGGGCTCTTCTTGGCTTTTATTTCAAGCTGGTTTTGCATCTCGCCTTCTTGTGCCCCTTCAGCTGCTAAATGGTGGGAAGGGATAGGCTAGAAAAGCCGCTTTTGCATCAGTCCTGCCCATCACGCTTGTCAGACTGCAGGCAGGAATGATTTCTCCCAACCAGTGACTCGTGATGGATGGAGAGATGCTGAGGCTCAGACCCCATGGCTGAGCTTCCAGCTCCCGCCTGAGGGCTGGACTCGTTTGTGGGGGCTGTGGTCATGGGGCCAGCAGTGCTGCACTCACTTGTAGACATCGTTCTCGATGGGCAGCAGGTCGTAGCTCATTGCCTGGAAGGTCAGCTCGTGCAGCACCGGGGAAGCAGGGTCGAAGCCGCGGTCCAGGATAAGGAGCTGGGATCGAGCCTTGTCCGGTCCCTGCAGAGCCAGGGGGAGGCGTCAGCAGTGGGGCCAAGGGCTCCTCCAGCCCCACAGGCAGTCAAAGGAAGCCGGTGCCATTTTGAGTTCCCCGTTTGGGGTCTGCAACTGCCGCGTGGCAGAGCTCAAGCAGGATTTTAGGAGTGAAGCATCACTCGAGCATCCACCCCCAGGGCTGCCAGCACCGTCCCTGCTCACCTCACCCATGGTGGGGTCATCAGCCTTGTAGGCGTCCAGCTTGTCCTGGATGAGCTGCGCCAGCATGGCATTGTCCTTGTAATCCCTGGAGGAGGCAGGAGGAGAGGTCAGCTCCTCGGGGCGGGCAGCTCTTGCCGTGGGATGGGGAGGAGCTGCTAGTTTCCCTGTGCAATGTCCTTGGCTTGTGGGAGAGGAGAGCCCTGCGCTGGTTTTGTTGCCCTTTTCCACCTCTCCTCGGGGTGCCCTGCTTTGCCTTGGTCTATCCTACATGAGATGCCACTTGGGTTTTTGGCTCCCACCCCCACCCCACTCTTGAGAGCATCAAGTCTGAGCCTGTTTTTACACTGAGCATGAATGTCTGCCCGTCCCACCATCGCTGCTGGGGGGGAGGCGGGTCCCGGGGGGTGCCGACTGCGCTGCCCTTACCCCCTGTACCGCACAGCTGGGTACTCCTTCAGCGTGGCACACAGCGTGGCGATCTGCTCGGCCAGGCGCTCCAGGATCGGGTTCTTCATCTGGGCCTTGTGGGGGCTGTAAAAGCTTTGGAAGGAGTCAGCCGAATCCAGGGAGTAAACCTGGGAGGTGCAGCAGGAGAGAGGTTAGAGGGGATGTGCTGCAGGGGATGTCCAGAGGACAGCAGCCCCCCAGGACACCCCAGAGGGTTTGGAAACCAGATTTAACCCCAGATGAAGGTCCCCAGCTGAGCCTGGGACCAGAGAGCCGGAGCTCAGTGATGCTCGGGGGCATCCCTTGGGCTTTCAGATGCCAGCTCTGGACCCTGACACCTTCTCCAGCTCCAGCTCTGCAGCACGGTCCTGACCCATGCGTAGTCCCCCAGGGTGAGCAGGGGAGGCAGGAGACCCCCTGCCCACCACAGTCACCTGCTCCCAGACAGGCAATCAGAGACCCAGGGAGAAGTGGGGACAGACTGCTCCCTGGCCATGCCACCAGTAAAGACCAGAAGCCAATTTAGCTGTATGTGGGGATGCCAAGAGGTCATCTTCTGCCTGTCTGTCTCCCTAGAAATGCTGAGGCTTGAGGGGTTAACAGCACCAAGTGGGTCTGGCACTACCTGTCCCTCCCTGTCCCCCTCGTCCCCATGTCCCCAGCACAGGCAGATGGCCTGGGCCAGCTCCCCAGTGCCCTTGGCTGGGGGCCGTGCCAGCAGGGGCACAGAGCTGGCCAATGCGGGCCAAGGCACCGCACCTGCTAAATCCCCCGTGCGGATCAGCCCGAGAAGTAATCGAAAGGGACAGGGAGGAAGAGCCGAGCAGGGGGCGAGGAGCCAGCCAGGGGAGAGGCTGTTACACAAACCCTGATGGGCTGGAGAAGGACCCAGCACGTTCCCTGGCTGTCCCACCACCCCAGCAGGGACAGTCCCCAGCCCGGCCTCACCTGGGACTCAGAGGGGAGGAAGGCAATGTTGATCTCCGTCAGGGTTTTGATGACCTTGGCAGCACGGGATTTCACCAGCTCGTTGAAGAGGGCGTCAGGACAGGCTGCAAGGGGAGGAGGAGGAGGGTAGTGCTCAGCATCCCTCCATCCCTGCTTGCTTGCATGTGTTTCAGTGACAGGGCCTCTCCCTCCCTTGTTTCCTTCTTGGAGAAGGGCTGTCTGTCTGTAGCACCTGCCCTGGGGCGCAGGAATCCGGCCATCCCTTTGATGGAAACCACCTGTCTGCACCCGCAGCCACCCCAGGCCCTGGGCAGGATGGGGCTGTCACCCCACCGTTTGCTCTTTCTCCTTCTCTCTTGCCCAGGAGGTGCCAGTGGGGAGCTGGGGGTCCGGGTGCCTGGGCTATGGCGTGGGAGCTGCGACCCCTGGGTACTCACAGTCAGTGAAGAAGACATGGGCAGCTCTGTACTTGGAGGTGGGGGGATCCTTGAAGTCGTTGATGAGGGAGTGGATGGACTGCAAGAGAGAAGGGTCCAGCTGGGCTGGGCAGGGTGGCACTGCCAGCACCTCAGGAGGGTCACCCAGGGTGCTCCCTCCTGGCACGGGGGAGCTCTGCCCCTCTGCTCCACCACCCCAGCAGCACCGTTGGCCTCACTGGAGCCAAGGTGCTTCCCACGGGAGGGCTGCCCGTCCCAGCATGGGCAGCCCCCCACCGTCCCCCAGCCCACAGCCATGCCCCCACACCCCACACTGTGTATTCACCTTCTCCGAAGGGGTGATAAGATAAACGGCCTCCAGGCTGGGCAGCGGCTCCCGGCGCTTGTTGATGTCTTCCACAACTGGGGGGGGGAAACAGAAGCCATGGCAGGGAGGGGTGTGGGCAGGGGCACTCGGCTACACAGGGTTGTTGGATATCCCACGGCAGCACAGGACCAAACCCCCCAAACCCCTCTGTGTCCAGGACGTCCCTAACCACTGGCCCCTGCCCACACAGCAGCTGGGCTTCCTTCTCCTTTCCAAGGGCTGCAGGAGCTATTTACAGGGCTGACATAAAATAACGCCTGGTCTCCTCCTCGGACTGAGGTACTGCCAGGAGATAAGGTGTTTGGGCTCCTCCAGCCCCAGGAGCCAAGGAGAAAAGCTGTGAAACATCAGCCTGGCATCAGCATAGTTGGCCAAGAGCGATGGGAGGTAGCATGACTCCATCCCAAATGGGATGGGGCTGGGTGGGGGCCGTGCCACCACCTCAACTGGTTCCTGCCAGCCTGGAGATACCTTTGTGGGTCTCCTGGTACAGAGGGAGGTTTTGCCCTTTCTACAGAGAGGTTTGCGACCCGGTACTCACTTGTTATTCCCTCTGTCATGATGTCGGTCATCTTGCAGCAGGAGGAGAGCATGCGCATGCTGAGCTGGTCCACCACCAGCACCTGGGGAGAGGGGCTGTGAGCTGGGGGCACGGCAGGCAGCCGGGGAGCTGCCCTTCCCCATCCCTCCACCACCCCTGGGGGCTCCCTGCCTGCACCTACCCCCTTCCCTGCTTCCTCCTCTCCACCCTCCTCCCCTGACCCCCGTCCCCCCGGTGTTTGGCGCTCACCTTCCATTCACCCTTCTTCTTCACTTTCCGGATCACATCGTGCATAATCTCTGCAAGAGAGGGAGTGGGCTGTGAGCACCCTAAGACCCACTCTGCAGCACCCTGGGGCCCGTTGGCAGCAGTGGGGTCTCTACCAGGGGCCCTGAAACCCCCATCCATGTGTGGGACCATGGCCAGCCTGATCCCCCAGTGCCTTTCCTGGGGACGTGGGGAGGAGATGGGGGGTGGTTTTGGGGTGCTCAGGGAGGGGTGGTCACCCCCCAGCCCTGTTTTTCTCTTGTGCTTGGCACTAACAGACAGAGCCCACATTGGTGGGGAGCCACAGGTTGGTGGAGGGTCAGGGGGTCCCTCTGGGGAGCCTGGGGGCCACCCCACATTGTCTCGTCCCTAATCCGAAGCACTGGGAAAACAACAGTGGCTTAAGAGCTCCTTTTAGAAACAAGAATCAAGCAGCCTGAGCCTGTTCCTTGTAATCCCCTACAATCTCATTTCGCCTCCCGCAGATGCTGGGCTTACACAACAGCTAGGACAGCTGCACCTGTGGGTTCCCCCCCACCCCAGGGACATCTTGGGGCTGTGACCACCTCGCACCCATATTCAAATAGGTACTGGCACTCCTGCCAGACACACGTGCTTCCTCAACATCTGTGCTGGGGACCATGAGGTGCCCCCATGACCCTGACGGTTCCCTTTTTACCCCGGTGAATGAACCACCACTCCTCACAGAGCAGGGACACACCAGGGAACTGCCTGGCTGAGCCCGAGGGAAAGAGTCTGTGTCCGTGAGCAGCTGTGCCACGTCCTCCACGTGGTGCTTCTCCCTGCTCAGACCCTCTGGTCCCAGGGACAGGGATGGAAATGCCCAATTAAAACCCAGATAAGAAATGTTTCTAAATTAGAAAACACATGAGGTGTGGGGAGCCCATTGTTGAGGGAGTCACCCTGCCAGCCTCAGCCTTGGGACGCTTCCCTTGTGGGATTGACTCCAAGGGTGCTGGTCCCCCAGGTAAAGCTCAATTTGGGTTTATATGGGGCAGTTTGAGGCCTAAATTTGTCCCTTTTTTAGAATAAGGCTTGAGGGAGGTATGCAGAAGGCCTGTCCTGAGAGCACCCAGCCCTAAAGTCTCCTGCTTTTGGGTGATGCTGAATTTGGGCAAAACACCTCATCTTCCCAGTCGCCACCCCCTCTGGGGATCTGCACGGGAGCAAGGGGCTCAGGGCCAACTGGGACCTTGCAGCAGCCCTGTGCCACGTGGAGCATCCTCACCCGGAGAGCAGAGGGGCCCTGCCAGGCTCGGCTCAGCCCCAGCATCCTGAGGTGATGCTCCCTGGGGCTCCCCGACTCCACTGGGCTCATTCACTGAGCTACTGTCCAAACACTCCCACAGGATTTCACAGGCTGAGCGGGGCTGTAACACCCCCTGGGCTGCCTGCAGGGCTCAGAGCTGCAGCACTGGGGTGGGGACTGGTGCCAGCAGGGATAAAATGGGGTCCTGTGAGCATTGCTGATCTGTCTACCCCGATGTAAAACCTGGAGGCAGCTGTTCCTACCACTGAACATCCATCTCCCCCCCAGCAATATCCACCTCGGGGAAGCCCCAGAAGGATCCTGGCCACAAACTCTGGGTCCTGCCTGCCCCTGGCCACATCCTTTAGCCTATCCATCAGTAAAGGGGGTGCAGGGCACCTCCAGGCCAGGGAAGTGGGGATGGAAGGTAACTGGGTACAGATGGTTTGTACCGCTGAGCCCCTGAGCTGGATACTGCTGGGGGCCAAAAGCTGCTGCCTGCACCCATGCATGCTGCCCAGAGGAATCAAGGTCACCTACGCAGCAAAAAAGTGAACACGGAATTATCCTTGGTCTTAGGCAGGAGCTGGCAGCGAGGGCTGCCTGCACATCCCCCTCTGGTCCCTCACTGCTGGAGTGGGGCTGGGAAGGAGGGATGCCAGCGCATCCCTCCCCTTCCTTTCATTACTCACGTTTGGCTCCTTCCCAGGCTCAAGGATCCAGGAATAACAGTGCTGTTTACGAGGCAGCACGCACGCGCCCTCCATCCCACACCAACAACCTCCGTCACAACCGACAGGGAGTAAAGCCCAGCAGGGCCGTGCCGGGGCACCACGCGCCAGGTAGTGATACCCACTGGGAAGGGGTCAGGGTCCGGCTGCGAATAGCCAGGAAGAAATCCTTCCCCTGGGATGAAAATACCACTTTGCTCCAGGGCCAGGAGGGGAAGGAAGGAAGGAGACTGGGAACGAGCGTCCCAGGGGCCAGGGGAGGGTGCCGGCAGTGCAGTGGTTCCTGCGGTGCTCCCAGCACCCCCGTTTGCTGCGGCAAGTGTGGGATGGGGATCCGGGGCAGGGGAGCTCGAAAAGGGCTCCCTGAGGAGCTGCCTCGGCCAGCCCCGAGCTGCTCCTCACCAGGGCAGCCACAGCAGGGGACATTTTGTCCTCAGAGCCTGGCTTTGTGGGGACTCTCCATTCTGCAGAGGGGCAGGCTGAGATGGATGCGTACGATGGGGGGAGCGTCTGCCCAGCTGTGCACCTCCCGGTGCCAAGAGTGCTGTCACGTCCCCTGGCCTGATCCAGACAGCCCAATGGGCCTCCCAGAGCAGAAACTGGGCACTCTAAGGGTGATTGCTCTGAGCTTTGTGGTTTTAGGGTGTCCATCCCCGGTCAGAGATGGGCCCCCACTGGCACCACGGGCCAGCCCTGCTCCCAGCCTGCTGCAGAGCTGCGCTGTGCCTTGCAGCCAGGCACAGCCCTTCCCTAAACCAATCTCCTCTCTTGCCTTGACCACGGGTCAGATCTGGTTGCAAAGTTAAGCAGCCTCCAAGTCTGCTCTTCCACCGACTGCCAGCGTCAGTTCAGAGCCCAGGCAGGGTGGGGAATGAGGCAGATCCATAGAGCTGAACATGAGCCAGCAGTGTGGCCAAGAAGGCCAATGGCATCCTGGCTTGTGTCAGCAATAGTATTGCCAGCAGGGACAGGGAAGGGATCTGACCCCTGTGCTCAGCACTGGTGAGGCCGCACCTCGATGACTGCATTCAGTTTTGGGGGGCCCCTCACTCCAAAAAGGCCATTGAGTGACTCAAGCGTGTCCAGAGAAGGGCAACGGAGCTGGGGCAGGGTCTGGAGCACAGGTCTGATGGGGAGAGGCTGAGGGAACTGGGGGGGTTTAGTCTGGAGAAGAGAAGGCTGAGGGGAGACCTCCTGGCCCTCTGCAGCTCCCTGAAAGGAGGGTGCAGAGGGGGTGGGGGGTGTGAGTCTCTTGAGCCAAGGAACCAGCACCAGGCCCAGAGGGAATGGCCTCAAGCTGTGCCAGGGCAGGGTCAGGCTGGCTCTGAGGAAGGATTTCTGTGCAGAAGGGGCTGTTGGGCGTTGGAATGGGCTGCCCAGGGCAGGGGGGGAGTCCCCATCCCTGGAGGGGTTGAAGAGTCGGGCTGAGCCAGCGCTGAGGGATCTGGGGGAGTTGGGAACGGTCAGGGTGAGGTTCATGGTTGGACTGGAGGAGCTTCAAGGTCTTTTCCAACCTGGATGACTCTGGGATTCTGTGAGAGCATCCTCTGAAGAGGGGCCCTGGCAAAGCATGGGAGGGCATAAGACATAAACCCGACCAAAAGCTTGTGATTACAGGGTGCTGCTTGGAGATGTGCCCATGACCTGCACCTCCCAGGTGTCCTTGCAGCAGCCATTAAACCCCCAGCTTAGGGAAGAGTGGTCAGTTAACACTTGTGTGGGCCAAGAAGGCAACGCTAAATGCTGTGGGTGACCAGGTCTGGCACAGAAAGGGGCAAGCTGTGGGAATTCTGAGGTCAAAACGTACAGTCAACAGGGTACAGCTGCTCCCTGGAGCTGTTCTGGCTAATGTGGCTGCTAGCAGTGGAGCTGAGGCTGTAAAACCAAAGTTTTGGCTAAGGCCAGAACTGAGAAGGCACCCAGACCTGTCCTCAGAGCAGGGCAATTTCTAGGCAGCCTCTCTGGCAAGGGCATGTCTAATCAGGAGAAGGGATGCCAGCACATATGCTATCCAGGATGAGCAATACCAGGGAAGGCATCCTTGGGCCAATTCCGCACTCAGTTACAGGATCAGCAAGAGACTCCCAGGGAAAATGTCAGCTCCTCTGCTCCCCGAGGTCCCCAAGTCAAGCCTGGACACCTCCCGGGAAGCAGTGCTCTCACATCCCCGCATTAGCTGGTCAGATGTTGCTGCCTGTGTCCCCAAACGGTCTGGCCAGCCAGAGCTTTTGAGCTCTAACGTCACTCAGTGACGCTCATAGTCAAGCTTTTCATCTTGGAGATAAACCAGGTTTCGGAGGAAAAAATGCGTATGCATATCTCATCCAGTGCCTTCAACACTTGGCTTGTCTGGACCTACCACATTGCATCTGTTTCCTTCAGGCTGGAAGAATTTTAATTACAATTTTTACTGAGAACAGACAATACAAACAGCTCTGGACTTATTCTCCAATGTGGAGACAACATCAGTGCCTACGGACAAGGAAGCACATCTCACCCACAAACGGAGGAGCTCCAGCGCTCTTGAGTAATATGGTCCTAAAAGTGCAATCATGCAGATGACACGCTTGAGAGCAATCACCTCCCTCAGCTCACCACCTGCAGTTAGGCTTGTTCTCAGGGTGAAGTGTGGCACAAAAATGACCCGCTGCAACGTTTTCAAGCAGGGTCAGAAGCTGGTGACACGGTGGCCTAGTAGGACTCAAGCCCATACGTCACTCCAAGAGGCTTAGACCGTGTTATTTACACCAAGCTGGCCAGGCAGCCTTTCTCCAAGCCTGCCTTGCCTCACTTGCTCATGGCAAAAGCCACCAGCCCCATGTCTCCAAGTGGTTCTGGGGGAAGAGGGACCAACCCTGCCATTGCTTGTGCCCACACCAACAAAACTGTGACCAAGTGCAGCCTGTACTGAGACAAACTCACTTTGCGATGCCCCACGCCTGTTATCCTGCTACAGAAAGAGCCTGAAACCTGGTGAGCAGCCCTGACCTCCACCAGTCAGTGGAAGCAGTAAAGCCTTGTCCTGGTCACCAACCCATCCCAGAGCACCAGGACAGGTGAGGGATGCTGCAGCCTGAGGATATTTCTTCTCTAGTGCTGACCCTTGGCCTGTGCCAGCAGTGATGGACAAGCCCTTCCCTCCCGGAGCAATGCAGGAGGCCAAACTCTTGCTGCTCAGAAATGCTCCTTTGCTGCCACGTCCCAGGACCTCACGGGCTGCACACCTTGGCCTGACGTGGTAAGGGAACAGCGAGTTGCGTTACAGATGGGCAACAGGCTGTAGGAACCACCCAAGGTCCTACAGGAGATGAGTGATCTTGACCGTGGGCTTTTCCCTGTCACAGGCAGGGCTCAGTCCTTTCACTCTCCTCACATGTCCTCCATTTTGGGATCTAAAATCCCAGAGCAGCTCTGGAGAGCTGGATCAAGAAATTCACACTGAGGTTTGCTCAGGACCCACTTCTCAAAAGTTGTCATGCTGCATCTCCAAGACAAACATGTTTGGCTTGGGTTGGCTTGGCAACTGCTTTTTTGCTGATTCATTAACTAATTGCTTAAGACAGTGTGAATGTTACACAGATACAACCACGTGTGAATGCAGTGCAGCACAGATTTACCCCTGAACATCCTCAGTGGGGATCTCTAAGATGCCAGTGTACCACCCCTAATAAAACAGGCTCCATGGACCAGAGGATGGCAGGAAGGCCAACGACCCCACTCAGGACGTAGAGAATAACTCTATTTACAGGAGGCAAAGCCTAACTGATGTCCTTCAGTGTGGCTAAGAGTCACCTCAGGGATGATTTGAGTCTGGAGACCACTGTGTCCATAAACCAAGTCTCAAACATCTCCCCTCCAGCAATCCGTGTCCTTAACACCTGTTTTTCTCACTGGATTATTTCTGGTGTCCACCTGGAAGACCTCAGCCTTTCTGGAGGACACGTTCCTCACGTAGGAACCTGCTGGTGGTGCAGCCCAGGTGCCATCCAGCTGCAGTAAGTCCTGCATGGGCAGAATTGCCCAGGCTCAGCTTCATCCTTTCCTAACCCAACCCTGGATGAGGTGAACTTTGATATTTTCACATCCAGAGCAGCACCGCACGTCTCCCTCAGGGCTGCTGGTGAAACATGCCACACGTCGAAGCCACACCGAGCCGAGCAGTATTTGTGCTACTCCGGGGAGCCACGCAGCGCTGTGTTGCTGCTGGGGCTCTAGCTTCAAGGATTAGTCACGGTAATCATAGTACCCTGTGATTAATTCCTCCTTTTCCTATTTGCACTGCTCTCATGAAGGATGTATGTATTTATACCTGCCGGCCAAACCCACAGGAAACCTGCATAGCCTAGAGAGAAGGAGGACAGAGACCCAGAGATCTTGAACTCCTCAGACATTTTATAACGCACCCAAAAGGAAATAAGGGAAATGAAATACATGATCACACCCACAAACCGCCCTCATTAACTGCACCGGAGAAATGGGGTTAAATATCACAAGGATTTCCACTGTGGGGATGACTCCTGGCACGGTTTCCTCAGGTCTGCACAAGGATCTGGGAGTTGAGCAGAGCTTCTTCACCTGGCAGAGTTAATGGGTCACAGACCACGTCAGGTCCCTTCTGAAGGTGTCACCCTTCACTAAAGCTTGCCCTCCTCCACCACATTTCCATCCCCAGTGGAGATGTAGGTGCTGTCAGTGTGGCCAGCGTTAGTGCTTCAGTGCCAAGAGCAGCCAAGAGCTTTGCGGCAGGATGGCACACGGGGTGTCACAGCGTCCCAGAGGTGAGGTGATCCTCTCCCAGGGGTAAGTCGCTTTCTCCTACATGTGTGGCCGTGACTTTCTGAGCTGGTTCTTCTCTGCCTTGAACCAAGAGGGAGAAAATCACCAACAAACTGGGGCTCTTCAGGCTCAGCTCAGTGAGAATCCAGGCCCAGGTGGATGCTGGGGGTGGGATGGAGGTCAGCTGACGTGCAGCTGAACTGGTCCAACTCTGGGTGGTCTTTGCTGCTCTCTTAGTGGCACATGGTCAAACCATCTGATGGGCTCCATAAATGACCCTACAGCACGCATGTTGACATCTGTGTGTACACACCCATGTGTTTGTGCGTGTACATGGCCAGTGTGGAAGCTCACAAACTAATGCACCTTCAGCCTGATGTATTTTTGCACTCTCCAAAACACAAGAGCCAAATTCCTTCCCGCACCGTGAGTTGGTGGACGCAGCATCTGCTTCTCAGCGTGCAACTAAAAGCCATGTGACGATGATTCTCTTTTTAAATGTGTTGATTTTGTGGGAAGAGGGACGGAATCTCTCCTGGGACATTTTTCTGAGAGGTGCAAGGCAATCAGACCCAGACCTTACTTTTTTTTTTTTTTCTAAGGGGGAAAGAGTCTCAGTCCTTTATGCCGATGGCTTTTTCAACCTTCCTGAACATGCAGACACCGGTGGGTGGATGTAGATCTGCCAAAGTGAGGTCTGTCGTTCTTGGTAACCTTCCATGGTCATGTACAGGCAAGTACTTCTCAGCCCCTGGTGTAGACTGTGGTTTGGAGACTCAAATTACTCTGCAATGCGTGTGAAGGTGAGCCCTGAATTTTGCATATATTTTTTCAAGCTTTTTCAACTCAGAGTTCATGGAGGCGAGACAGACTCTGGTGCCAGGGCTAAAGTCTCCAGCAGAAGCTTTGCCAGATGCCCATTCCTGTATCCACACATCGGGCAGGAGGCACCGTGCTGCCCTCAGGACTGCCCAGAGTCGGGGATCGGGAGGGTGGGCTGCCCAGGAAGCAACTGACGTCGGGGTGTGCTCCCACCCATGGGGGACAAGCTGCAGGGACCTGCTCCTCCTTACCCATCCTCTTCACCATCATCCTGAGATCACGGCAGGGCTGGAGGCTCTGCCCCTGTACAGGCAGGAGGATGCCATGTGCATCCCTGCAACAGGAGCATCCAGCCCTGTGCCCTTTGCTGCCTCCTCTTCCTCAGCGTGGCAGAGACCTTGCCAGACTCAGCTCTGGGGCAGCACACAAACCTTGCACCCTGGGCCCTGAGATGGGCTCGGAGCATCCTCAACAAGCAGTGTCTGGACCTGGAAGTCTCCCTGTGCCCTCAGCAAAGGGGTGGTGGGATGTGTGAGGTGCCCCAAGCAGCCTGGGTGAGTCATGCACCACCAACTCAGCAGCAGGTCCCCCGGCTGTGCCCCGAGGCTGGCAGTGGGCTGGCAGCCCTGCCTCTGCCTCCTCCCTCTCCCCTAAGGTGCAGCACGGGCAGCTCGGCATGAGCCTGGGTCCCCGAGTCATCACATCCTGGCATGGGCCAGGCTGGGGTGGACCCTCGAGAGGTACAGGTGGGGATGCTGAGTGACACGGTACAGCAGTGACTGCTGTACATGGGTGCTGAGGGCCCATCAGACCTCATCCAGGCAGGATTTAACCGTGGGGCTCCTTGGTGTGGCTCTGGCAGGCAGGCACCCGGGCACGGGTCAGCTCTGCGAGAGGCTGTGCAGGCAAGGATGCTCCGTGGGAGGATCGGCTGGTGTCTTAGGGGAGAAAGAGGTTTTCTTGCTGTCCCTGGAAGGGAGCAGGGTGCTCCCTTATCCTGGGGCTGGTCTGCTTCTCCCATCTGGCTGTGACAGCAATGTGAGGAAAAGGAAGCCCTCGGGGAGGTTTCTCTCCTTGCACAGGTGAAGGGTCCGGGGGTCTCCTCACGCTCCGGCTGCATGTCCTGCCCCAGCCCGCTGTGGTGGCAGGAGCTGCACAGGTGTCACCCCTGCAGCACGGCCCATCTTGCCTTGCTGGTGATGGTTCAACTAAGTAAACCCAGCCTCCTCCTCCCCACTGTAGGGTGCTGCAGGTGAGCGGTGACCGGGCTGGGCAGGGGAGGCTGGGGGCAGGTTGCCCTGAGAAGATCAAAGGAGGCCCTGGGACAAGAGAAGATGGGAGGAATGTCCACCTGGTGGGGGGTTAGATGAAGATTTTGGGGGTGGCACCAGCTCTCACACATGGGTGAGATTTTTCTAACCAGCACCAGAGAAAAGCGACTGGTTCTTCAGATGGCCACAAACACACCAGGAGAACCTGGTCCTCGGCCATCACCTCCAGGGCCCAGAGCACTCAGATCCAAACCCGGCCAGATGAAGGCGAGTCCTGGAGGGATGCAGCCATCGCTGCTGGATACTGCAGGGTCAGCCCACCCAGCATGCACCTGAGCCTCTGGGGGGTGACAATCTGGTCCTGTCCATCTCCTACAACACTCACCCACCTCATTCCCCCTGCCCACGTCCTCCCACCAATCCGGAGGCCTCCAAAACCCATCTTGTTATGGCACCAGCTGGTCAGAAGAATAATCCGGGTCTGGAGGGAAGCCAGGGCAGAATGCAGCTCTGGAGGGGGGGCCTGGCAGAGCGAGCCATGGCAACACAGCAGCATCCTTCCCTCCCTCCCTCCTCGGGAGGAAGCCCAGCAGAGATACCCTGCCCCGGCGCCAGCCCCGGGCTTGGACCTCCTGTTCCTTATGAGCAAACATCTTCTCCTGCAGGTAAACCTTCAGGGAATCCCTGCCCGAGAGGAGGCTGGCGCAGTGAGGGAGAGCCGGGGAAATCCTGTGCTAGCCGCATTGGTGCCCAGCGAAGGGGGAGGGCTGGTACCCTGCAGACTGGTCTGACCCCTGGGGGAGCAGGTCCAGCTGAAAACAGCACCTCATGGCAGGAACCGACCCACCAAGACCAGGCGCTTCCCCTGGCAGCCTGAGGAGCACCCCGAGCCCCGGCGGGCTGGACCCCGCAGGGTGCTCCTCCGAGGGCCCCGTCCCTCGCTCCTATGCAGCATTCTGCCTGCACAAACCCCGCTCTCTCCTCCCAGACACCCACGCTTCCCCGATAGCCCCGCTACAGCACTGCTGCCCGGCTCCCAGTTATTATTTTCAGTCTGAAATTATATTTTTCAGGGAAGAACAGAGCAGTTTGTCACTAAACCCTGAAGGGAAGGATCGAGCCAGATTTCCGTGATGCTGCCTTGAACCTCTGTGTGTGTGTGTTCTCTCTCCCAGCCTATTTCAGTGCAGAGACAATGAATGAAAATAAGGGACATGCAGTGGCGCTGGTCCCTGTCCCCTCTTAGCGAGGGCGCTGGATGAGCTGGATGCGGCCCTGCCTGGGGGGTGTGTGGGTGGCTGGTCCAGCTTCGCCCCCCCCCCGCCTGTTTGGGCTGGGGGATGCCTCTCTCCCCACCCCGGCGGCGAGAGGGCCAGCCCCCCCAAAAAGAAAGCCCAAGATCCAACCTCCCTAAAGCTGATCCTGCAGCAGAGAAACAACAGGGCATTTCCCCGCCTCTTCCCTTTCGTTTTGCAGCTGGCCGGGCTCTAACCCCCAATGCAGCACCCCAGGGTGCCGAGCAGGGAAGGGGGGGGCACAGGGATGCAGGGATGGCGCGGCCACCCCCCGCACCCCGGGGGTAGGTAACGACTTGGAATAAAGCAGGGGCAACCATCCAGGGGGATCCCCCCCCCATATCACCACCCACCCGATCACACCACCAGCCCCGGCCGCACCATCCGCAGCCTGCTCGGGAGGGTTTCGCTGCACAACGCGGCGGCGGCCGGAGCCACCGCACCCGCGGGGATTTCACCCACGTACACACTCCCCCCACACCCCCGCAACCTCCCACCAGATTACACACCTGTCTCTTATACACA
>NW_020799122.1:9774475-9782988 GCF_003259725.1 Athene cunicularia
CCCCGCCCTGGTGCTGTAGGAAACTTGCCCCCCCCCGTGCCCCAAGAGCTGCAGCATCTACCCAGGGGAGAGGCCCTGCCCGGGGCAGCCAAGAGGGCAGTGGGGAGGGGTCCCCATGGTGTCTCAGTCTTACCTTCCATCAAAACACCTTCCCCCCACCGTGCAGGGGATGCAGACACCCCTACACAACGGGCCCCCCCTGACCTGGGGGCAAAGGCTGCATGCTCACCCGGCACCTGGGTGCCACTGGAGGTGGGGGTGGGGTGGCAACCTGTCCCCCAGGCCAGGGTGCAGGGTCCTGTCCCCCAGCTGCTGCAGCTGGGCCCGAGCTGGCTCCCAGAGCTGTGCCGACAGGGTCGGAGTGTTTCTGTGCTCCCCCTTCCACGCCTGGGCAGGCCGTGATGGGGTGAAGAGGGAAAAATGGGAAAGGAGGTGGGAAACGGGCGGATGGTAGTGCAGAGCTGGCAGCAGAGCACTCCGGAGGCAGCCTGTGCCTCCAGGTATAGAGACACAGATGTATACGTGTGGCCACAGAAATATCCACCCCATCACTTAGAGGCGAGTCAGGACGGGGTGCCTGGGGACACAGGGCAGCAAAGGACAGTCTGGAGGGACGGTGGGGGGACAGGGACGTGCTGCAGCCCGGCCGCGGAGGGTCCCAGCAGCCCCAGGTCAGGCAGACGTAGTGTGTCTCAATCCTTTGCTTTAAAACCTGTTCTCTTCAATGCTTCCTTAAAAATAAACTGGAGTTGAGTTTGTCAGAGCCGCCGGACTCTCTGCCAACCACAGGCTATAAATACCAGCAGGCTATTTAAGAGCGAGGTATTTATATTGATTTACCATCTCCCTGTCAATCTTCCTGGTGAGGCCGAGCATCGCTTGTCTGTCGGCAAAAATACAGCATGTGTAGAGCCGCAGGTGAGCTGGGACCCAGCTGCTGGGGGTCCCTGCGGTGTCTCCCCTTTCCGCCCTCAGGGACACTCGGCTCCCTGGCAGGTGGGTGGCTCTCCTGCATCCTTCACATCTGGCAGAAAAAAGAAAGAAAGAATGATGCTTCAGTCGAAAAAACTAGCAACCAAATCTTGACTGTCCCAATCCGCCGGCTGCGTGGGCCAAGGCTGGGGATGCTTTGGGATGGTGCTGGGAGGTTAGAACAGAGACGTGGGGTGGAGAGAGGGCCACCCGTGGGCAGGATGCTTTGGCATTGCCTTCCTGACAGCAGGGCCTCGGCCCCAGCAAACATGAGGAGCCCATGGCCAGGAACCCGCTGGCTTCAGGGCTGGATGGGGGCTGGAGGCTGGTTCCCGCTCAAAGGCATTTTCTGGGGTTCAAAACACCTCAGGATGGGGGTCCTCCAAGCAGGGACCACGGCCTGTTGGCTACAGGCCTTAAGACCCTTGAAGAACACCAGGAGCCTCTCCCTCCTCTGCAAGGGGCTCCAGGTGAGGAGCCGGAACCACACAGCTCAGACCCCCCCAGCACAGCTGAGCTGCAGCGAGCATGGTCCCGATGCTCAGGAGACACCACACCCAGGGAAGGGAAGGGCAGCGGCATTTCCTCACCCCCCTTTACACCGTAGGGCTGAGAAGGAACATCAGGGTGGATGAGGGGAGGTGGTGGCTGCTCCCCTCACTCCATCCTATGCTGGTTTGGTCCCAGTGATGTGAATTGGGGTGACCCGGGCTGGGGGCTGGGCCCTGAGCAGCAACTGTCGGTGTGCGGTTTAACCCTGCCTAAATAATGGAGGGAGGGGGGAGGCAAGAGGAGGGACTGGTCTCAGGGTCAAGAAATCAGAGGGAGCGGGCTGAAGCTGGTTTTCCTGAAAGACAAGTTCGAGGATGTCTGTGACACCGAGTGGGAGTTGATGTGGGAGACACTTTTCCCAGGCAGCCCTGGGGCCACATCCTGATCCCTCCTTGCTGGTCCTCTCCTAAGGTGTCTGGGCTGGGAGGCAGAGCTCTGGGCTCTTTTAACCCCAGATGTTCAGCTGAAAACTGTAGAGATGTTGGAATTTTGTGTAACTGGGAGAAATGGAGATGTCCCACAACCCCCTGAGTTGTGGGGCTGGGGCTTAGGGGGAAAGTCCAGCAGCTCCTGCCCACCCTGCCCACCTTTCCTGGGGACCGGACCCTCTCCGGGAGCTCAGGGGCACCCATGGGGCAGCTGTGGGAGAGCATCAGCATATCCCTGGGCCCTCTCTGGTTCCCCGGGGGCTGCTGGCTCGAAGGCAGGGTGATTCTCTGCAAAACTGTGTGAGCCCTGGGGCTGCTTCGTTCTCCAGAGTCCCAGCGAGGGGGAAAGCCCCCAGACTTCATCCCGCTGGGGGATGCATCCATTGTCAGGGGGTGTGAAACCTCAGTGCAGGCAGAGGCGAAGTGGTGACAGCGAAGCCAAATGAGTCACCCCGGGGCTGGGAACATGTCCCAAGGGAAGGTGGCTGCAGAGACAGGGAGGGCAAAGTGTCACCTGTTGCTCTAGTCCCCATGAGCTACCTGGGGCGAAGCTGCTCGGGGTTAATAATCGCTAAGTGTCCATTGGTTTTGCTGGAGGCAGTGGGGGGTGGTGGCTGAGCGGAGATAGTGCTCTGGGTACAAGCAGGGCCCAGGCTTTGTGCTTTGGGTTTTCCCACCGTTTCCAGATGTTCAAATTTATGTGTTTTTTCCTTTTCCAGGTGCAAATGCCAGAGTGGTGGCTGCACTGACCCAGCACCAGGCCTTGCGTGATGTGATGCCCTGTCCTTTCCCAGGGTCTGGAGGTGGGGGCAGACCTGCCTGTAGACAGAAAACCACTCTTCACGGTATCCCACAGAAAGGGGCAGAGCCGGGGCCGCATCCAGCCCTGGTCCACACTGGGAATAGCCACCAGAGCACAACGAACTGAGCCCATCATTCCCATGTTTATTGGGAGTGGTGGGCTCCTTGGGAAAGCCGAGCAGCTGGCACAGCCCCCAGTCCCCCCTGGGTCCCCGCAACAGCCTGCAAGCAGCTGGGGGGGCTGGGGAAGCGTTGCCTGTGCCGTGCCCATGACGGTGCCCATGCCCGTGCCCATCCCCATGCCCCGTGTCCTGTGTCCCGTGCCTGAGTCCTGTGCCCACACCCTGTACCCCAGACATGCCGCATGCCCAGGCCGGTGCCCGTTCCCGTGTCCCAGTCCGTGCTGGTGCCCGTGCCCACACCCAGTGCCCGTACTGGGGACAGTACCCCCCGCCCCTGCCGGTGCCAGACTCTCGCACCCTCCGCAGGCTGCACCAGGCCGGCCCCGGCCCCCCGCCAAGGCCTGTCTGGTGGCGACCAGTTATCCCAGTCCCGACCAGCAGAGGGAAATGGTGATCCACATCAGCCGCCCTCCTCCACCCGTGCCCTCCGCCAGCCCCGGGGGCTGCGGTCCCCCGGCCCTGCGGTCCCTCTCCCTGCTGAGGGGCGCTCACCTGGGGGGAGTGATCACCCGTGGGGGGGTGGGGAGGGGTGGGGGAAGCGACCCTCCCGGGCACACCCCGACCCCTGTGCTGCCTGCCACAGCCCTGTGGGACCGGCTTGTGTGATTTTGCAGGGTCCCGGGTTGCCCCCCAGCCAAGGCCAGGCTTGGAGCTGGTCCTCTCCATCCCCCTGCCTGGAGGTGCCGTGCCCAGGCTGGGGCTGGACGTTATTGATCCTGCCCCAGCTCTGGCCCTGATTCAGCAAAAGCCCGGGTCACGCCAGGCCTGATTCAGCACCGCTTAATCGCCTTGTTATCTCCGAGCACGACTCCGGCACAGCAAATCCCGGTGGAGTCTGTGGAACTAAGGGTACAACAACCGGCGGGGCCTGTCCCCAGAGCCACAGGCATGGGACTGCGGCTCCGCAGGGCTGGGCAGAGCTGCCCTTGGCTTTATCAGCAGAAAGAAGTTTTACTGCTGCAATTATACAGCTGTTAATTGCATCAGGACCTGTTCCTGTGAAGTCGAGCAGCCCCCAGCGCACGAGCAGGAGGCCACGCTCACACCCTTGTGTGCCGGGTGCTTTTCCCTCCCGCCCAGCCTTGCTCAGACCCCACACCACCACACAGCCCCTTGTCAAGGACGTGTCTTATTCAAGGCCTTAGAGGTGACCCCGGGTGGGTTTGCATGTGGCTGTCCCGCCACAGATGGGGACCTGAGCCCGGCTGCACTGGCTGCCAGGGCCACTGGAGAAATGCCTGCACCTCTACTTGCAAGGGACACCCTGAAAGCCCTGCCTGCATCTCCTGCCTGAAAGCACCCTGGGTTCTTTCCCCAAAGTGATCAGGTTTCCTGGTGATCTGGCTGGGGTGGAAACAGATCCTTGTTCCAGGGTCAATGAGAGTGAAAGGAAAACTCCACTGATTGCTCCTTATGTCAGAGAAAGGGAAATAAATACTGGGCTGAAAGCTTTACCCTGGAACATGCTCCGGTGTTCAGTGGTTGCGGGAATTCAGTAGGGCCTGGAGGCGGTAAGCGATGGGGAACAGCCTGTTCTGGGTGCTCTGCAGGTGCCTCAACCACCTCTGCTGCCAAGAGGTCAGATTTTACACAGTGGTAATGACTGCAGGGAAAATCCAAGGGGAGCAAGACAGGGGTGATCCTCCCTGCAGGTACCAAATCCAGGGGGACCAGCTGAAGGGGCAGGAGGGGCAGGAAGCTGAGCACACAGACCCTGGCAGGCTTGGTTTAACTGCTGTGAGCATAAAAATATTGCAAATAATCAACTTTTATTTTTAAATGCTCCCTCATGAACACTGACTGGGGCATTGGGATCATCCAGGACGTGCTGGGTCCCTGGGAGGGTTAAGGAGAGTTGTGGAGTACTTTGCTGATTATGGTGGACTTCTGCACCAGCCTCAGGATTTACACAGGCTTTGAGGGCTTTGCTGATTTGGGAACTATCTCAGATAGCTGTTGCCATCACCACATTCCCAGGCAGTTGCCTGAAACCGTGAGAGCTGAGAGCGTTTATTCTCCTAGGCTCTATTCAGATGGAAATCCTTCATTTCAAAGCTAGGACAATTCAGCCAGCTCCAGGAAGATAAACATTATTTCCGTCTCCTTAGTGAGATGTAATTAGCTGACTTTATCACGGTGTAATTTTTTAAAACTCCATATACACACAGTCTCTTATGGGGATGTCTGTGCTGGGTCCTCTCACAGCCCCGGCACGTGGGGCAGACACAGGCTGGTACTGATAAACCCAAGAGCATCATCTGTGGTGCAGGAGCTGCTGCGTTTTATTTCCCTCTGCTTGGGGCTGCCGAGGGCTCCTGAACCTCAGCTCCAGCCTCGAGTGGCGTAACCTGGAGCAGGTTCCTCTGCAGAGGGATGTGGGGAAGGAGTGTGGGGCGATGCCTGAGCGGTGGGTAGGTGCTGCTGTCTGCACTGCTGCCTGTCTCTATGCCAAAGGAGGGAGCCTCCCTCGAACACAGGCAGTGCAAAGGGGGACAAAATGAAAGATAGACCCCAGAAGGATGGGGCCAGGAGGGGAGGCAGGAGGGCAGTGAGGGGCAATGTCTGCATCCCTTGTCTGGCCATGGTGGGACGGGCTCAGTACTTGAGCTGGGCCAGGCTGGGCTTTGCCCCACGCTGTTCCCAGAAACGGGCAGCAGGAGAGGAAGGACAAACCATCTCCTTCCCCAATCCCTGTCTCCATCCTCCTTGGGCACCCAGCGGGGCAGCAGGGATGGGAGGAGACCCTGACCAGGACTGTGTCTGAGACAGTCTCTGCACATGGCCATGTGGGAATACATCGAGAAGGGCTCAACGTGATGCCACTGCTGAGCTTGGAGCTTCCAAACGCCTCCTATCATGACAAAACCCTTCAGATAACTCCTTTACTTTCCCCCTCCCAAGCTTTCACAGCTGAGCCTGTCTCTGCTACCAGCCAGCATGTGGCAAAAACTCGGTGCTGCGTCACCGCACGGCGCTGACTAATGGTGCCAGGATGTCATGCTCATCTTCAGGTGTTTTTTTGAGCCCCAGAGATGTCTGTGTTAAGGCCTCCAGTCTCTGTTGACACACTATTTCTGCATGCCACAAATATAATCTTCCTGTTTGCAAATCAACAATATCAATGCTCTCTCTTTTTTACCTTTTAATTAGGGTTTGGTTTTTTTTTTCTATAATACCTCAGTGGGCAAAAGAGACGGGTAGTGGCTCGGTATGTAATGCTCCAGAGCTTACGTGGATTGATTTTTCAAAAATAAGGGGTTTATACCACTTACTTGGTCTATTTAGCAGGACTGTGTGTGCACTGCCTAAATCATATTCCATACCTTGCTTCTTTTAAAGGAGTGAAGCTTGGTTGCTAGTAATGAAGTTATTACCATGGGTAAATACTCACTTTTTTTTTTGGTTTTGTTTTGAGGGAGGTGGATGCATTTTCTCCACCTTTTAAATACCATCATCCCACTAAGGCAGACTTTCAAATGAATTTAGAGCCAGACTCCTCAGGGATCAGCGCTGGGGAAAGTGTTTAAAAGCCTCCAGTGGAACAATTTTCTATTGGAAATGAGATTTCGCTGTGGCTAAATTTCCCACGAGATCCCTTGATTTCAACAGCATTTTGACCAGGCAAACAAACTGCAAACAAGCCTGCTGCTAAGGGTAAAGCCTTCTTATGGGGCACTGCAAAGAGAAAAACATAAATATTTCAGCTTTGAAATAATGTTCACTTTGAAATGACATGCAAGGGTAAGATGGAAGGGGCTGATGTGTGGTGAGCATCCTCGGGGGGTGAGCCCAGCCCAGGGGATACCCCCGGCTGCAGCCTGGCCGCAGCGTCCCTCACTCCTGTGGGCGCTGGGACAGATGCTGGGTGACATCTGGATGCCAGTTGATGTCTTCTGGCCTCGTGTTGAGTGTTTGGCTATAGCAGAGCCCAGCCTGGTGTGGGAGCACCCGCATCCCTCCCCGCTCAGGAGGATGCTTGGCCCAGCACCCTGGCATGGCGAGGGGGGAAGGAGCCCCTGGTCCCCTCTCCTCGCTGTGCCGGGAGGGTGGTGGGCACCATTTCAGAGCAGGGCTGGTGGCAGCTGGCAGGGAGAGGTGTGAGGAGCCTCTCGGCCCCCTCCCCAGCCCGGCAGCCAGCGGACAGCCAAGAAGAGCTATTTCAGGCAGGGTAAACAGGATGCCTCGCTCCAGAGCCGGCCACCTCCACTCCTCCCTCCCGCCACCGGGTAAACAGTCCAGCCCAGGAAAAGACTCACACACAACCTCACAGCTGTTTCCACGCCGCTGGCCTGGATCTACCCAAGAACCTGGCCGGGGTTGAGCCGAGCTTTGCCTAGCCCAAGCCTGGGCTCCCAGTGGCCTGGAAGCGTGCGGGGACCGGAGCGATCCCAAGGCATGGATCCACCTCGGCAGCGACTCCCCAGAGCCGCCCTGCAGCTGGGAAGAGCCTGAACGTTCTGGCCACGATGCCACGTCCTCCCCCTTCCTCCTCCTCTTCCTCCCTCGGTCACACCCCAGCTGCTGGCAGTGCCCAGGGCTCTGGGAACGATGGAGGCAAGGCCTTTCCTCCGGCCGGATCCTGCCCAGGCAGCGCACGGAGGATCCTGCGAGGGCTGTTTCCGCCTGTTGCTCTCAGGAGAGGAGCTGCAGCAACAGCAGAGGAAGGAGGAGCTTTTCCACCGCTTCCTCCAGCTCCCCAGCCCCGGCTGTTTCCCTCCCTGGCCGGGCAGCCCCAGGCCTGGGAGCTCCCCCGGGCCCAGCAGCACCCCGTGGATCGGCCGTTCCGCCCCGGCGGAGCGTGTGCGAGGGGGTTTTGCTGGGTGGGTGCGGCGGTTCTGGGTCTAACATCCCCCTCGGAGGGTGCCCGCCAGCTCCCCAGCGATGCTGGGCGATCTGGGAGATGCCAGCCCCCTCCCGGCTTCCCCCACCCCAGCCCTTGGTCCAAAATCTACGGCTGGGGAGTGTTTGAAGGCAGTTTGAGTTTTCCCATCCCGTTTAACTGCACGGTGAGAGCTGCCCGGAGGCTGGGGGGGTCAGGGGCCCCTCGCCTGCCTCCCGCTCTGCCCCACTGGTTCCCACGGCCACCCTGCACCTTGGCACCGAGAGGAGCTCAGGGTTGGGGCTGGCGAGGGCCCGAGCGTGAGGGCGCAGGTAGGAAGGGAGGAGCGGGTGTTGCAATCGCCCCGTGAAGCAATGTCAGGAGTGGAGGAGGCCGGTGCCAAGACGGAGCTGGTTTGCCTGGCGCCAGCAGCGGCGGGAGCTGGCGTGGGGCCCTGCAGCATGTGCGGCGGGGGCACAGCGATGCTGGGGGGGCACAGCGATGCCAGGAGGGGCACAACAATGCCATGTGGAGGGGCACAGTGATGCCATGGGGGGGAGCACAGCGGTGCCATGCAGGGGGTGGCACAGTGATGCCATGGGGGGGAGCACAGCAGTGCCATGTGGGAGGGACACTTATGCCACGTGGGGGGGGCACAGCGATGCTGGGGGGATGCACAGCAGTGCTGGGGAGGCTGGGGGGGGCACACTGATGCCACGTCGGGGGGACACAGCAATGCCGGGGGGGATGCACAGTGGT
>NW_020799122.1:9783038-9795890 GCF_003259725.1 Athene cunicularia
ATAAGAGACAGCGCCATGGGAGATGTGGTCTCCACGCACCTGGACGAGGGTCGCCGCCAGCACATCGCGGGTGAGCTCCCACCGCGCATCCCCCTCTCCCCTTAGCCCGGCCGGGCTCTCCCCATACTTCTTTTCAATCCGGGTGGGGACACCCGCCCCTCCACTCCGCGTGTTCCCGGGAGCCCCCCCCGCTCCTGCTCTCTCTCCTTTCTCCCGGACTTTAAACTTTTTTTTTCTTTCCACCACGTCGCAGTTTCCCTGTGGTTTTGCCTGTCCCCTTGGCTGGGCACAACACGGGGGGGCGGGGGGAGGGGGGCACCCGAGGTGCCTGTCTGCCTCCCAGATGAAAGGCTGAGTTGTGCCGGGGGTGTTTATGTTGGCTCCGGGGACCGGGAAGCGTGTTCTTGTGCTGAGCTTCCCCGGGCTGTGGGGAGGGAAGGGGGGGAGCGGGGCTCCAAAGAGATGCTGGCAAGCCGGGTCCTGCGCAGGGAAACCACTGTCAGCGTGGGGTTTGCTGGGGCTGAGCCGGCAAATAAACTTTTCCCCCCTTAGCAGTGCTGGGGGATCCCTCGGAAAGCCCCCCGCAAGGTCTCTGGGGTGGGGAGAAGGACTGGCTGCATCCCTGGGGTACCCCCTGGGATGCCCCAGGCCTGCCCCAGCACGGGCAGGACACAGCAGTGTCCCCGCCAGCACTGTGGGAAGGGGAAGGGTGACAATGTGGTTATTGAGAGCCCGGCTGTCCCGGGGTGTCTGCCCGGCAGTGCCTCTGCCCCCGGCGCAGGATGTCTGCTCCGTGCCGCCTGGGAATCGCTGACCGTGGGATTACGGCTTCTGTACAGGCAGGGTTTTGTGCGAAGCGATGGCTGGGAGGGTGGCGGCGGGGGGGCAGGGCTGCTAATTGGTGCCTGTAGTGACTTGCTTGACCCCCGTAAGTGGGGTCACCCCTCCGTCGGGGTGCTGTGCCCCCTCGCCCCCCCGAACTGCCTTGCGTCACTTGTGATGCTGGTGCTTCTCTCCCTGGGGCTCCTGAGCCGGCAGGACTTGACCTCCAAGCCCTTTCATGCTCTGGCTTCGGTTTCAGCTCCCCAGGCTGAAAAACCCTCCTCTCCGCCGGGTTAAGCAACCCCCCCCGTGAAGCCGCACCTAGTCGGGTGGTACGGAGCAGCGTGGCCTCGTGCTGGACCTTGTGCGCCTTGCGGAGAGCTCAAGGGCTCGGGGAGCACTGGGGTTTTGGAGTTGGCTCTGCTGTACCTTTCCTCCGTCTCCGCCATAAAGCCATGGGAGCGGCTCTGAAGTCCTTTTTCCCCGAGGGCTTTGGGGAAGAAGCTGCTGTGGGTCTGGCATTGATGGAGCGGCGCGGTACGGCCGCCGCGGTACCGGCACACGGGCTCTACGGCTGATGGCATCCAGTGGAGTCCCTCCGCCTCGCCAGGCCCTGCCGTCCTGGGCCGGCTGGCAGGAATGCTTACGTGGTATGCGGCTCAGCAGGACACCAGCAGGTTTGCAAGCTTTGAAGGAGAGATTGTAACCCGCTGTGGGGTTTTCGCGTTGCATAGTTAAAGACGGGGCTGATCCATGAGGCTGCGCCGGCTCGGGTCTGTGCACAACACGGTGTCGAGTCTTGTTCTCCGCAGCATGTTTGGGTCCAAGCACATCCTCCATCTCCCTTTAACTTGCTGATTCTCTGGGCAGAGACTTCTCCCCGTCCAAGCCCTGTGGTCTTAATCCTGAAGAGCCTGGAAAGAATAACAAGGAAAAGCCCAGCTGAGTTTCCTGTGCGGGAACCTGTCTCTGCTGGGTCAGAAATTAGGTATTTGCAAGGCCAGGCTGGATGGTTGCACCCTGGTGGGGACTGATCCATTAAACCGGGAGGTTTCAGCCTATGTTCAGTGAGCTGGGGACAGCAGATGAGTTTTCATGGGGAAAACAGGATTCCTGTGAAATAGGATTATGGAGGCTAGGCTGGTGCCTGTCCTGTGCCATGCTGCCGTGCTGAAGGTTCGGGGTGAGCAGGAGGGACTCACACCTGTACTGGGACACCTTCCTGGGAGAGACTGGAGCCCACTGGGTTCACTGAGCACCTCTCTGCTTTCCACCCAGGCTCCTCGCTCGGTGAACAGCCCCCAGAGCTGGGAGGGGCTGTAACCCAACAGGCAAGGCACGACTTGCTGTCAGGCATGCAAAGCAACGCGGTGGGGAAAACTCTGGGTTTTCCTGCCTAGCTCGGTCTGTTCTCTGCTGCCGCTGCTCCTGTCGGCACCCAGGGAGGGATCCAGCGCCTCTTTCCCAGCAACTTTTCCCAGTTGTCCTCCCAACTTGGGGGAGTTTGGAGGAGCTGCCCAGACTGATGTGGCCCCTAATTGCAGCAGGGACAGGAATGCTCTGGGCTTGGCAATGCTCCTCGTGGCTGCAGCCCCCTTACACCAGCAGAACTGTGCTGGCTGGGCATGAAGCAAGCCCTGGGGCTCTGGGGAGATGGTGAGAGCTTGGGCCAGATCCTTCCCCCCTGCTGGGAGCAGAGCTCTGAGCACTGCAGGTGGGTTAAAGGCAGGAGGGAGATGATGAAAAGCCTTCCTGTGCCATGCACGGCGTGGTCCCCTCTGCATAGGGACGTCAAAGCCGTGCTGCAAAGGTCCCATGCCCTGTCCCAGCCCACGCGGCGGTGGCTGCAGTGGGGCTGATGCCAACGTCTCCCAGCGGTCATGAGCCACATGCGCGTGACTTGTGTGTTGGTGGCTCAGGACCAGGGTCTTTTCTCCCACTGGTGGTGCTGGTGGGGCTGCACCGCTCTCCTGCTGCCTGCGCAGGCAGGCAGGCAGCATCCCTGCCAGCAGCGGGGCTGCCCTGCTTCACTGGGGCTGACAGGGCAGCCTGGGGGGTGTGATTTACACCAGGGTTTTCAGTCAGTGCTGCCTGCAGCTCCTGCCTCCCTTTCTCTGGGGTCTCTACAACCACACGTGGGCCTGGAGAGCTGTGGTGATGGGGCAGCTGGTAAGCGCTTCTTTCTGCTGCCCTGCTTTGGACACGATCCTGACTGGGGTCACCCAGTTTGTCCAAACCTTTCGGCTGCCCTCCTCCTCCTCTTCCTCCCAAATGTGGGTCGAGAGTTGCTCCTGACCTGCTCTGGGGTCTGGAGCAGTGACTGGCTCCCCTCCTTGCACAAGGGTGCCCAGCACGGACACCATCGCCTGGGGACACAAGAGTAGCAGGCATGAGGTGTCCGGCCAGGGCTGCCCTCAAAGCCAAGATGTCACTGGGTGCCTTGGATTTTTGCAGTGTCCCTTCCTGCCCAAGGCAATAGGTGCCCTCAGCAAGGGGTTGGATGAAGCTCTTCCCTCATGCTGGAATAACTCCTTCCCCGTGCATCCCAGTCCCATGGACTGCTTCTCCAGGGGGGTGAGGTGGAGCGTGGCTGACACTGGGTGGAGCTGGGTAGCTCTGTCCCGTGGGGCTGGTGGTCCCAGGCACCCAGTGAGTGGGAGAGCCCAGGGACACGGCAGGAGCTGCCTGGTGACTCCATGCCCAGAGGGATGGGGAGGTGGGTGGCAGCGAAGGGAGGGTCCCTGGGAGCTCACACCTTGTTCTGGTATCTCCAGGGAGTCACCAGCCCCTTAATTGCTGAATAAACCAGCTGTTAATTTGGGGTGGGACTTCCTACAGACACCAGCCCACACAACGGTGGCAGAGGTGACACTGAGCCTCACCTCTGGTGCTGGACCCACAGCCTTTCCTCTCCAACGGGCTTTGGTGGCTGCTTATCCCCAATGCTGCCGAGGAGCATCCTTCTGCTGGGAGGCTGGGTGCCGATGGACAGGCTGTGGAACCAGGTCCAGAGGTGCCTGGCAAATGCCGAAAGGCTCCTGGCTGCAGTGTGCCACAGGAGGGGAGGTTGCCGACAGCGAGAAGAGGTTTGCTGTGGCTTCCTTAAGCACGACACTCATTTCCTAGCCCTGGCCATGGATCAGCTCCAGACAATATGGGAGGTGGTGGCTGCTGGTGATGGGCTCTGGGGTTGGTCTTGAGGGTGAAATCCTCACCCTGCCCTGGGGGGAGTGGTGAGGGAGGCTCTGAGGGATCGGCGCTGCAATATGCTGGAGATGCGAAGTGGTTTCTTGTAACGAAATGTGTGTCTTCTTTCATCGTGAAATAAATAACTCCCCTGGCATGTCAGGGCTCCCTGCCAGCGGGGAAGGGCTGGTTCTGGCAAGCTGGGGCTTACCTGCAGCCGTCGTGTCGGGGCATGGGGCTCGCTCAGAGCCAGCGTGTCAGGGCAGGGGACATCGCCGTCTGCGGGGCCTCTTGTGCCGATGGCCTTCCCACGTGAGCTGGAGGTGGGAGCCCTTCCAGCCCTGCCTGCGCTCAGCCTCAGGGCAGAGCCTGCTTTTCCTCCTGGGGGGGGCTTTCCCTGCTTCCCCCAGCAAGGGTTTAGCCAAAGGCCTTGCCTTGAGCAAGCTGGGGGGCATGCATAGAGGGCATCCCTGCTCTGCCTGGGAGCAGGAGGGCTGGGGACAGGAGGAGCAGAGCCAGCATCGCTGTTGAGAGCTCTCCTTAGGCCTTGGGTCAGCCCAGGGAGAGAAAAGTACCCCATAGACCAGAACCCTCCCCCACTGCAGTATCAGACACCCCCAGACCCATTGCAGGCAGCCAGCAAGGGAAACACGGCCAACAGCTGGGATTTCCCAAGCCTTTGCTTCCCTCCTGCCCCCAAATTGCTGCAGAGGTTGGCTCTGAGCCCCGGGAAGCTCTGTGCCTCTTGGCACAGCCCTGTCAGCTCTGTCCCACCCTCCCGGGGACCGACGGGACCCTGTCACTCTGCCTAAGCCCCACAGCTGGTTGCAGCAAGCCACTGGCTCCCACCCCTGGCTCTGCCAGTCTGGCCCCACGCTGGGAACAGCAAAGGTGCCACGTGGGCATGGGGACAGTCACTGAAACAGCCACCGAGAGAGCCCAGGGTTGGGTGTGCAGACAGCCCAGGTCTATGGGGATGCAATGGGTGGTGGGTCCCATGGACAGACCCCGCAGGCGGCCTCATGGGCAGGAACCTGGTCCCAACCCATGGAGAAGGAGCAGCGTCGGACCCACCCATCCCATTTCCATCCCTCTTACGGCATCCTGTGACCAGGCTTTATTTCACAACCCAGCCGGCAGCTGCCCTGCCCCTGCTCCCAATGAGCGGGGAGATGGGGGGAAGCTGGAAAGCTGTCGGCTCTTGCCTCCCACACCGCCAGGACCCTGGGCTCCGTGCATCTCTGAGCTTTCGGCAGGCAGAAGGGCTGGGGAGATCCCAGGATCTGTTTGAAGGCAGGAGAGAGCAGCAGCTCTCCAGCATGAGGCTGAGCACCTGCTTTGCCCCTGCAGGACCCAGGTCTGGTCCCACCACCCAGTTTTCAGAAGGTGCCAGGCCGTGAGATCCCCAAGCAGAAGCTGTGCCCCACCAGCCCCGCGCTGGCCCCTGAGCCTTGGCCTGTGCCGGGATGTGCCGGCACCAGCTCTATGGCGAGCTGGGTCCCACAGGGGCCAGGAGGGGAGGAAGGGGCAGAGCAGAGCTGCTCCTTGCAAGCAGACTTCCTCCCAGGCTTCTGGACCAGAGGGGGAGGAAGGAGTAAAACTCCACCTTTTCCCCCTTTTCAAAGAGAAAGCGTAGCAGCATTCGGCGCAGATCCCAGCTCTGGCTGGCAGAGCACAGTGCCCTTCTCCGTGCCCTCCTGCCCTTCCCTGCCAGGGATCTGTCCCTGCCTGCAGCTGGGCTCCCAGCCCTGCTCTGGGGGGGCTCAGACTCTTCTGCCGTGGGACTCCCCAGGACGGGATGTCCCCATGCATCAGGGATGGATGGGATGCTCTGCCCTGAGCTGGCAGGGGATGGGGGCAGGACCTCCCTCCCCTCTTGCTATGTTGGTGGCTCCTGGGGCATGGGACACTTGTCCTGGCTCCTTCCCTCTGCCAGCTCTGCTCAGCCTAGGCGTGACACTCCTCGGGGGGTTCCCCTGCATGAAGGGACGTGTCCCAAAGCTAGAGTGCCCTCAGTGCTGCTGCGTAGAGCAGGAGAGCAGGGCTGCTAGCTCCCAGGCACCCACAGCAGCGGTGGCTCAGCCATGGGAAGCATCCTGAGCCCCTTCCTCTGCTCCCAGCGCATACAGGGCATCACCTGAGACCAGGACAGAGCCTTGTCTTGGGAACATCCCCACATTGGGAATATCCCTGCTGTGGGAGCGTCCCTGCCTTGCCTCTACCTAGGAGCTGCTTTGCTCTGCTGGCTGTTGCCCACTCTCCCACAGCAAGGAAGATGCTGGTGATGCTCCATGCTGCTGGGCTCTGGCTGCCAGCCCCATGGGGCAGGTGTCCACGGTGTACTGGGGACTGTGGTGATTCTGGAAAGTCCTTGGCAATGGGAGACACTGAGCCTATGGCCACCCTTGGCTGGGGCATCGCCCTCCATGGGAAGGAGGGAATGGGCATGGGGGGCATGGTGTGGGGCAGGCACTTTGGGACAGGTGGAGCCCCTCTGCCCTGCCCTGGCCTCACCGAGGAGCCGGGCACAGGAACCCCCCCAGCAGCAGGAGCTGTGGCAGAGCCCAGAACAAGCTCAGGGCTGTTTTGTTCAAATACCTCATGGTTGGGGTTTTTTTTGGATGTACATAAAAGTCTTTGTTTGGTCTCCTCCCGTGGTGCTGGATTGGGTTTCATACTGGCACCAGCCAGCTCAGTGGAGGGAGAGCATGCCAGGTTCAGCTCTTCTCCCTGGGGTTGGGCACAGGGGGGGCATGAGGGGACGGCTGCTCGTCCCCTGCCAAGCACAGATTTGCTGGGACACCCCCGAGCGAGGACCCCCTCACCCCCTGCTGTCCCCAGCACCCGGCGCGTGAGAGACCCAGAGATGCCCAAGTTTGATCTGGCCCCTTGGCCTTGGGGACCCCCCTGGTCCCACAGCTCCCAGGTGTGACCGGGCCCCACGTGGGTGCCCAAAGGCCACTGCTGCCGCCGCAGGACCCCACAGCAGCACTGCCTGTGACCCAGCGCTGACTCGGCTGCCATGGGGGTTGCGCCACGCTGGAGCAGATGCAATGTGGCCCGGCCGGTGGTGGTGGATGAACTGGGCCTTATCTGGGGACAGGTAATGCTGGGGCCCACCCTGCTGTGGGGCAGCACTTGCCATGGGGTGAGCACCAAAGGATTGGTAGGTCTTTTCCAGCCTGGCCAGGCACTTGTGGGACCTTGGGTGACAAGGGACATGTGGGGTGATGTGACTGCAGCCAGGGTGAGGGCAGTGGGTCCTGGTCCAGTGCAGGGTTTAGGGGTGGTACCCAGCTTGAGCCAAGCGGCTCCGTGGGGATGCTTAATCTCCCCACAGCCACCTCCCTGCCCATGGGACGTATCCTGACTGTCCTGTGAGCACAATCACCTCTTCTGGTGGGCTTAAACCTGGTCCCTGTGCCCATCTGGCAGGTGGCACTTTGGGCCAGGGTGGGTTTAGCCCTCCTGGGGTGCCTGTGTGGGCACCTGTGCCCCCTGGCTTTGGAGCATCACTCTGAAGGCAAGGCTGGCAGAAGGAAAGGGACGGGGCAGGAGGGTCTTCTCTGGATCAGGACGGGATCTCCTCCTGCCCCCACCCCTCAGGAGCTGTTTGGGCAGGGTGGTTCAGGGCAGACATCTCACACTGGGCTCAGTCCAGCCCCAACCAGCTTCTCTGGAGACATTCAAAAGCCCCAAACGCTGTTTATTATTCACACACACATTCCTCGCACGCAGCCCCGCAGCAGCCTTGTTCCTGGGGAGCAGCGGGAGACCGGCATCCACGCCGCGGGAAAACACCCGCCGGCACGTAGCCGGATGTTAATCCCTTGTCCGCTGGGCTGGATGCGGCCCTGAGCCACAGGAGCAGGGCTGATACAGGGGGCTGAGTCCGGCTTTGTAGTTGGGATTGGGGAGCAATGGGTGAAGGGTGTCCGAAGCACGGTCGAGAGTGCTGTCAGGGTTTTTCGGCTGTTTGTAGGCTGAGGAGCTGCTGCTGAATGTGCTGCTTCGTTTTCAGCCCCGTGGATTTCGTGGTCTGCTTTAGATCCTCCCGCGGCCGCGCTGGGCACGGCTCTGCTTCGGCAGGTTTGTTTGCTCTGGGCTGGGAGGGGAGCGGCGTTGTGCAACCGCCGCAGCTGGGCGCGGTGCTGGGAGACGGGGTGGGTGCTGCCACGGTGGGGACAGACCCCCCCGGAGCCTCTCCGGGGACATCCCGGGGGACAGGGGGTGCTGCCAGCATTTGGAATGGGGAATGCCACAGGGTGCTGGTGAAGGGTGCACCTTGCAGGCAGCGAAGCAGAGAGCCATGTCCCCGACGGGTGCCCCAGCCCTGAGCTGGCACTACGGGCGCTTCTGACTCATCCGGGGGCAGAGCTGTGCGCGGCAAAGGCAGGGCGAGAGACGACGAACCGGTTCAGGCCTGGGCCCATCTGGTTTCTTCTCTAAGGCTCTGCTGCCTCATCCCTTCCTGCTGCTCAGCCCCCATCCTGCCCACCCTTCCCCACAGAGGCGTGAGTCAGAGGGCAGGCGGCCGCTCGGCTCATCCCCAGCACTGCCGGCCATGCAGCTGCACGGGGCTGCTGCTGAGGGGGTGGCAGGATGCATCCCCTTTCCACATGGACCATGCCTCTGAGCCGATGTGTAGCTGAAAATATTCCCCGTGGATTTTGGAGCAGTGCTGGTGCCAGGCAGTGATCCCTGTCCTGCCAGGTCCCCCGGTGCTGAGCCGTGCCCTGGGCGCAGGCAGCAGTGGAGTGCACCAAGACCCAGGGCAGGCACTGGGAGCAGCCTGCACTTTCCGTTTGTTCCAGATAAGCTCAGTCTAAATTCTGATAGCAGCCTGCAACAGAGATGCCCCGGGGCTGGTTTTGAGTGGGTTTGTGTGAAGGGAGGTAAGAGAGGAAACTGTCCCTGGACTTCGCTCTTCCCTCCCAATTTATTTTTCCTTGTTTCAGTCTCTCCTGGTCTGTATGAGAGGGGAAAATATGAAGCGCTACCAGTTCAGTCCCTGGATTTTGCTTTTATGAGGAACAAACCGTCCTTCAGCTATTTTTTGTCACCATGTTCTCCTGGGTGGGGTGCTAGTGCCTGACCCCCCCCCCAGCCCGGCATCGCCCTGTGGGAGGGATGCTCTGGGGATGCTCAGCTGGGCTGAGTCAGGCCCATATGAAGGAGTTTGTGTTTCTGGGTGGAAATGAACTCAGATTTAAATTCCTGAAACCCTAAACTGCCGGCTGGGGCTTAACCCTTTGGGTGCACCCGTTGGTGCTGCAGGATGCTCCTCACCCCACTCCCTGCAGGGAGTTGGAGCAGCCCTTGGTTCTGCTTGGTGCCCTGTTGACGGTGGCACCTCTGGCACCGTCCCTTCTGCTGGTTGTTGCTGATGCTCAGCGGGCCCAGAGCCATCACGTGCTGTCACGCTGCCTTTCCTAAAATCTCGTGGGGATAAGCCTGAGCTGAGCTGGGCCTGGCACTGTGGTGGGGCGAGCTGGCGGGCAGGATGGGGCAGGGGGCACAGCCGTGGGGTCATTCCCAGCTCAGAGCTGCAGGTGGTGCTTAGGGCTTGTAGGGTGCTGCAGGTTTGAGGTCTGGCTCAGCACCCCACCCCTGCCATGCTGTGCACCCTTGGTGGGCAATGCCCGGACACACTGTCTGCATAACACCAAGATTTGGGGCACACGAGGGCGGCCGAGGGGCAGCGAGCAAACCCTGCAGGTGCCTTTAGACCAGGCAGTGGTGTGGGACTGCTGGAGCAGTCCCGCTGCGAAGGATGACCTGGGCACCTTTCACCCAGCTGGTGGCATCAACCTCCCTGCGGTGGCCTCGGTTTCCCTTGCTGGAAGAGCCACCCTCATTGTCCTCCCCAGCCGCCAGGAAGAACCGAAGCAGCCTGAGCAGGGGATGCACGGGGCAGGGCGGAGGCAGGGGGCCAGCGTGGGAAAGTTGGCGCTTGGGTGACTTTCTCCTGGGCAGCACATGCACCGTGGGGCTGCCCGTCCTCCCCAGCTCCCCTCCCGCTGGCCAGGTGCCGGTAGGACGCTGGCAGCTCCGTTACCCACCTCGGACGCTGCTCCCCAGCGCGCTGGGCAGGGCTGGGGGTGCCGCGGAGTTGTCCCGGGGGGCAGTGCCCCAGCGCCTTGCACCGGCACCTCTGCCTGCGCCCAGGAGCTGGAGGGTGGGTGAGGAGGGGCCCTTTTGGTTTTGCTGCCTTTATCTGGGTGGAAATCAGCTTCTGCCCGTTCTTGCCTCCCCGAGGTGTGAGCTGACCAGGCTGGTGGCACTGTCTGCCAGTCCCTGTCAGTGGCACCGGTTGTGGGGCTGCTGGGAGCCTGTGCTCCCTCAGCAACCCGCCCACACTCACTAATCATTTACTGGCTAAATTAGTGATTAACTCCTTCCCCTGCAGCTTTGGCAAGCCTGGCCGGGCCAGCACATGCTGCTCACAGGTCCCTTGCCAGCGGGCTGGCCTATGGGCCGTTGCCACCATGGCACAGACCATCACCACCAGGGCACAGAGGGACCTTCACTGGGGCAGGGACACCCAGCAAAGGGACGTGATGGCATGGCCCCCCCGGCTGTCTGCTCCTCCACTGTTCTGCAGACACATCCCCGTGCTGTCACCCCCTTGCTGAGCTGGCAGCAGGGGGACACGGGATGCTTGTGGGGTGGCAGGGGGAGCTGGGGCTTTCCTGCGGCCCCACTGAGTCAGGCTGTCCGGCGAGGGCTGGGGAAATGAGCCAGGCGAGGTTTCATCACAAGTGGGGGGGCCATGGCTCAGCCAGCCCAGGGGCTCTGCTTCAATGAGCTTGTTTGTCCTTTTTTTTTTTTTTTTCCTTTTTTTTTTCTGGGCCAGAGTGGGGGAAAATTCCATGCCTCCCGTGAGGCATCCCTGTGGCATCCCACAAGGGCTTGGGCACCCTGCTCCCAGCTGCTGCTCCTGCTCCCACTCACCCCAGCTGCATAAACCCAGGGGGGTTCTAGGGAAGGTTGGGAGTTTCAAAGGCACCCTCACCCCCCCAGTATATTTAAGTAGCAGTGGAGGGATGACATGGTCTCTGGAGGGCGTGTCTGGCGGGAGGGATGTGGGGCTTTGGGCTTGCAAAACGGGATGTGGGCTAAAGGGAGGTTGCGAATGACTGTTCCTGCTCGGATTTGTCAGGCGCTGGTCTCCAGCCTCCCTGGGGTGTGTGTGTGTGTGCACACGCATGTGTGTGTGTCTGTGTGTGCGTGGGCAAGTGCGTGTGCATAGGGGGGTGTATAAATGTGCATGGGGGGGTGTATGTGTGTGTGTGTGCACGTATATCTGTGCATGTATGGGGATGGGTGTGTGCGTGTTTGTGCGTAGGTATGTGTGCTGCTCCGGTCAGGAGCCCCTCAGCCGCCATGCACCGCGTGCCTGCCATCCCCACACCACCCGTGGGGTGCGTTTGGGAGAGCCCTGTGCCCTGGCTGTGGCCGGGGTGCTCTCCCAGCCATGAACACTTGCTGCCGCCCTGCTCAGCGCTGGGGGATCCACTCCTTGTCCCTCGGGGGGGCTGTGAGTGTGGTGGCCGTGCCCTGGGGGCCAGCTCTGCGTCCCCAGAGGCCTGGCTGCCAGGACCTTGGCCTGGCTATCACTGGGGTGTAGAGGAGTGAGAACTATTTTGGGTGCAGAGGAGCCATCCACCCTTCCCTACTTTTTCCCCCTTAAGCTTTAACCCTTTGCTGCCCACCCAAGATCCTGCCACATCAGGAAAGGGGAAAGATACCTCCAACCTCAGGTTATTTGGTATCTTTGAAGGGGCATGTGGGGATGCTCATCCAAAGAGCAGCTTTGCTGAGCACCCCCGGTGGGCCCTGCTCGTCGGCGTGCGTCTCAGCCCAGTGCTGGGGGAGGCTGAGCTGGTCCCCAGCCCTGTTGAGCCACCTGGGCTGAGCCATGTCCCTGCAGGACTTTGTCCCACCTGGGATGTGCTGTGGTGCTGTGGCAGTCCTGATCCTGCAGGTAACGCCGTAGGTCATGGGTGCATCCTATTGTCCATCCTCGGTGAGTGAGAAGGGCACTGCTGTTGGGTGGGAGCCAAGCAAACTGTGCAGCAAAACCTGTGCAGGATCTGACCTCCCTGCTGCCAGATTTGCTGACTCTGCTGGCCGTGGCCTGAGCTATTTAAAGCGTCACTCTCATTTTCACATGATTTTGAGGGTGATGGGGAAAACGAGCTCTGGCCATGCACTCGTGCTGTCAGGGCTGTCTGCATGCCAGGGGCTGCCAGGATGATGTTCCTGGAGCGTTGCTTCCTCTGCCACAGTGAAATGAACTGCAGGCAGCAAATACAGGCAGCTGGAGGGAAGGATATGGTCAAGCTGTCCATGCTGTTCTCCAAGCAGTAAGGTCTCTGGGCTAGACCTGGAGCTCATGGCTCGTTTTTTCCCCTTGGCTTTGCTCTAAGAGGTGCCAGAGCTGGGGCTCATATGGGAGGTCAGGATAAGAGCTGGCTTCTGCCTTAGGATGTGGATGTGTGGGGCTGCTGATGGTGCTGGAGATGCTTCCAGGGGCAAGACCTAGCCAGTCCAGGCTGCTGGACCAGCTTGGGCAGCTTTCCACAGCTTTTGGAATCCTTCTGAGGGTGAAATTCACCTCCTGCCCTGGTTCAAAGGGACTAAAACTGGACCAGGGCTGCTCTGGCCGAGCTGTGACCTCTCAATGCACAAGGGCTGCACATGCCTTTGGGTCTGCAACCTGCAAGGCTGGAGGCACGGGCTGCTCTGGTGCTGTTGCCTTCCTGCCAGGCCCGTGCCGTTGTGCTGGTGCTGCTTTGGTCTCGGTGACGGGTGCGGTGGCATGACCGGTTGGGGGCGTGG
>NW_020799122.1:9795940-9802587 GCF_003259725.1 Athene cunicularia
GGAGCAGGAGCCGCCTCTCCAGGCTGGTTTCGCCCAGATGAGCCTCAGGCTCCACGGTCCTTCCTCGGGTGTCATCCGGGACAAGGACAAACCTGTGCTGCCTGTTTCGTCCCCCTGCCAGGGTGCCCTCACAGGAGCTGCGTGCCCTGCCGTGCCCACGATGGCGGTGGGGAGGGTGTATGGGACGGGGCAGGGAGGGCTGAGGGTGCAGAGCTGATGTGGCATAGCTGGACCCTACTCCTTGGTTGTGGCATCCCGCCCAGCCCCATGTCCAGCCTGGCATCAGGGGTTTGCTGGGATAGCCACCGCCCTTTCTCTGCCCTCCCCGTGCAAAGCTGGCTGCTGCAGAGCCCCTTTATCTCCTCCTGCAGCCGCCACGTGTGGCTTAGTCATGGGGATGGCTGGGGAGGGAAGGAGGAGAACCCGGAGGCTGAGGAACAGATGAAGTCTACCAGAGGTGCTGGTGCTGGGGCTTCTGCTGAGCCAGGCATTGGTGGGTGCTGTTGGCACACCTCTGCAACCACAAAGCTGGTGACTTCCCCTTGCTCTTGCCAGAAACCAGAGGGACATGCTGGAGCCTGTGCCAGCCCAGTAACCCTGGCTGCTGGGAACTGGTGCCTCTGCACGGTGCCATTTGCAGTGCGCGGGGCTCGATGTGATGGGGACTGGTGTGGCAGCACCCAGAGCAGCAGGAGGGTGTCAGTGCCGGGAGCTCAGTGGTCCTAAAGCAAACACCAGGCTTGGGAAAGCACTGTCTGTGGGTGGCTGGGGACACCCGGCACTGCCCTGCCAGGTCCCTGTGTGTGCACCCGGCTTGCTGGAGCACTTTGCTGTGGGTGTCTGAGCCTGCACCCAGGACGGGGTGGTGGCTGGGTGGGAGTCAGCTGAGCCCCATCTCTCCCTCATCCCGCCATGACCTGGGGGGAGCTTAGGTGTGGGGCTGTAAGGAGATAGGGGACTATATAGCTCCCTGAACTGTCACTTGTCCCCAGACCCCTCCAGCTCTTGGCTGGATGCACAGCCAAAGCTGCTCATAGAGGGATGGCCACTCGTAGGTGGCCTCAGATGGGGGAGGAATGCTCTCCGTAGACCCCAGCACTGCTGGGGGGTTTTATTCAGCCTGGGGAAGGAGCCAGTGGGTGGCTTAGCTGGTTCCCCTGTGGGACACGTGAGCCCCACGTAGGGTGCTATGGGGTTGGGGCACCCATTGGCATCATGACCGCGGGCTTCCCATCCTCTGCTCTCAAGCAAAGCCCGGCTGTACCACCACTAGCAGCCCACATCTTGCCAGATACAGTGTCACCTTGAGTCACTGCTTCGCCACGCCGATGACCACCTCCTCCCGACCCCCTGCAGGCCCCTGACCCTCTTGCTTGCCCAGGGCTGAGTGTGGTGGCTGGTGGGGTAGCTAGGGCTACCAGGCAGGGAGGGTCAGTGCCCCCCCCAGCATCCCCTGGAGGGGCTTGCTGAGCTGAGGGAGAGTTAGTCACCTTGGATATTTAACTGCAAATCCTTTGTTTCAGTGTCTGCAAGTAATCGACTTTTGCTTTTCCATTTACTTAAAACCTCCTAATTGGTCCGTCGTTAATCAGAGAAGAATGAGTGACTAAGCTGTCTCGCCTGCCCAGGGACCTGGGGCTCTTTTTTTCCCATGGACTGAAAGGAAATGAAACCTCAAAATGTCCTTTTAAATCTCAGCTGTCAGCATCGCTGCCCAGAGCCCTGGCCAAAATCATACAGTTTTGTAGACGGGAGTTGCAACAGAGGTGTGGTGCAGATGCAAGCCCGGCATGACTGGGAGCTCTTTCTTTTCCAGGAGAAAATGCCAAAATCGGGGGTGAGGAATTTCTCTGGTAGGACGAGCAGGCGTCTTGTTCTTTGCCGCGAAAAAAAGGTCACTTAAATTTGAAGCGATTTTCAGCCCTGGCACGGCAAGGTGCTGGCCTGTGGTGTCTGCTCCCGTGGTGCTGGCAGTGCCAGCGTCTCCTCGGGGATGGGTTTATCTGCCCTCAGCTGTTGTCCTCGGGCGGCGTTTTCCTCCGGAGCTGCTCATCCCACGGGGATTTGCAGCACCCTGCAGCAAGCTGCTCCTTCGTGCAGGCTTGGCTGCAAGCATGGCTTTGGGGCAGCTGCTGCTGAAGTTTTTGGCTCCGGCTGAGCTGTGCCGGGGCCGGCGCGGGGGTCTGTTTTGTCTGGGCTCACGCCCCCAGCATCGTGCTGGCTCCTGCACCGGGGATGCATAGCCAGCATCGTTCCTCCCCGCGCCCATCGCCAGTGCTCTGGCAGAGGCTGAGCCGTCGGAAATAGTTGGAGGCGACTCAAATTCTTTGCTTTTCACAGGCTCTGGGGCAAAGTTGAGAGTGAAATTCAAAATAGAGGCCCCGTGTGCCAAAGGCAGCTCTGGGGAAGTTATCTCCCTGGACCTGTGATGCTTTGTGATGGGGTTTTTGGTGTAGGAGTCCCATGTGGGGTTGAGCTGGGGTGGGGAGGGGAGAGGGCAGGGTGCTGCGTGGGACAAGGTGCCGTCTGGAGCAGGGTGCCTGTGCGTCAGGGTGCTGCCTGCAGGGAGGAGGGGATCTCCTCCAGTGTGGGGTGCCGGGGGGCACATGGCAGTTCAAGCTCTCCCAGTCTGGAGGCAGGGGTCCTGGTGGGGGTCCCTGCCATGCACAGGAGGTGACATGGGGACTGTGATGGGGGCTTGGCTGTCCTTTCGAATCTTCCTGCTGCATGCGTGGCCCTAAGCATTGCTGGCTGCAGAGCCTGGAGCCAGCCAGCCCCATCCCGTAGGATGGCCCTTACAGGGGCACAGTGGCGTTGGGTCGGTGTGAGTGGGGCTGAGGATGGGGCAGGATCCCCCCAGTCTCAGCTGGCTGAGGCAGTTGGAGTGGGGTTGAGGAGCTGCACAAGGCGCGGGAAGCCGTTAGCATTGCCGGAATCAGCTTAATGTCAGGAATTTCCTGCTGGGGAGAGGAATCTATGGCATTAACGTGAAAGGCCGAAAAAAGATCATCTTGACCCCAAATTGGTCCCTGGGCTGGATGGGAAGGGCAGAGAGCAGTGAGCTCAGCCGTGGCCCCACACCAAACCCTGCTCCAGCGGGCAGGAGGGTGATGGGAGGTGTGTGGTAGGTGGGGAGGGCAGGGGAAAGGTGTCCAAGTGGGGTGCTGGGCAGTCTGTGGCAAGGAGATCCCCGAATCCCGAATCCAGTCCCTGCCTAACATGGCTCTGCTCTCCTCTTGCAGAGAAGACGGGGAAGGTGCTGGGGGAGTTCTGCCAGTGCTACAAGGAGCAGTATGGCGTAGCGCTCTTCAACAGCGTCCGCTATGAGATTGAAGGCAATGGAGGGCCGCAGGCCCAGCTGCTCCACCGCAAGGTAAGACTCTGGCTCCACGCAGGGATCCTGGGACTGGTGAGGAGCTTCATCCCCATGGACAACGAGCACAGACTGATGTGCTCCCCAACGCCTGGGCATGTCCCCTTTCCCCATTCCACCCTGCTGGGGCAGGATGTAGCGCCTGTGCCACTGGTCCATCCCATCACACAGTCTGTGCAGCTTGTGGGACTCCCCAGGGAGGTTTTCTATCCCATCCCACGCAATGAGCACACCAGCAAGTGGGGGCGAGGTTGGCTTTTGGCTGCACCCCCCATGGATTGAGTGTGCTTCGTGCCAGAGCTGGCAGGAGTTCCTGGGACCACCTTGTGCCCAGGGAAGCCCTGAGCAGGTTGCGCTGGGCTGTTGTCTTCCTGCTCCTGGGTGTGAGTGGTGCTCCAGCCCAGGCAAATACCCAGGGAAGGGTAGGAAACCCCTGAAAGGCATCCCTGACCCAGCAGGGGAAGAGGAGGTGGCTCTGAGTCTGATCTTCAGGAGCCACATATATCCTGCCTGGCAAAAGGTCTCCAAGCATCTCCCCTTGTTGCTTGTGGCTCCAGCACCCAGGGACAGATCCTGACCTCCCCTCCCACCTCCAAAGGCAGATGCATGTCAGCCGGAACTTCTCTCTGGCAGAGGGGGTTTGGGGTTCCTCCCTGGCTCGGTTGGTGGAGCTGCTGTCCTGTGTGTGCTCCTTAAAGGCAAGAAGAGAAGTGCTTGTACATGGAGAAGGGCTTCTGCTTTTGTCTGGGGCTTAAGGGGGTGTTTTTTTAAGAAATCTAGAAATTGTGTCCATGAGATCAGACTCAAGCCCTGGGTGCTCACAGCGGTTGTCTCCCTGGCCCACCCACAAATGTGACACTTTGCCTAGGCACCTGGATATGCCCCATCTCCTCTGAAAGGTGCCTGGGTGTTGGGTGTGTTGAGCAAAATAAAGGTGTGGAAGTTCCTGGGCAGGAGCCAGGCACCCGGCGTCCTCGGCAAAGCGTCCCTTGGGTTCCTTGCAATTTGGGAGATGCCTTCGGCACCCCCCGGGGGCTACCTCCATCCCGAGGTTGCTTGCTTCATTAAAAAGCTCCATCAAGCAGCCCAGGAATGTCTGAGGAACGGCGGCGAGGAGGGGAGGTCAGGGACGCTGTGCAAAAGTTTTAAAACACCAGTGTGTAAATAGGACATTCCTCTTGCGCGATGTCCTGTCTGCTGCCCGTCCTCTGCCAGTGTCCCAGCAGTGCCACCGGGATGTACTGGTGCTCCCAACATCCCGGGGAGAGCATCTCCTCCAGCTGGGCTTTGCGCTCCCCAGCTATGCCCAAAAAAGTTGTGGATGTCAAGAAGATGCAGGGTAGCGTCCTCCCTGTCCTCAGGCAGGTCCAACTGCGATGTGGCATTTGCTTTTTTAAAATTTTATTTATTTATTACTTTTTTTTTTTTTTAACCTCTGTGGGGATGTGGTGCTCAGAGGCAGCTCCCACAGTGATACCAGCAGCTGGTGGCGAGGGGGACAGCTGGGCTGGGGTCCAAAGCATGGCTCAGTCACCTGAAATGTCAGCAAGGAGCAACAGCAATGAGAATAAGGAATGAATGTTTCTGTCTTTGGTCTCTCCAGCCAGCGCCACTGAAAAACCATCTCTGATCATCCTCTCTCCTCAGAACAGCCTCTCCTGGCTAAGCCACAAAGCTGACATACTCGGACCCTGATGTTGCTCCCCATCGCTCCCTGTCCCCATGGCAGGGATGCAGGCAGTGCAGGGCCCTCCGCCCATGCTGTCCCCGGTCCCCTCCCTGCCCAGCCTAGCAATTTGGTGCATACCTGCCTGTCCCAAATATTTGCCGGGGTTGGGTGGTGCTGTCTCAGTGCCTCCCCCGGGCGAGGAGGGTGTGTGAGGAGGGGATGGCTGTGACAGGGCTCTCAGGTTGCGGGTGGCTGTGAGCAGCCAGTCCCTGGCCAAGGGTCCCCTGGACCCATGTCAGAGCTCAGCCTGGCCTTTATTTCATTAGCAGCTCATCTGTAGGGCTTCATCTGCCTTGGGCAGTGGTTTTGAAGCCAGTTTAGAAGGGCTGATTCTCCTTGGATGAGCCACCCTCATGAAATGTTGATGAGGATCTGGCACCACCTTTCTGTCCCCATCACTGCTGGTGGCTTTGGGTGTCAGGCTCTCATGGGTCTGCTCTCTCCCAGCCCTGCAGGGTTTGCTTCATGCTTTCTTCTCCCCCTCCCAAGGCCTTTGGAAAGCAGTAAGGAGCAGTGAGGTGCTGTCAGCCTGTTTGCTGAGCCAAGCTGCTCTCAGCCCTTCCTACCACCCACAGGGCTGTGGGGTCTGGCGGTAGTGGGGAGCCTGGAGAAGGCAATGGGTTGCCTGTGAGCCAGGAGAGGGACAGAGCAGGGAGAGGAGAGGGAAAGGTCCTGGTGCTGGGTGCATGGTGTGTCCCAAGCCCTGGCTTGTCCTTCCTGACAGCCACCATGGTGAATGGTGGGTGGCCACGGCAGGAGAGGTGGCGGCTGCACGCTCCCGCCCTCATGAGAGCTCTCAGCTCTTGTTTATGTTCCTGGGATCATAAAAATTCTTGGGACAAATTCTTGGCTCGCTCAGTCAGCCTGTGTTTGGGATGGCGCAAACGCTGCCGGCGTACGGGCCAGAAGGTGCTGGAGAGCTGGCGAGGGGCTGCTCAGCCTGGGGGAGTGGGCGGCTTGGGGGCGTGGGATGTCCTCAGCCTGTTGCTGGTCTTCCATGAAGCACAGAGCATTTAAACATTGCGTGGTGCTGAGCTCTACGGGGGGGTGGCTCCTTGCTTTTCCTCTTCCATGCCCCATCTGGAGGCCATACTAGGGCAGGGCTTGGTTCCTGCCATCCGCAGCTTGCCTCTGACCCGCAGCCTGGCAGGGTCTGCTGGTTGATGGCCACCACCGAGCAGCACCATGTATGCTCCCGCCTGCCCCAAGCTGGGGAAATCACAGTAGCTGAGGTTGGGAAGAGCTGCTGGAGGGCTCTGCCAAGTGAGCTCGTGTCGCGCAGCTGAGCTGGGCGTATCTACCAGGAAGGAGATGCCAGGGGCAGAGGTGTGACCACTACCATGGTGAACACCACCACATGCAACTTCACTGCTGTATGAGCAGCCCCTCTGGCATTTTCTAGGGCTGTGCATGTGGTCATCCTCCAAGTTGTTAACCAAAGGCACCTATTCAGGCACCAGAGTTTGCAGTGCTATAGGAGATAATCCAGTGGTGAACTTGGAGACTCAGCATAGCCCTAGTGCAGAACCCCCCCCCCCAAACACC
>NW_020799122.1:9802637-9819855 GCF_003259725.1 Athene cunicularia
CCACTACAGACCTTGCTGAGCTCCCCGAGCCAGGCTGTCACCTGTCCCCCCTTTCTTCCCCTCCCCGTGCCATCCACCATGTGTCTCCTCCCCACAGGTCCCGCTGGAGGACCATGTCATCTACTCAGGCAACCTCTTCCAGTACATCGAGGAGAACAAGAAGTGGAGGAACCGCTTCTGCGTGGTCCCGCACAACTATGGCTTGGTCCTCTATGAGAACAAACTGGTGAGGGGCATCACCCTTCCGCTTGTCTCCGTGGGCACAGCTCCAAAGGGGGACACCCCATTGCTGTGGTGGTGTGGCAGTGCTGCCCATCATCCATGACCACCTTTTTTCTGCTCAGGCCTATGAGCGGGACCTGCCACCCCGCCTGCAGGTCAACAGCGCTGGCTACAAGATCCTCACCTCCGTGGACCAGTACCTGGAGCTGGTGAACAGCAGCCTGCCTGGTGAGTGGCTGCAGGATGAGGAGGAATGCTTGGGTTCTTCTGCACCCTGATGCTGCTGGACATCCCTTGCGGACCTTTGGGAAGGATGGTTTTGGGATGTAGGCATCCCTATGGGGTGGTTTCGGGGTGTGGAGCTGTAGGGAGGAACAGCTCTGTTTCCCCCCATGGGTGTAGGGTGAAGCGTGAGGTGTCTGCTACCCTGGTCCTGCTGCAGCTGCTGGGGAAGGAAGGAAAATATGTCTGCAGTTCCATGAGAGCTGCCCCATGCTGCTGCCACCTCCCTTTCCTGGCAGCACTGGGCAAAGGCAGCAGCTCTTGTTCCTCCATCCAGACCCCCAGGAGGAGTGGCCACCACCCCGCTCACCATCGTCCTGCCCCATGTACCTGAAGACCAGGGCAGCCCCGAGGGAGTGAGGCAGGAGCTGCTGAAACAGCAGGCCAGCAGCTCCAGGGAGTGTTTTGTGCTGGAAATAATGATTTTTAAATTTAATTATTTTTTTTTTTACTTTGGATTTCCTTTTTGGAAGAACAAGCCTCTTTGAACTTCTTTTGCCCCGTGTTTTTGGTAGAATTCACAGCAAAGGCACTGGGAAGGAGCTGAGGGGTCTTGTGTGCTCCTGCTGCACCCCCAGACCCAAATGCTGGGCAAGATGGACACCCCCAACCCTGCAGCATCCCCACCCCTGTCCTGCCCCGTCTGCTCCTCAAAGCATCCTTCCCGCCTCCACAGGTGTGACACCGAAATCGGGTCACTCCCCCATCCTGAAGTGCCCCACGGATTTCCCCCTCATCCTCTGGCACCCCTACTCCCGGCACTATTACTTCTGCGTGATGACAGGCAAGGAGCAGGAGAAGTGGCGGGCGGTTTTCCAGGACTGCGTTCGGCACTGCAACAATGGTGAGCGATGCTGGGCTTGGGGGGGACCACACATGGGGGCTCCGGGGTGGGGAGAGCATCGTCCTCCTGCTCCAGAGAGGGTGCTGGGGACCCTGCAGTGGTTGGGTTGGGTTTTGGGCAAAAGGTGATGATTTGGAGGTTAAGAGGAGGAATTGGCTGGGAGTTGTTGAGCACCACTGAGCATCTCATCCTCTATCCCTGAGCGAGGGGGCAGAGTGGGAGGGATCCAGATGCCCGGGGCATCCCACTGCCCGTAAGGAAGGCGATGCCTGCACCAGGGCAGGCACCATTTGCAGGAGCCAGCACGGAGCCTGGCTCAAGAGAAACCCTGATGCCTATTTTTAACCCTGAGGTAGAAAATATTTGGTAATTAAAGTCATCAAAACTCCAAACCCCACAGTCCTGCTCCCTGCCCCGCTGGCACCGCCCGGGCACTGTCAAGTGAGGGCAGCCCGGGCTGCGGGCAGAGAGGTGCAGGGCTGCGAGGGGCCGGGGTGGAGGCAGGACCTGCCTCACACGTCAGCGATACTCTGGCAGGAAAACACGATTTTCCTGCTTGGCTGTGGCCTGTGAGCTCCTGGGCTGAGACCCAGGTCCTGGTGGCGTCTTAGATGGTGAGAAGTTTCCTGGGGTGCCAGTGCTGAAACCTGCTCAAAATCATGTCTTTTAGTGGGCAAAGATCAATGCTGCCTAGTTTTTAAGTGCTTCTTTCACTCCTGGGAGCTCTTTGTAGCCCTCGTTTTGCTGGAGCTACTGTTTAGGGAATGGAGTAATGGGGTTGGATCCAGAGCCTGGGTTTCGGTGAGGGTTTCCCTCCTCCCATGTTAGATTAAATCAACTGAAAGCTTTGCTCTTTCCCTTCCTTTTGGTGTTCTCTCTACAAAACACATCCATGTGCTGTTGGTGAGCTGGGGGTGTCTGAGCTTGTCAGGAGGAGCATCTCCCTGCATCTCACCACGGCCCTGGACTCCTTTGCGGGGGGCTGGGAACAGTGACCCCTCCAGCCACTCATCCCCCTGGGATGCTGCTGCAGCATCATTGCTGCGTGCAGTTCAGCACCCCAGGATCCCCTGTGCTGGACACACAAAGCCTGGGCACTGCGAGCAAAACTAGCTCCTGATAAAATAGGAATTGATCTCTCTTACTAACAAAAATCCAGTTTATTTCTCTTTAATTTCCCCTCTTTGGCTGCTGGGTGCTGCTGTGGGAGAGAGAAGTGAGCCCCTTTGCTATCCCAAGTGCCAGCCAGTGTTGTGCCATTAAATCCTCTCCTCCCTCTCCTTCTTCTCAGCATGTGATGAAAATAACTTACAGGGGTGGGCAGTGGCAGGTTTCTGCATTTCTACAGCCTGGATTTCTCTGTGAGATGGTTCTTCCCTCCCAAGCCCCATTTCTGCCCCTCACTGCTCCTGCAAGGTCTGAGATACTGTTTCAAGTTTCATGAAAGCTCTTTTGTTGTTGTCGAGCAATTTATCTTTTTTTTTTTTTTTTGAATTTTCACCTCCCTTTTTAAGACTGTATTTTTGTCACACCAGCTCTTCTATAAGGACCAAGGACATGCAACATTGTTCCTCATGCAGGAGGGGTCCAGCCTGGTTTCCCTGGAGCCTGGGTGTCCTTGGCTGCCCTGAGAGTATCCCTTGCCCTGTATGGTGGCATGCGGGGCCGGAGCAGTGCCCACCCCGCAGGCTCTTGCCCCTAGTTGCGGGCAAGCTGCCCCGTCCAGCTGTGGTTTGGGCAAAAAGCGGCTTCAAACTCACATTTCTTCTTCAGCACTGTTCCCGCACTGAGAGGAGATCATCCTGTGCCATGACTTTGAAAAAGTCGAGGTGTAGCATTCCAGTGATCCTGTGGTCCACCATCACCCTGGGAGCCTTTCCAGCATAGGGTCCAGGCTTGGGCAGTTACTTCCCAACCCTGACAAGGCGAGCTCAGATCTCCGCTTAATTAGCCACATATTAATGAAGCAAACTCATTAAATCTGCCCTGTGAAGTGGCTTGATGTCTCCTTGCAGCCAGCCACGTCTGCTTCTCCCTGAGGCTGGCTCCTTGCAGCCGGAGCCCACTGTGCTCTGGGCTGAGCCAGGGACAAGTGGCCCTGGCTGGACAGATCCAGGTGGCTTCTCAGAATCACAGAATCATCCAGGTTGGAAAATACCTTGAAGATCATCCAGTCCAACCGTTAACCTCACACTGACAGTTCCCAACTACACCATATCCCCAAGCGCTGTGTCAACGCAGGGACAAAAGCTTCTCGGGGGACAAATCCTGCCCCGCTCTCTGCATGGTTTGTAGGATGAAGTTTGGCCACAGCAGCTCTGTTGGGGGGCACTGAGGCCCATACCAGGCTGCCCCACCCGGGAGGTGATGCTGAGCTGCAAGGAGCCGTGGATGGAGAAGCAGTGGCCCCTGCAAGTTCAGCCCTGCTCTGGCTCCCACCGAGCACTGAGAAAGGGTCAGACTTCACTTTCTCAGCATTTTTTTCCCCTGTATATTAAGCTGCCCCTTAGGAAAAGCTTCTTAGGCTTGGAGTTAAATGTAATCATCTTAGAAAAATCTGTGTGCCTTGGAAAAGATCCGCTCCCTACCCTGGGCTGTCCTTGGAAGGAGAGAAGCCACCCCTGGCTGTGTCTCCCCAGAACAGCAGCTTGCTGGGAGGTCCAGGGCTGTGCCACGACCCTCCACTGTCATTGCTGTGGGAAGCATCTGAGCAGGGTGGCTCTGCTGGGGAACCCTTTGCCACAGGGCCACCCTGGACTCAGTCCCATCCTGCTTCACTCCTGCTAGGTTGCTGGGCATGGGGAGGGGAGTTGGGGTGCTGGTGGGGAGGGGTTCACTCCCAGGAGTGTTTCTCTCCAGCTGGGAGGCACCAGAGCCCGGAGAGGCTGGAACGAGGCAGGGACACACATGGGATGTGTGCCAGTGGGCTCCTGGGCTGTCCTGCCCATCCACTGCCCCTATCTCCTCCTCCTCCTCCACATGGGATGTGACTGTGGGCTCCCAGCACCCTGCCCCTCCTCCTGATGGGTGCTGCGGGAAGGTGGGGGTGACACTGGAGCCCCCCTGATGCTGGTGGCCCCACAAGCCATGCTGCAGTGACTCAGTGATGTCAGGGGCAGCCCAGCCAGGCAGAGCCCAGCGTGACTCCCACAGGGCTGGCTTGGAGACCGGGCCCTGACTCAGCCCAACACCTCTCGGCCTCTTTCCTCTTCCTCCCAAGCTGTGCCGCTCCCTGCAGGGCCTCCCCTTCCTCCAGCCCCCCCGGCTGCCCCATCCTGTGGTGCTGGTGGGCTCACTGAGTCCCCCCCATGCTGGTGAGCCGCTGCTTCTGCTGTGCCTTTGGGGCTCACTGAGCCCCTGGATCCCCAGACACTGCAGGGGCTTGCTGAGCCCCCAGGTCCTGCTGCACCCCTGCTCCTGACATGCCTTCAGGGTTTGCTGAGCACCTGGGTCCTCACACACCATTGGGGTTCACTGAGCCCCCCCATTCTGCTGCGCCCCTGCTCCTGGGTGCCTCCATGACTTTGCTCTGGCTCTGGAGGGGATCAGTCTGTGGACAGAGTGGGAGCCCCCCCAGCTGCTGGTGTGTCTGGGAGACTGCTGCCCCCCACCCCAGACAGACGGTGGCTGGTGACAGCCCTGAGCTCCTCATGTGGGTCTGAGGGTGTGGGGGACCCCCTGCAAAAGGAGGGCTGGGGATGCCACAAGGAGCTGGCCTGCCCCTCGCTCCCCATGCCGGGCTGCCCACTCATGTCCCCCATCCCCTCCCCAGGGATCTCGGAGGACTCCAAAGTGGAGGCTCCAGCCTTCACGGACGCTGTCCGCATGTACCGCCAGGCGAAGGAGCAGTACGGCACCTGGGACATGCTGTGTGGCAACGAGACCCAGGTGAGGACCTGTCCCCCCAGGGCTGGTGTGGGGGGGACTGTGGGCTGAGCAGGGTCCCCAAAGCCTCCTGCCTTCACAGGTCCTGAGCAACCTGGTGATGGAGGAGCTGCTCCCCGAGCTGAGGACCACCATCGGCCCCCGGCTGAAGGGCAAGGCTCAGGAGCGCCAGCGGACCTGGATCCAGGTGTGGGGCTGGGGCTGCTGGGGGGGTCACTGTCACCTGCCCTCCCCCTGCCTGCCCTGCCTCTGCTTTGGGGGCTGCGTTGCCACTTCCCTTCCCCCTTTCCTGCTTGTCAGAGCCAGTGCCACCTCCCCCGGGTTGCCCCCTCTCTTGGCCCCTGCCAAAGAAGCTGTCCTTATTCTCCACTGTGGCTTTATAAAGCTCCTTGTTGTGCCCCTGTGAGCAGCCCTGCCCATCCCTGCCTGCGCTGCCTTGTCCCTGGGGTGAGGGAAGCAAACAGGAGGAAGCCCAGCCCCAGAGTGAAGCCCGTCCTGGCTATATTTAGCGAGCCATTTTTAGAGCAGCACAGGCTAAATCCAGCCTGAACCCTTGCGAAAGACCGAGGGCTCTTCAAAACTGCCTGTTGAAACCTTAAAAGCTGGTAGATGATTACCACAGGCTCATAATGTGCCACTGGAGCAGCCTGAAAACACACAAACAGTGCTTTTTCAGTAGCTGTGGTCTTAGCTGCAAAGCTGGGAAACCTGAGGGAGGGAGGGGTGGGACGGCTCTGCCTCCTGCCGGCCCCAAAATCACGGTGTTTGGCTGCAAAGTGAGCGTGAAGCCTCAGTGAGCGGCCACATCCTGCTCATGGTGTTGGGTCCTGAGACCCCAGGCAGGCTGAGCAGGGCAGGGAGCAGCTTTCAAATGGGTCAGGGGCTCTCCTGCTCAGACCATCAGCATCCCCGGACCTGCATCATACCCTGCCCTGCCTGGGGCAGGTTGGCTGATGGAGGCAGTGCTTGGCTCTGGGCCACACTTCAAAGCAGCTTCTGCACCATGGGATCTTCATCTCACCCAGGTGAGGGATCGGGATCCCTGGTGTGAAAAACCTACTGCCAGGCTGCGAGGAGGGGTCCGGTCAGGGCATGAGGGAAGGCTCAGCAGATCCTGCAGGCTGGAGGTGACGGTTAGCGGCAGCAGCAGGGGGTGTAGGGTCAGCTGAACACCCCATCTCTCCCTCACCAGATCTCAGATGCCGTCTATAGGATGGTCTATGAGCAGACCAAGGCCCAGTACGATGCAGTGATGGCCAAGTGCGAACAGGAGCGGCCCCAGATGGAGAGCACCATCCGCACGGACATGGACCAGATCATTACCTCCAAGGAGCACTTGGCCAGCAAGATCCGAGGTAGAGCCCTGTGGGGAGATGCGTGGACCTGGATGTGCGTAGCTGTGTCCGTGACTGGCTCCTGGCATGGCATCAGCACTGTTTCACCAAGGTGTGGCTGTCTCTGGGGTGCAGCATGGCTCCTGCCAGCATAGCCTGGAACGCTTATGGAGATGCCAGCAGTTGCAGTGGCCAGGGTGCACATTCCTCACTGGCATTGTCCCAGGAGGTGGGGGACAAGGTGGGAAGTGACCCCCCCAAACCAGGCAGTGAGGCAGGAACAGGTTCAATAGAGATCAAGGGCCCCCTGCAAGAACACTTTGCATTGTCCTGTAAGTCTGTGAGACCTTTCCTGGAGGAGCAGGTTCCGCTCCCTAGGGTGGGTTTAGGACCTGATTTGCAGAGCTGCAAGGGTAGAGCAGGAGCCTCACCACGCTCACTCCCATTCTCTGCCCAGCGTTCGTCCTCCCCAAAGCGGAGATCTGCGTCCGTAACCACGTCCAGCCCTACATCTCCTCCATCCTGGAGGCCCTGATGACCCCCACGAGCCAGGGCTTTGCTGAGGTGCGAGAGGTGTTCTTCAAGGAGGTGACAGACATGAACATGAACATTGTCAACGAAGGTGGCCTGGAGAAGCTGGTGGAGGTGAGACCTGGCAATGCTCTGGTGGGCTTAGAGGTGGCAGGGCCAGTCCTGCTGCCATTCTCAGCGTGGACAGTGCTGGGGGACTCCAGGCTGAAAAAATACATGGGGATGAACCCATGTGGGGTGGTGTGTCCCAGCCCTGAGCATGCAGAGAGGCTGGCCTGCCCTGCTGAGCTTGCCTTTATCCCCAGTACATGGAGAAGCTTTCCCACCTGGCCTTCCACCCCGTCAAGATGCAGTCATGCTATGAGAAGATGGACCAGCTGAAATTGGAGGGGCTTCAGCAGCGATTCGATGTCTCCAGCACATCTGTCTTCAAACAGAGGGCCCAGATCCACATGAGACAGGTGGGACGGGGACCGGGGTCCTCCCATGTCCCCCTGGGCTGAGCACTGAGGGGTGGGAACCAGATGCAGAGCAGGTCCAACTCAGGCAGGGATTTGGATGGGATAGCTGTCCTGTCTCGGGGACTTTCATGCTGTTGGCACCCAGCTACAGGTGTGTGGTGGATCTGGCCACCCCCTTTGGTCTGGAGCCAAGGGAAGGAGACAACGGGTGGGCAGCAGTGTGGGGTACCCTTCCAACATGGACTCAGCACCCAGGCTTGGGCATCACAGCATGGCTGTGCCTTTGTCACTGAGCCCACTGGCACCAGCAAGGCCAGTAACCCAATTCTGGAGCGGAGTGTAGAAGGAGGGGAATGCAAACGAGTTTTGGGCACCCTCTTCCCCCAGCACCCTTGGTCCCCAGGGTGGAGCCCGTGGATGCCACGTTGGGATGCTGGGGACCTTGCCAGCATGAAGGCTCATCTTTGTGTGGCAGTGCCCAAAAGAGCCCCCTGCTCACCTCCGTGGTTGGTCCCTTTGGGTCCCCCTGACCATCTGCCTCTGCTTACAGCAAATGGATGATGCCGTGTACACGTTTGAGACGCTTCTCCATCAGGAGCTGGGGAAGCTGCAGGGCAAAGACGACTTGTGCAAGTCCATCCAGCGCATCCTCGAGAGGGTGCTCAAGGTGAGGGGTGGCAGGTCAGGGGCTTTGATGGCCTTCAGTGGCCTTACTCCACAGGCCAGAATCCTGGGGAACAGGACAGGAGTGACCTTTCAGATTTTAATAGAAGTCTTCTTGGGAAATAGATTTTTATATTGAGCTTTTCATGAATTTTGTTGGGATGTGGGGCAGGTGAGTGGGAAACCACTTGGAGGAGCCAGGTCCCCTCTGACCACATGCATCACTGTAAAAGCCACCTGGGGTTCAGACTGGCCTAAAAACCTTTCTGCAAACAGCAGTGGAGGAACCGGCTCTAACCCAGGATCAGGCACCGCAGGAACTGGCTGGAGAGAAGGTTGCAAGGGGCAGAGGAACCTGCTCACATGCATGCAAATGGGTTGGGGGGTGGCTTGTGCCCACGGGCAGGGGAGCTGCTGGCCCACAACCCTCACTGACCTGGGGCTGCCCTCTTGCTCGCACCCCAGAAATATGACTATGACAGCAGCACCGTGCGGAAGAAGTTCTTCAGGGAGGCCCTGCTGCAGATCACCATCCCCTTCCTGCTGAAAAAGCTGGCACCGACCTGCAAGGGGGTAAGAGGGTAAAATTTAGGGTGTTGGGGAAGGGCCATCCTCCCCTACAGATGGGCTGGAGCTTCACTGCCTCCTGTCCCCCTGGGCTGAGCGGCCTCTCCCCTGCGGCAGGAATTAGCCAAATTTCAGGAGCTGATCTTCGAGGATTTTGCCAGCTTCATCCTGGTGGAGAACACTTACGAGGAGGTCGTGCTACAGTCGGTGATGAAAGACATCATGCAAGGTAGGGTCCTGCAGCGCCAGGGAGCCTGGACCCACTCAGCTCTGAGCCCTGGGGGGCCCCAGCAGCCTGGGTGGTGAGTGCTGGGCTGAGTCAGTGTAAGCTGAGCCTGGGCTCGACAGCACCTGGAGGGCCCATGATGGGTGCCGGGGGCTGGAGGAGGGGGTGATGCTGTGCAAGATGCTGGGGGCTGTACCAGGAGCAGCATTTCCACCTGAACTTCCTGCTGACAGGGTTGAGCAGTGGGTGGGATGTTGAACCCTCTGCCCAGCTCTGGATACCTCTCCCTGCACCCTACACCCAAGGGAGAGGTACCCAAACCTAGTGGGCGCTGCCCCATGCCCCCAGCCCATCTGACATCTCTCTCGGTGCCCCCAGCTGTGAAGGAGGCAGCCGTGCAGCGGAAGCACAACCTGTACCGTGACAGCATGGTCATGCACAACAGTGATCCCAACCTGCACCTCCTGGGCGAGGGCATCCCCATCGACTGGGGCGAGGAGTACAGTGGGCAGCCCGAGGCTGAGCCAGAGGCTGACAAGCGCCGCAGGGCCAAGCAAGTGGTGTCAGTGATCCAAGACGATGAGGGGGTCCTGCCCTACGAGGTGGGTGCTGAGTCGTTGCTGCAGCCTGGCTCCCCGGAGCCGCGGGAGCCAGAGGAGCCGGACCCTGGGGTGCTGCCGAGCTCCTCGGATGGGGTGGAGGAGATCCGGAGGATGCTGGTGAAGGAGAGCCTCGGGGATGGCGTCAAGGCAGAGGAGCGGCTGACGAACGGTACCAATGCCACACGAGAGCGCGGTGCCACTGAGGAGGTGGTGGCAGTGTCTGTCCCGGGTGATGGGCCCCGCCAAGGTCCAGCCAGTGAGGGGAACGGGGTGCACGGCACCACTGCAGCATCACCTGTGCCTGCAGCAGAGGTCCCCTCAGGGCCTGGTGTGACATGTGCTGCACCAGCATCCCCCATGCTAGCATCACCTGTGCCTGGAGGCGACGTCCCATCAGGGGCCAGCATGCACCAAGCCACACCAGCGTCCCCCAAACCAAGAGCTGATGTTCCATCAGAGGCCAAGGTGCCCTGTGCCACCCCAGCATCACCTGCACCCAGAGCCGAGACCCTGTCACCATCCGCCGGGACACCTTGCCATCAGCCCAGTGACAAGGAGACAGGCGAGGAGGTGGCCCCCGCGTGCAGTGAGTGTAGCCCCCCACAGCCCATGGGCACGACAGAGAGCGGTGAGGGGGTGCAGACTGAGTTCTAGCCCCGGGCCCCCCCCCACCATGGACTGGCCCTGGTGACACCGGGGGTTGGGGTAGGGGGAATAGGACCCGCTGTGCTGCCAGGGATGGAGAGCAGCGCTGCGGGAGAGGGAGGGGATGGGAAACACCGAGACCTTATTGCCTAGCCGGGGGGGTCCCCATTGCTGCACGGGGCTGGCCACAGCCAAGTGGTCCTACTGGGTCGGACTGGGGGAGGCCCCTGGTCCGGCATGGGGCACCCCCTGGGCTCTGCTCTGTCCTTCTTCTGCCTTACTTTCTTCTTTTTTACTGAAGAGATGCTTTATCTGCCCCCCAGCACAAGTGCCTGGGGCTGCCGGGGGGAGCCGGCACTAGCCCCGCTGTGGCTGGGTGTGCGGGATGCTCCCTGCTGCTCTGGGGGCCGTTACCTGCCCCAGCCCGGGGAGTTTCCTGGGAGCCTGCCCACCACCATCCCACCCAGCTGGCTCTGGGAGTGCCAGTGGGAGCGGGGCCACGGGGGATGATGGAAAACATGAGAGTGGCTGGGGGGCATGGCAGGGGTACAGCAATGCTGGGTGGCTTGAACCACTGCCGATGGGGCGAGAGCTGGGGCAGGCATGGGCTCATGGGTCCCGGGCCGGGCTCACAGCACCCGCCTCTGGTCACCCTCACCTGGGGTGTTCTAGCAGCTATTTAAGGTCAGAGTAAAAACTTAGCAGGGAGAATGGCACTCACACAATGTCTCCAGCATTGCCTGGCAGGACTGGGCTGCCTCTGGGCTCAGGCTCACCGTGCAGCGGGGTGACCCCAGCTCCTGCCCCCCCCGGAGCTCCCCAGCACCATGCACAGATGATTTCTCCAGCTCTTCGGGCTTTGCGCCCGCTGTGATGGTCAAGCAAAGAACTAGTGCTTTAGCAGCAGTTTGCTGGCACCCCAGCAGCCCTGCCTGCCATGGGGAGGGGGACGGGACTGGTGCAGCCCTGACACAGAGATGCTAAAAGCCCCCGAGCTAGTGGGGGGTTGGCAGGACTTCTGAGCATGAGACGTGTGTGTGTGCAGAGCAGGGACCAGCACCCCGACACTTGCCTGTATTTTAGGTGCCGCTGTTTCTGCCTCTTAAGGGGGGTGCCCAGCCTAACCCACTTGGGAGGCCCCCCAAAGTGCCTTGCTTTGGGAACTTAAAACCTGTCTCTTCCAGGATATTTTATTAAGAAAGTTATACAAATGTTTAAAAATATGCTTATAATAATTAATAAAATGGAAAAGCTTTATTTAAAGCCAGAGGAGACTGTCTTATTCCTGAACTGCCCCCCTGGGGCTGTGCTAGAGGGGGAGGGCTGGGGGTCCCCACTCCCACTGTGACTGGGGAGGTGTCACATCCTAAGACCACCCAGCATCCACACAATCCAGAAGCCAAACGACAGAAGGTTTTATTAAAAGGGGTGTCCCAAGGAAGCAGCAAGTGGCACCCACAGCAGCAGCTTCCCCACAGTACAGCCACACCAACAGCTCAGTGGCTGCTCCGATCCCGTCCCTGAAGCACTATGGGGGGGGGGGGTGTGCAGCAGGACCCCCATCATCCCCAGAAGGCACTGTGTGAAGAGGGGCTTAGTGCAGGGCAGCTCTGGGCAGGAGGGCAGCAGTGCCTGTCCCCAGCACATCCCCTTCCCTGGGAGGTCCCTGTTCCAGCCAGGATGAACCCCCCAGAGAAGTGAGGGGAGAAGGAAATGTCCAGAGTCCCACCGCCGTCATCACCAGCCAAAGCTCCCTGAGAGCTGGAGGACAGCCACCCGCCAAGGATGGTGGCAGTGGCAGCGTGGCAGAGTGCTGGCCACAGGGCTCCCCTTGCCCAGTGTCTCCCCCCCAAGTCGGGCCAGCACTGAGGGTCCCTGCAGCAAGTCCCTGGGATGCTGCATCCCGCAGAGCACGGAGACAAGGACAGACCCAGCAAAAGTGACAGCAGCTATTCCAGACAAAGTAGCAGGAGTTGTGGAGCACATCATCCGCCATCCTGGAGGAACACCTAGCCCCGACCGAGCAGGGGGTACCCCACAAAATAGCCCAACGTGGAGCCTATGATGGCCCCAAGGAAGATCCAGGCGTTATAGGACATGACAGCCAGCATCACCATGTAGCCCAGCACCACCTGCACCACGTGGAACAGCGTCTGGCCAACATGGTACTGAAACCACCTGTGAAAGGAGATGGGAAACCCCATCAGTGAGTGGCTGGGGCAGCCGGCAGCCCCCCCATGGCCAGGAGCAGCTGGAGATGGGTTTGGGGAACGGGCAGAGGGATGGGTCTGCAAATGGCAGTGCAGGGGGAAATCCTGCTCCAAAGGAACAGGGAGGATATTATTAAGAGGTTGGCAGTAAGAACAGCCTCAGGCATGGTCTGGGATTAAACACAATAGAAAAAACCCAAGGCTTGGCTCAAATGGCTTGTGCTGCGAAGGGAATGCCCGGGCCAGCCTTGCTGGGGTGCCTGAGTCGCTGCTTGTGCCCATCCCCAAACCACGAGGACCCTCCTTGCACCCATGGGGGCTCCAGGGGGAACACGAGCATTTAAGACAGCTGAAAAAGTCCCTGAGCATCTCCCAAAGTACCTGGAGAGGCTGGGATGCCTCGGGGCCACTTCCCGAGGCTGTCCACAGACCCCTGTCCTGGGAGCCTGTTACTCCACGACTGTCTCTTTAGAACCTTGCTCCTCTCCTGCACTGGCCCAGGGGCCATACACCCCTCCCTGAGCCCCCCACAGCCCCGCCGGGCGGGGGCAGAGGGGGCCCTGCAGTACCTGCCCTGTGCGGGGCCGGTGTCCCCCTCCTCCGGCTCCATCAGCGACTCCCGGCTGAGGCTGCGGGGCAGAGCCAGCAGCGCCCGCCGCAGCAGCACAGCCTTGCCCATCTTGACGGCTTCGTAAAGCATCGACAGCAGCAGGATCACCAGCACCGAGAGTGCCATCCCTGCATGAGAAACACCCCGCTGCTGCCCATTGCTGCACACCGTTGGGAGATGGGGTGTGGGAGCAAGAGGGGAGGCACAGCGGGTCCCAGCACAGAGCACTTGGGCATATCCATGGGGTAAGGTGGAAGGAATGGAGAGCTCCTGGGACTGGGGTTGGGCTGGAGCAGCAGGCAGCAGGTTTGTGAAGTGTTGGGAAATGGTGTATTTAGCCCAATCCCCCCTCTAAACTCCAAGGGAGTATGTTTTGGAGAGAGTTGCTCTGAAAAAAATAAGCATCTTTGCATCAACTCCACAAAAATGTGGGGGTTGAAATATGATGCTGGGACAATAATTTAAAAAAAAAAAAAAAAAAAAAAGGGAAGTTGAGCCATCACTGAGTGACCTGGTGGGGGTGGCAGGCTGGGAGGTGATGCTTCCCACACCTCCCTGCCTGCTGCTCTTGGCCTGGGGGGATCACCCCCCCCCGGGGCATTACCAGAGCACAGCACGGCTCATCATGGTAGGAGAGGGTAGGGTCAGCCAAAACTGGGCTGTGCCCTCCGGGCTGCGGGGTGAGCGCTGTGTGGAGCTCATCACGGCTCTGCCCGATCCTCCCATGCAGTAAGTGCCCCAGCACTGATGCTGGGTGGGGGCCCTGCTCTCCCCCCTCCCAGCCCATCGCTAACACTGCTCTTGCCAGAAATGCAAAGCCACTGTTCATTTCTCTGCCCCACATCACAGGATCAGAGAATAGTTTGGGTTGGAAAAGACCTAATGGATCATCCAACCCCCCCGCCATGGCTTTTCCCTGGGCAGAGAGCACAGCTGGTGATGGACAGACAGACGGGTGTCTCGGGGCTGGGCTGGGGCTGGCAGCCTACCTGTGGGGGTGTGGACGCTCCAGAAGTCAAAGAGCAGCACTGCCGTGTCCGAGAAGTAGAAGGACATCTGGAAGAGAGGCCAAGGGAAAGGTAGAGCTAGGAACTGGCTTGGGGTGAAGGGGCAGAGAGGGGCTGGGGCACCCCCATCTTCAGCAGGTCCATGCACCCACCACCCCAAAGGGCTGAGCACCACTGCTGATGCTCAGCTGGGGTTTTACCAAATGGTGCAATTTTTTTTCCCATTCCTGAAACAGAAGGAGGAACTTGCACTATCACAGTCACGCTGACCAGGCTTAACTCTTCCCTTGATTTGTAGCGGGACGATTTTCACCTCTAGCAGCAGCTCCTGTGTGTGTCTGGGCTAGCAAGAAAAAGCCAGTTTATCCCTGCGACAAAGAGAGACAAGCCCAGGACTTCATGAACCTGGATTTAAGAAAGGAAGGTCTGTGGGAGACAGACGGAGGCTGGTGGACACTGTCTGCAGCTTGAAGTGAAGGCTGGTGGTCAGAGCCCAGACACTCCCCTGGCTTTCCCCTCCCTCCCAGGGGCTTCTCTTGCATCGCCGGGACAGGCCAAAGCCCCCAAAGCCACAAGTACAACCTCCTGACGATGGGGGCCAGGCCCAGAGATGCCTCCCTGGCAGAGGAGCATCTCAAGTCCAAGCACTTGGGGCTGCTGAGACCTACAAAGGCATCAAATCCCGTTCTTTATCAGGCTGAAATAGGAGCTCTTATCTAACAATAGCTGATATCACAGCTGCCATGTCTTGCGTTTTTAATGATTTTTATTTTTTTTTTATCCTCCCCTTGGTGAATCTCTCTAGGCAGTGTTCGCAGGGCTCATGGTCCCTCCTCTGCCACACTGACCTGGCCTTGGCCGTGCGTACCCACCGTTACCGACACCAGCAGATGTGGCTGACGGGACCAGCCTCGGCCAGAAATACCGTCCAATAACCGGGTGTCCACACCGCCGCCGGGCTCTAATTACACCCTTCAGCCACTCCCTACCCAAAGCACATTAGCACATGTAATTGGCTCACACTTTTAAGCTTCCTTTGGCAACTGATTAATGATAATTAGCCTTTAAATGAAGTTATTTCTCCTTTGCAGGCTTCACCCGCAAGTCTGCAGCACCCTGTAAAGAGAACTAACTGAACGGGATGCCACCCCGAGGGACCTGGACAGGCTGGAGAGGAGGGCCCATGTGAACCTCATGAAGTTCAACAAGGCCAAGTGCAAGGCCCTGCCCACGGGTCAGGGCAATCCCAAGCACAAATCCAGGCTGGGTGATGAGTGGATTGAGGGCAGCCCTGCAGAGAAGGACTTGGGGATATTAGTGGATAGAAAACTGACTATGAACAAGCAATGTGTGCTTGCAACCCAGGAAGGCAACAGTGTCCTGGGCTGCATCAGGAGAAGTGTGGCCAGCAGGTTGAAGGAGGGGATTCTTCCCCTCTACTCTGCTCGTGAGACCCCCCCCTGCAGTGTGTGTCCAGCTCTGGGGGCACAACATCAGAAGGAGATGGACCTGTTCAAGCAGGGCCAGAGGAGGCCACAAAGGCAATCGGAGGGCTGGAGCACCCCCCTGCGAGGACAGGCTGATAGAGTTGGGGGGTTCATCTGGAGAAGAGAAGGCTCTGGGGAGACCTTAGAGCGGCCCCCCAGGGCTGAAAGGGGCTGCAGGAGAGAAGGAGAGGGACTCTTGATCAGGGGTTAGGGATAGGACAAGGGGTAACAGTTTTAAACTGACAGAGGGTAGATTTAGATTAGATCTAAGGAAGAAATTCTTCCCTGTGAGGGTGGTGAGGCTCTGGCACAGGTTACCCAGAGCAGTTGTGGCTGTCCCCTCCCTGGAAGGGTTCAAGGCCAGGTTGGACGTGGATTTGGGCAACCTGGGCTATGGAAGGTGTCCCACAGGCAGGGGAGTGGGACTAGATGGTCCTTAAGGTCCCTTCCAACCCACATGATTCTGTGATTCTATGATCTTAGGGACAGGAGAACAGAAGTGACTGGCAGAAGATCCCCTCACTGTACCAGGTCTCCCAGCTGGGGGTGAAGCCACGTGTCTTCGGGTCCCAGCATGCCCATGAGCCCGTGGCAACGGGCCAACGGCCCCTTGCTCCTCTCCTCCATCGATGCTATAGTGCAATTTCTCTGAAGTCAGCATCTTTCTGGGTGAGATCTGGTGTGTGAAGGTCAAGAGGGTAAGTCCTAAAAATCTCTGCACTCTTTGCAAGAGGGGAATTTTGCTGCCAGGGCGATATGCCAGGCTCAGGGATACTGGTCGGAGGGATGCGACCCTGCCCTCACCCACCTGCCCACGCAGCGGTGATTCAGCAGGTGCCTGGGTAAAGCTGCGCCCAGTTCCTCCTCTGCACTTTGCAGGTATTTGCACACACAAATAAAGCTGCTGAAAAACATCTCGCACTGCCTCTGATCATGTGCACAACATGTGCATTTAGTGGCTTAATCAGCTGCAGTTTTGGGGTTACTCTTTGTCATTAAGTGAAAAGCCAGCGGTGCCTGCGTGGAGCAGTGCCAGGCTGCCCGGCGCATCCCGACCTGCTGCTCCGGTCCGACCGGGACACCCGGTGCGGGGCATGTGGGGAGGAGCGGGACGAGCTTCCTGAAGCACCCCGACCCTTGGTGTGCAAAATAACAGGGCAAGCAGGACGCCGGCCCAACCAGCCCAAGCTGCAGCCCCACACCGGGGACACAGTGGCCTGGGGAGGTGTCCCCGTACTGGGATGCTCCTTGGAGAGGGTGCGAGCCACCCCCCGGGCCTCACAGGGATGCTGCTGCGAGGGGTGGGCCGGTGCCAGCAAATCGGGGGGACTCAGCAGCCTCAAACATCATGTCTGAGCTCGGAGCATAAAGCAAACCTGCTTCAGGGTGATGGTTCAAGACCTGTGCCATGACTTGAGCTCCTGCTGCGAGTGTCTGGTGTAAACCTGTACTGGGCGATGGAGAGCGGGTGATGGGACAGACTGGGGTGGGGACACGGTGGCACAGGGGTGCGAGGAGCAGCCAGCCAGCTAGCCCACAGCTCGCCAGCGGCCCGGCGGAGGGCTGGGGTGAAGCCTGGGGTGAAGGGGGTACCAGGGCGAAAGGGGCCCCGGGGTGAAGGGGCCCGGGGCGCAGCTCCGGC
>NW_020799122.1:9819905-9880841 GCF_003259725.1 Athene cunicularia
GCCCGCGCCGGGCACCTCCGCGGAGCCGGGAGCCCCGGAGCGAGCGCTGGAGCGGCCCCGGCCTCCTTCCCCAAGAGCAAACAGGTGCCGGTGCCCCCAGCAGCACCCGATGCCTTCCAGCATGTATCGAAGGAAATACGGGGGTGCCGGCGAAACCCCACTTTTGGTAGCGGGGGATTTTTCCTTATGGCCAAAGAGGTGGAATTGGAGTGATTCAGGGGGTGTGTGCTGCTAAAATTTTTAAAAAATATACTGGCTAAGCCCGTCAACGTGTGTCTCTTTAAAATCTTTCTTTAAAATCTTTCCTCAAAAGTTGCCGTCAAAAGTGCACCCACAATTTTTTTGGCAGCTGAAGCTACTCTGGGTTATGGCCAGCATAGCCAGCGGGTGAGGTGAGGTGTGGACTGTGTGTCCTGCTTTCCTCCTTCACAAAAACACAGCAGAAAATGCTGCTAAAATTAGCAATTTGTGAAAAAAAACAAAACAACAAAAAACAACCACCAAAACCCGAAACCAAATCAAAAAATTCAACCTTGAAAAATGCAGTTGCTGTCACATAACAGTCCGCTCTGCTTCTCTCCCTAGGATCTAATATGTATCTTGAGCTGGAATTTAAATTTCCCTTTCAACCTGCTGCATAGGGTCTCTCTCACCAGCACCCAGCGGACATGCCAGACCCTGGGAGCTGCCCGATGCCTCTTCCTGTGGTGCAGAAACTCTGCAGCGAGCAGGAACCGGCTGCTCCCCGGCCAGCCCTGCTGCAGGCAGCTCCTCTTCCCCTTTCACCTCCCTGCGCGAAGGACAGTCCCTTCCTCGCAGGGACTGGGGTTTTGGCCCCCTCGTGACAATGAGTTCGCGTGTCCCTGTGGCTGGCTGCAAGTTAAGGGACATTGCTGGGGATTTTTCAAAGGGTGTGGGCAGCTCTTGGGCAGGGGAAAAGTCCTGCAGGCAGGGCCAGGACTGGCATCATGCCCTCGCAGGGCAGAGCCACGAGTGGTTTTACACACAACCACTGGCATATTGCAGCAAAGAGAAATTAAACTCCAGGGTAGAAAAATCCTTTTTGAGGTGATCAGTCCCTGCCTGGAAGGGGCTGCTGGCTGAGCGCTTCCCTGTGTCCCCCCTGGCCACCATGGCTGGTGACACACACATAGCACAGCAGGGACAGCTACTGCACCCCACAGAAAGATGCTACACCAGGGACTGAGCTAACAGAGAGCACTATGGCTTGCCTGTACAGTCTGGCATTGTTTAAATGCCTCACTAGGGAATGTGCCTCCCAAAAGCTTTACCTGCTGCAATCCTTGACCCTGGCCTGACTGCCACACTGCTCCATGGGATCAACATCAATGCCCAACCTCACCCCGACACACCCAAGACTGGCTCTGAGGAAGGTTTTCTGTGCAGAAGGGGCTGTTGGGCGTTGGAATGGGCTGCCCAGGGCAGGGGGGGAGTCCCCATCCCTGGAGGGGTTGAAGAGTCGGGTTGACCCAGCGCTGAGGGATCTGGTTGGGCTGGAGGAGCTTCAAGGGCTTTTCCAACCTGGATGATTCTGTGATTCTGTGATGCAGGCAGCCTGGGCACACACTCTGGGGGGCAAGGCAGGCAAGCTCTGCATTAGAGCCCAATCAGTGAAGGATGCTGAGAAAATCAGTGATGCAGCACAAAGCCAGCTGAGATCTGGAGGTTTGGGGGCTGTGCAGAGAAATCGGGGTGCTGGTAATCCAGCTCTGGCTCAGGTACCACATGTAAAGCCCTCAGGACTGACCCCTACCCGCCTGGGTCAAGCAGCCCAGTGATAGCAGGACTGTCAGAGGCAAGGGAAGCAGCGCTGGGAACAACAAAAACAAAGGGGAAAGTTCCAGTGCTGCAGCACGGGGGCCAAACAGCTTCAATTCCCGCCCCTGCCTGACCGGAGCGATGCTGCCTTGTAGCACAGTCTTGCTATAGCACCCAGCTCTGCACCACTAAACACCCTCTGACCCCCAAAACCAGAGCCAGGACTTGGGGATTTTGCGTACTTCACCCCTTTTCAGTCCCTGTTGCCTGGCTGGGTTGGAGCCGTTGGGGCTCACAGCAGCCGAGGGCAGGGGCCTGCGGTGGCTTTGCCCTGGGGGGAGCGGGCAGCAGATCCTGGACCTGCCTGCCAGGGCTGTCTGGAGCTGCTTCTCACAAGGATTTGTGCCCTTGACGGAGGCAGAGAAAGACCTTTCTTTCCCCTTCTCCCAAGCTGGCAATATTTTTGCTTGTGGTTTTTGTCTTTAGCACAGTTCCCAGTGGTTATAATTATACAAGCCTCCCCTAACCAGTTATTAAATTAGCATCTTCTCATATATATATATAATATATATAATTTATAGAGAAATTACTTTTGTAAACAATATTCTTCTACTCCAGAAGGAAGTGTAGTCCGTGGCATAATGCAGCTACAAACATGTATCTCAAAAGGGGGACAAGTAGCTCCGGGGAGCGGGTGGGAGCCCTGTGCCACCCTCAGCCTCCACGCATGTCCCCAGCAGGACCGTTCTTGAATGTGGAGGGAACTGGCCGGATTGGTTTGGGTGTCACCGGTTTCAGCTGAAACAAACTGGTCCGACTGTGAAACCAAACTGGTGTGAGGCATCTCCATTGTGAAAGACGGCCAGGTCCCGCAGGGGCAGCAGGGAAAGCTCCTCCGTGGTGAACTGGAAGATGGTGTCGGTGATGGAGGATTCATTGTCCAGCTGAAACAAGCACCGGGGGCAGCTGAGTGGCACCGAAACCCTCAGCCAGTGGGCCTGAAGGACCCTCTTGGAGCACCCACTGTCCCCATCACTGCTCTGCTTGCTCTTTGACGCACCCATCCCAGCCCTTCATGGCTTCTTCAGGCAGGTGGCCTCCCCCGTGAGTCCCCGCCACATCCCAACATGCTCCCCAGGACTGGGGCAGCTCCTTGGGCCCAGCGAGAGGATGCTCCCCATCTCCATCCCACCCTGTAAAGCCTCACCCACCGAGTACCCCAAACCCTGGGGGTGCAAACACATGCCGAGGGGCTCTGCAAATGTCAGGGGGCTCTTCCAGGCATAGAAAAACATCTGGCCACGGCCAGGCTTACCACGCAGCCTTGCAGGCTGGCTGCATAGCTCTGCTCCCGGGAGTCGGCCAGGAAGCGGATTTCCTTCTCTGGCTGGGGCTGGCCCTGCTCAGGGGCCGGTCTGCAGGAGTAGGAGATCTTCTGGGTGGCCAGATGGCTGTGCAGGCGGAGGAAGCGGAGCTGCACCGGGCTGGCCCCCGCATACTCCAGCTGCAGGGGCAATGAGAAAGAAAACCAGGTAGTGGGGGCTGCTGGGAGGGGTCTGTGCTCCCCACAATTGAAAACTGGGCAGGGTTCAGCCATCTGCTAAAGCACTGGTTTGGATTTTCTTGCAGAAGCAACTGTCACATCACACTGTGCACAGCCAGTGGGGCCCTGTGCCTGGGCACCGCACCACCCCCCTTGCAGTGGGACAGGCACTAGGAGAGCCCCAACCCCATGAGATGGGCTTTGTGTCCCCTTGGCTGTCCCAGCTGGGCACTCACCAGGAAGCCCCCAGGCAGGGCACTGAACCACTCGAAGGTGTCCTTGGAGGTGTAGGTGCTCAGCCAAGCCTTGATGGGGATCTGCAGGGAGCGGGGACCATGTCACACTATCCCAGCAGGGGACAGGGGCACCACCAGAACAAGGAGCCAGCTATACCAACCCATGTGTGTGATCTGTCCCTGAAGTGGAGTCACACACTGTGACCAGGATCCTCACCCCAAACTGCTCCAATAGCTCCCAGCGATGGCAGCAGTCACCACAGCAAGGAACCAGCCTTGCTGTCCCTCTCCAGTCCCACCAACCCCTGTCCTCACCCGCCCCGAGGGGTAACAAGGGGCTGAATCTGCCCCATGCAGGCCACCCCATACCTGGTTGTGGATGGGGGCTATGCAGGTCTCACCCCCTGCTGTGAAGTTGCAGAAGGCCACCAGTGCGTCCTGGGGGCTGCCCTGGTTAGGGTCAATGTAGTATTGCCCTGGAGGGAGGCAGAGGGGAGCTCCTGGCACCCAGTTTTTGGCACAAGGAGAATGCCACATGGTACCAGCCCACATCAGCTCATGGCACATCCCTGGCTGCAACCTCCATCCTCCTGGGACATAGCTGGCTGCCATCCCATTAATCCAGGGATGCCCATGAAACACAGCTCAGCTCATCCCCCAAATTCTCATCCCCTCTTAATTACAAAGAGCTGCCCGTCCCCCCACGTTGGCCAGCAGGGAGGACTGGCTGCATCCAGGGCTAACATGGGGGGACTCCATGTGCACCGCAGTACCGTCAGGCAGGCTGGGGTGAGCCAGCAGCAGCTCCTTGCAGGTGGCTGCTGGGTTGGTTTTGGTGCCGTTGGGATGTTCGAAGAGGGCTTGCAGCTCCCGGCTCAGGGTGTCCAGCAGAGCCCAGACTGCAGTGTAATTCAGGTGGTTGGAGGGATAAATTAGGTGCTAAAAGAAAAAGAGGGGGATATGACCAAGCTGACATTGCCTCCCCTCTCTTATTTTGGCCAGGAGCATCATCAGATGCTCAGGGAGGGATGGGACATGCAGGGAACAAGGACAAACTTGGTGAGAGAGGGATTAACCTTATCTACTTGCTATTTGTGCAAGGACCTTGGTCCTTGTGCACAGAGGACCTCAGAAAGCAGCAAGACATGGGACAGCATCACTGTCAGCCCCTCCCCTCCCTGGGTGGCTCCCAGCAAAGGGGGGATGGGAAGCCCTTGCTCCAGCAGACTCACCTGCAGCTCCTCCCTGGACAGCATCAGCACGGGTCCGCTGGGACCAGGGGGACCGGCGAGACCCTGGGTGACAGTGACAATGCAGGTGTTGCTGGCTGCTGCCATGAGACCCCACCATGTTTGTAGCTCCTCCAACTGTGCCAGCAGCCAGCTGTCCCCATGGCATGGCACGGCATGGTGTGGTGGGACCTCGCTGTCAAATTTTGGGGAGCAAGTGACCCAAATTTTGGCACGAGGGACATTAGCAGCTCAGCTTACCGGCAGGCCTGGCATGCCCCTGGGTCCTGGCAGCCCTGGAAAGCCTTTCAGACCCTGTCGAAGGACAAGACAGAGGAGGGAAAAAAAGCAAGGTGGTGAGATGCTGCTGTGCTGAGCTGCACACCAGGGTGACCCACGGCGTCACCTTGAACCCTGGGGAGGGGGCAGGAGGGGAGGGTGCCCCGCAGCAGGGCTGAACCCAGCTCCAGGCACTGCCCCCTACTTACTTTGGGTCCAGACAGGCCCTGAAAGAGAAGGACAAGACCCAGGTAAGAGGGAGGCAGGCAGGATCAAAGTCCAGTCCCACCATAATCCCCACAGGGCCAAGAGCAAACCCCAAATCTGCTGGGGGGGCAAAGGACTCACTGGTGTCCCGGAGATGCCAGCATGTCCTCGTGGGCCAGGGGGCCCAGTGTTACCCTGAAAAGAGACCGGAGGAGGTCAGGGCACTGCACAAGGCATCCCTCAACCCTATGGCCTTCTACAAGCCAGCCCCTTCCCCAGCTGGATTTTGCATGGAAAAATGAGGAATTCACCCCAAATACTTACCTTGGTTTCTGCTGTGCCTCTCCATTGTGCCCTTACCTGCTGTCCCTTGGGTCCTGGCCTCCCGGGGATGCCATTGGGTCCTGACTTTCCCTAGGAGACATGGCAGGTTGTCACACAGGGTGACAAGGGACCAAGAGGAGGAAGAAAAATAGCAAAACTCTTCACGCACCTTGAAGCCATCATCCCCTTGCTGGCCCAGGTCGCCTATGCTGCCCTTCTCACCCTAGGAAAGAGTCAGGGAGAGCTTTGGTGGCAAAGAGGAGGGTAGAAATGCCCCAGAACACCAGCTTCAGCAGGGAGCTGTGCCCCAGAGGACCAGCATTGGGAACCCTGCCCTAGTTACTCCATCGGTGATATTTCATCAGGTAGGCAACAGAAGTTTTGCTTGCTGCCTGACCCTGGTAGAAGATACCTGCCTGGGGACATTTCCTAAGGCCAAACATCTCCTGGACTCCAGCAAGTGGCTGGAAATGGGAAATTCACAGCTGGTTGCAAAAGTTCTGAAAAAACACCCTCATCCTTTTGATGGAGTGTCTGCCTCCCCTGCTCAGCTGCAAAGGCAAAACTGAAAGTATTTTATCCCAGACTAAAATATCATTCAAGAAAACCTCAGAAGTTCCCAGGAAACACTTTGAGAAAATAAAGTTTCTTGTGTGCTGAAATCTGGTGGAGCAGGGGAAGAAACCCCAGCAGCCTCCCCTCCACCTGCTCTCCCAGGCTCTGGCCTTGCTGAACGCCCTCGAATTTAGCTTCTGCCGTTGCTCATTTAGCTCGCAATAAATTTAAAGCTTTATTTATTATTGGTGTTTCATTTTCCTGAAGGTTGCAAGCAACTACCCGCCACCAGGGACTGGCTGTCACTCTTATTTACAGCCTTGCGGCTGATGGATGGGACTGTGATGATGTGCTTGGCTTCTTGGGCCAAGGTTGGATCCATCAGCTCATTAGTTATGGCACAGAGGAGGTACATGCTCGTGCTGCATCAGCATCAATGCTTAGAGCAGGGGATTATATGACTGTGTGCTGCTGCTTGCAACTCCAGGAGGATGGAGAGGCTGGAAAAGGATCTAGTTTTGGAGAAAGTCTAAAGGTCCCATGTCCCAGCACCTGGGAACATGGTGATCAACACCCAAAGAGGAATGCTGCAGCAGTCAGGGTTCAAGTGATGCCATCTAGCAAATTAAATACCAGCCTGTGCCCAGAGTCCCTGCCATGCCCGGGACTCAAGAGTCTGGTACATGTCACCTACCTTGTGCCCTTTCGGTCCAGGGTCTCCTTTCACACCCTTCAGCCCTGGGATGCCCTAAGAGAGAGACGTTGCAGCACCGCATCACCCTGTGGCTGAGCTGCTCCTGTTGGCTCCCTGCTGTGGAGGGACCTCGCCACAGCTGAGGTCACTGCCAGGGTTCTGAGAATTTCAGGCAATTTTAGAAACTTTGAGGCATTTTCTTATCATGTCTTTGATCTTTGCTTTCAGGAGGATCCCTCAGCAAACCCCATTAGAAATGCAGTTCAGGTCCTTTGGCTGGTTGCAGAATATCCCAGCTTTCTTTTGTGAAGTTTCCGAAGCTGGGATTTTTATTTTTAATAGAGGAAAAAAAAATTTCCAGTAATTAAAAAAAAAATTTGAGTAGGTTTTTTTGGCCAGTGCTACCTGCTGCTGTGCAGCCAGTTCTTTCAGCCATGGCAGCTCTCTGGGAACATGGGCGCCACCCTCTACAAGCAGATCTGCCAGGCATCAGACACTTAACTGGAAGGGAAGTATTTGACCTCTAGAACAACACATTGGAAATTATGTGATTTGCCTGACTGCGCATACACTGCTGGGATGCTAATTTGGGAGAAGGCGAGATGGATGAATGACGGATGGATGAAACACCTAGAAACTTCACTCATTTTAAATGGGTCTCTGCTTCAGCTGTCAGCAGAGCTGCGTTGCACAGTGGTACCCATGGGGGCCAAACAGGGAGCAGCTGGCACCCCAAAACCTCCAAGCTAATACTCACGTAGGGTCCTTGAGGGCCCTGAGGTCCTTCCAGCCCCTTGTCACCTGGGTAGCCCTGAAATGCAAAAGCAGGAGACCCTGGCCAGTGTGCCCAGCGGCGCGGTGTGACAGCAAGGCAGGAGCCATGCCCCGGTGCCTCTTGTGGGGAGAGCAGCCCAGCTCTTAGGCTGGAAGGTACTGGGAACACAGAGCTACACAACGCCCCTATGTTGGCTTACCCTTTTCTAAGCCAGGGGCTTGGCTCAGAAGCACCCCCGAGCTGTCAGGGTGCCAAAGCAGCCCTCACCCCGGCAGGACAAAGCCAACCTACCTTGGGTCCCCGGGGACCTCTTGGGGGCCGGTGACCTGCCTTGCCTCGCTTGCCCTGGGAACAACAGATTAAAGACTCACAAGCAATTCAAGCCTGTTAAAGGCACTAAACTGGCTGCCCCATGTCCCCCTCACCCTCTCAGGGATGTGGAGCCCCCAGCAAACTAGAGCCCCTCTGTAAGACCTCCATGGGCTCCAAGCATGAGCCCTATGCCTCCCGCCACCCTCCATGGGGACAACAGAGCCATTTACCCGTTTGCCAGCTTCTCCAGGAACCCCTTCTTCCCCTTGACACCCCACATCACCCTGGGGGAAGAAGAGATGTGGGTCACCAGCAGCCTGGCGATATCCTGGACTAGCACTGGGGAGAAAGGGCTGCTGCCTGCATGGAGATGGGAACAGAGCTCACCAGGCATTGTGGGACCCTGGGGATGGACGCCAAGGTCATGGTGAAGAGCTGCAGTGAAGGGGAGGTTTCCTGTCCTCCCCCAAGGACACCTGACCCAGGATGGAGGCAGCCCTGTGGGGCTGGGGGGGCTGAGATGAGGAGACCTGCCAGCCCCCCACCCAAGAAAGCAGCCAAGGCAGCCCAAGGGTATCTAAGGGATCTTTGTTTGCCAGGCACCAATGTGCAGTTGCCTTCACAGTGGGGAGAAGCAGGTCACCCTGGGGCGATTCCCCATGGTTTCTCTCCACGGACCACAACAGGGTTGACCAGTTCAGGCTCAGCCACCCCATGCCTGGTGGCCAGTCCCCCCCTCAAGTGCCATCCACAGAGGAGGATTTCACAGGTACCTTTTCTCCTTTGCGACCTTTCCACCCTTTAGAACCAGCTTGTCCTGGAGACCCCTAAAATCCCAAAGGAGAAGGAAACGCCTCCGTAAGGATGCTGTGCCAGGGATGTCCCCTCCCGGCTTCCCTCCCTGCTCTCGCCAGAGTGTGCACAGGAGGATGATCTAAGCTGAAGTCTCCATTTGAAATTTTTGCCCCTCTCTGGAGCAGGTGGGGCAGAAGGGGGCTGTGGGGGTGTCTCAGCAGGAGATGCTGCCCATGTGGGACTTTGCTACAGCCAGGAGATCCCAGCATCCCACTGCCTGTGCCAGAAAGAACCAGTATGGCTCCATCCCACTCCTCACCGTTTGCCCTGGTTTTCCCGGCTTGCCGGGCTCCCCTTTTGCACCCACTGGGCCCTAGAAAGGAAAACAATAATCAACCCAAATCCAAAAAAATAAGCTCCAGGGTTATTGACCCAAATCCTGGGCAGGCTGTCAGAGTAGCACAGACCTGGGCTGTGAGAAAAGCCAGAGATGGAGAAGTGGGGCAGCAAAGGAGCCCACTTACCTCGATGCCGCTCATCCCCGGGGCTCCAGCTTCGCCTGGTGGCCCAAGAGGACCCTGAGTTCATTTGGGGACAAAGCACAAGGCTGGCATCAGCTCCGAGTTATCTGGGGGAAGGCAGGAGGGCAAGTACAAAGCCAGATGCCTTGCCCCGGGGTCTGGACGGGTTGTTCCCTGCAGGGATCGCTGGTGCTGGAGCTGTGCCAGGGAGGGCCACCCCGAGGGGATGTCCCCTGCCCATCCCCATGGCAGAGAGACGAGTTACCTGCGGGCCCAGCTCTCCCTTGGCGCCCACTGCTCCTCTGGCTCCTTCCCGCCCGGTGTAGCCCCGGAACCCAGGGGCACCCACTGGCCCCTGGGCACCTGCTGCGCCCTGCGGTGCACACATATGGGGCACTCGTTAACACCCCAGGAGCAGGGTCTGAGCAGCCACCCCTTGAGGGGCTGCAACTACGCCGAGAAACAGATCTCGCTGTCTGCTTTGCCAGTCCACCCAAGTTTATTCCGCATCCCGACTTCTCCCAGCAAAGTCAGTTGCCCGAGTTAAGGACATGTCTTGCCTGGGCAAAGCGTCACTGCAACATGGGAAAACTAGGATGCAAATGGGATTTATCCTGCAGCTGAGTGCAGGGCACCAATAACACATCTGTGGCTCTGTGCATGTCAGGAGCATGACTATAAAAATGCATCTCGGGGCAGTGCAAGTGCTCCTGAGCACAGGGCAGTTCCTGGAGCCCTCTGACCTTACAGACACATGCAGATTTTCTCTGTGAAAGCAGAGGAAGGGGAAAGCAAATGCCGTGGACCTGCCTCAGGCAGACTCCAAGAGCCAAGTGTTAATTGCACAACAGCTATGGCATTTCACATGGTTTTTAATAGCTGTATTAAAATGCCTTTATGGAGCTTTGGCTCTAGGGAAACCAAGGAAATGATGATTCAATGACAAAACCATTACAAGGCAGAACCCAGGAGACACGGCCTGGCACTGGGACCGCAGAGCTCACTTTGTGGCCACCCCCGGGGTGAGACATGAGACACAGCCCTGGCCCCAGGCTCTGCTGCTCCATCACAAGATGCCACCAAACCTCTTTCCCAGGGAAGTTTTGCCAGGGCAGGGCCAGTACTCACCACTGGGCCAGGCTTGCCGCCATCTCCCTTGACTCCGTCATCTCCAGCAAGTCCCTGCGGTGATGTTGGGGATTTAGAATAAGCCGTCACCACCACGTGCTTTATGCTCAGGCCCTCTGCAGGTATTTTAAGCATCCTCTCCCTCATACTATGTTCAGCTGGCCAAGGCATGTGTCCAGGCAGCACCCGGGCAACACAGGGGAGTGAACATGATTCAATAGCTGGAACAGGTCTTCCACAAGGCATCCCTAGGTGCCAGACTGAAATGGTCTGATTTTTGGGGTGGGGAATCTGTGCCAAGATGTGAGGCATTAAACCCTCCTCCTCACTCCTGAGCCCCCCGCCCTGGGCAGTTAAGGGGCAATAAATTCTTTGGCTTTGGTTTGTATTGGAAATGGTGAAGCACTGGGGAAGCCTTTAGCAGCTCCTGGCTCTACAAGAGCATCTGTACCTCTAATCCTGCAGCACCAGTGGGTCCGTCCATGCCTTGTGGCCCTGGATCTCCCTAGGGAAAAAGGGGAAACAGCTCTGTCCCTGAAAAACCCCTCCCTTGCCTTGTTGGCTTTGGATCTCAGGCAACAAGGCAGGGAGTGTCCCATGGCAGCTCCCCAGGTCACCAGCCTGCCCAGATCTGACCCAGTTTCTCTACCATAGCCAGCCCCACAACGTTCCCCATCAGCCAGAGGTAGAAAGCAGAGCTTGGGAAAAGACCCAGAGATGAAGTGTTGGAGCCATCACTCTGCTGTACCTTTGCTCCCTCGGGACCGTCGAGCCCAGGAGGACCTCGGAGACCCGTCCCGCCCTGTTCAGAGCACAAGCAAAGGAGCCTTATTGATTCAACCCTGCCCAGTGCTCCCAGTCATCGTCCCCCCACCAGGTCTCTGATCAGCTGAAATGGAAGGAGGGACCTGATCTGACTTACAAATCGTCCTCTGGCTCCAGCAGGTCCTGCAGCTCCGGTGACACCAACCTGACCCTGGGACAAAGAGGGAGAAGTGCTCAGCAGGGTCACAGCCTGGCTGGGGGCAGGAGGCTGGGGTTTGGCTGGAGGCAGCATTAACCCAGACTGCCTGGCAAGTCCACACTGTCCTTTTGTGCCAACAAGACCCAGTTTTGGAGTTATTCCCATGAGACATGAATCTCCATAATTATGGAGATTTGCCAATTCCTAGTATTTTTTTGGCTCCTGGGCCTTGGTTTGGCCCAAGGTTACCTGCCTGGGGGTGAGTCCCCCTTTTTGACACCCAGTACACAACTGCCAGCCTGAGGGGACATTGGGAGCCTAGTGGGCTGAGGCAGCCCCTCTCTGTACTTGCCAGCAAACCTTCTTGGCCCTTCTCTCCTTTATGGCCTTTTTCTCCAATTTCCCCCGTAGCAGCTCCTGGGCCAGGCATTCCAGGAAGGCCCCTGGGGCCAGCATCACCCTGCTCAGGGATGGAGACAGAGGTGTCACCACAAAGAAGAAAAAGGAATAGTAAATAAATGAGTTTCTGCATGGAGATGATGTGTTTCACCCTCTCACTGGGTGCTGCAGACAGAAGTTCACCCTAGGGTGTTCAGGAGAGGTCTGAGCCCTGCATCTCCTGTGGCCCTCAGCCATGGGGACACCCCTGTCCTGCTTCAGCCTCCGCCACAGCAAACAAAGCAGAGGAGGCTGAGCAGGCTGCGGGTGTTCCTGAGGTGCTGCAAGGAGGGACGGAGTTAGAGTCATCCCTCACCTTCTGTCCATGCGGTCCTGGCTCGCCCAGGTCTCCAGCATCACCAGCGTCACCCTGCCCAGAGGAGAAATATTGGCATCGGATGCAGCAGCTGCTCCCCAGCCCCATCCCAGGGTGAGTTAAAAGCTGAGCTCTGACTTCCATTGGCTTCTCCACCCTCCTCTGGCCGAGATTTTGGTGCTGGGTAAGGGATGGCCCTGCTTTGCCTGCACCAGGAGGTCACCCCCAGCTGTGACCCACACAAAAGCGAGTGAGGACAAAATGCTGAGCACAGCCAAGCAGCTCCTCGCCCAGCAAGGGGACCCCAAAGCATCAGCCCCCTCCTTCCAGAGGGGCACCTCAGCCTGTCTGCAGCAAAGCCATAGCATGGGCAGTTTTCCAGAGCCAGCGCACTGGATGGGCACTTTCCCGCCCCCATCCCGCCCCCAGCTCCTGGTAGAGGATGCTGGGGGGCTGCAGTGACCATCGTGGTGTCAGCCAGCACACATACCTCCGTTCCTTGCTCCCCGGGCCTCCCCGGTGGCCCCTCCGGCCCATGGTCCCCTGGCTCCCCAGGGTCCCCTCTGATGCCCAAAGCTCCGCAGGCTCCTGCCTCTCCCTGGACAGGATAAAGATGACCAGGATTATTCTTGGCTGTCTTTTCCAGCTGACCCTGGCTCTGCTCTCCATCATTTCTCACCCTATATCCACCCCAGTTTTCCTTGTACCAGGTACCCAAGCTTTGAGGGGACCTGGACCCCCTACTGTGCTCAGCAACATAAATCCCCAGGCATGAGCATGCTGAGGGTGGATTTTAAAGAGCCCCACATGGATTTAGGTGCCTGCCTGCCCCTGCAGCAGCAGGGTCAGGCAAGCCCAGCACTGCCAGCGGTATCACCCCAGCACCCAGCAGGAACCGACCTGCTCGCCTTTGGGTCCTGGCTGACCCTCCACTCCTGGCGGTCCTGGTGGTCCCTGGGGAGGAAACACACAGCCCAGCCCTCGCACAGCTCATTTACCCCACGCTGCACAAAGCCTTTGACACAGTTGACACAGACACAGCTTTAGCCTTCTGGTTTAGTTGAGGATGAGCAACCTCCTCCCTTCATTTCCCATCCCTGGAGAAGGCACATGGGCAGAGGCAGGCTGGGGCAGCCCCAGTTGAGGGAAGGACAGGGCTCCCCAGCTGAAGTACCTGCTCGCCATCCAGACCGCTGATGCCGGCTTCCCCAGGATCTCCCACATCACCCTGCCAGAAGACACAGACATTAGTACAGGCACCCGTGGTGGTCCTCCATGCAGGTCCCTGCAGACCCTGCTGCCCCAGCTGCCCAGTGTTTGCAGGAGGGCTTGCAAGGCTCTTCTCCCACCTTGCACCAGACACATAAATCCCCATCCTACTGGGTAAAGCCAGTGGCCAGACTGGGAGGAGTGCTCGCCCCACAGCCCTAGGGGAGGAAACCCCACTTTGGGCAAGCAGGGCAAGCCAAGGCTCTGTCTGCCTGGACAGCTTCTTGTCAAGGGGAACCAAACCACCTTCTCTGTCCTTACCTTCTCTCCTCTCATCCCTGAAGGCCCTTCAGGTCCATTTGGACCCTCCCGACCCTGAAAACAAAAACCAGGTATCAGCAGCAAGGCTTTGCCTTAACTCAGGACACCCTTGCAGCTCCTGAGCAGGAGTCTGGGATGACCCAGCACACCACATACCCATATACCAGCTTCTCAAGCTCCTTACACCACCTTCCCTTTTCCTCCCCTTCCTGCAGGTGCTTCAAGGATCTCCCCAAAAGTGTTGCACCAGCAGAATTATTGCACCCTGTCCTACTGGGTGAGGCAGGACGTTGTGTTTGGCATCAATCAAAGGAGCCCCATCTGTACTCACCGGGTACCCAGATGGGCCAGCTGCACCAGCTGCTCCAGGAGCCCCTGTTTCTCCTGCTGAGCCAGGCTTTCCAGGGACACCATCCAGCCCCCGCGTGCCAGGAGCACCCTGTAAAGCCAAAAGGCCACTTAAGCACCCCAAAACACAGCACAGGGTGCAGCTCTGGGGAGGGCAATGCCAGTGGGAGCCCTTTGTCTGAAGCATGGGGGCTTCACAGGGTCTGCAAGTTACATGGTGGGTACTGGTGCCTCATCACTGCAGGTGCAGGAGGGCACTGCTGTCCCTGTACCCCAACTTGTCACCACCCAGCTACCCATGCAGGGTTTGGGTCTTTCTCTGCCCCATGACCAGCCCAGGGATGAAGCTGACTCCAGAGCAGGCATCTATCTTTCATCCCATTGGACATCACCCAACTTCAGCCTACAGAGCATCTCTGCAAGCTACAGCTCTCCCACTTACAGGTAGCCCTGGAAGCCCTCGAGGACCTGGGTCTCCCGCTCTGCCCTGAAACAAGAAGGATGCTCAGCAGTGTGTTCATGGCAAGGAGGCACAGGGGACCCTGAGCAGAGTGAGACTTTGCTCAGACAATCCTTAAGTGCCTGGGCCACCTCAACGGTGTCTGTGCAGCATCAGGACAAAACCCAGCCAGCAACAAGCAGGCCCTGCCTGCTCCCACAAAGGGGTTCAGGATCCATGCTGCTAATGCTGTAGGTAGCACACAGTATATATTGCAGTATTGCACATCCTCAGGGGACTGTGGCAGAGGGAGCAGAGCCAGCTGGGCAAGCCCTACCTGGGAGCCGGGAGCGCCTCGTGGACCAGGGGGACCTGGCAGGGCCTGGGGGAGAAGAACACCATCAGAGCCCCTGCTCCTCGCTCACCAGTTTAGCCCCTTGAAGCTGGTGGCAAAGATTTCCCTTTTCCCATACCCAGCCCAGCAAAGGCGACTTGCTGAGTGCTGCTCTGGAGGGGCTGGAGCTGCCCAGGGCAGCAGCAAACAGTACTCACCTTGGGACCAGCTTTTCCTGGAAACCCTGGCAGGCCTTGGGCTCCCATTTCTCCCTGTTAGGAGGCAAGAAAGATTTCTGTCCCTCCGTATGTTTTAATGAAGGAGAAAAAAAAAAGTAAAACAGCTGCCTGGCATCTTACAAATGAGCCGCAGAAGTTTGGGCAGATGAAGTGCTGGAGAACAACCAGTTTGCCTAACGTTGGAGCCAGCTCCAGCCGTTCTCCTCCTGCCACCCCTGCAAGCTCCCTGGCATGGCTGATGGACACCGTTAACAGACATCACCCAAACCCATGGCTTGGGTTCAACAGCCCAACCCAAAAATGCTTCCAAAGCCTGGACTCCCATCCCAGCTCACCCCCCACTGCTGTGCTGGATTTCCCAGCCCTACCTTGTCTCCCCTGCGCCCTGGCCTCCCGCGGTCACCGGCAGGTCCTGGGTAGCCCTGGGGAGAGCACAGCATTAGAGGGCAGCTGGGGCTGCCCAGCATCTCCAGGGTTTTGGGAGAAGGGGGCTGCTGAGGCTGAGCTCTCGCCTGGGGAAAGGCAGGACCCTGGGCACTGCAGGAGCCCTGGCAGGACGTTGAGTGCCTGCCTGGGGGCAGCGCTGCTCCAGTGAGCCTCCCCCCAACCCCGCCCAGCACCGTACCCCTCTCCATAGTGGGTCTATCACTTACATAGGTGCCGACAGGTCCTTGCGGCCCCTCCGAGCCAGGCTTCCCAGGCAGCCCCTGCCAGGCAAGATGAGGGCATTAACGAACCTCCACTCCTGGGATGTGGGCAGGCATCTTCCCATCCTTGGTGTCCATGTCTGAACCCACACAGTCCCCCCAGGTGTCCCCATGGCAGCCAAGAGCCTCTTAGGGCTGTTCACCACCATTACTGCTCCAGCCAGCCCCCACCCCCAGCATACTCATGGTCCCCCCAAGCCTCATCTCACCTTTGGGCCCAGGGAACCTGGGTCTCCATCAGGTCCAGGTTTTCCCAGAGAGCCCTTTGGAAATATTTGAGGAGGAGGTGTCAGTCAAAAGACTGAGATGAAACAAGCTCCACCAAGCCGCTGCTGCTGCCTCTGTGCTCATGGACAGGTGTCACCTGGTCCAAATTGGGTCGCTGGGGACAAACTCTGTCATGTGGCCCATCCTGGTGGCTCCTGCACACCAGCACCCTATGGCTGGCTCTCCAGCAGTGTTGCCACCAGGCAAGGTGGCAATACTTACTCTCGGGGTCATCATGAAGCCCAGCTGAGAGCATGCTCCAGCTGCAGGAGCTGCTCTGGGTCTCCATCCCAGTGGGCAAGGACATGGGACTATCCTCCCTGAACCTGTACCATCCATCTCCTCCTGGGATGGAGTAAACACTGATCCCCTCCCAGGACCATGCTGCTATTCAGCCACCCAGGTGTCTTCACACTTGGTTTCCACAGGCTGCCATCCCCCACGGAGACCCTGCTGGACTTGGGGAAGCTGCACAGTCCCTCAGGCAGGCTGATTCCCTGGGGAATTATTCTGCTCTTCCCTAGCCTCAGCTGTTTCTGTCACTGAGGCTTTTTTATGTCTTATAACAACAAATTAAGATCAGGTCCTACAGATGCCCTGATCCCCTGCTGGTTTCCAAGGTGGGAAAGTCCCATATCCCCCACCAGTGCACCAGCCCACGAATTCCCACCTAAGAATATGCAAAGCTCATCCAGAAGGAACATTTTTTTTGTTTTTCCTTACTATTGATCCAGGAGGTCCTGTGTGCCCACGGCCCCCCTGCAAGCCGGCAAAACCCTGGAGGAAAGGGTAAAAGATGAGCAATAGAGGGAAGGCCCTGGCATGGTCTGAGACCAACCCAAACCAGAGTGCAGCACCTGGGGCCAGGCACCGGCGAGCTCAGCCCACTGAAGGCAGAACTGGTGCTTCCCACTTCAAACCAGTTCTTTGTTTTCTCATTGTTGAAGCAGCATGGCTGTGTGTGTGCATACACACAACACCCACATGTGCATCTAGGCAGCGCCGTACAATGCTAACAGCAAAATCAGAGGTGTGTCTCTGAGCTACTGTAGAACAGTTTTCATATTTTGTTTTGATGGAATTGCCAGATTTTTTTCCTTTTGTTTTTCAGAGCTAAGATAAACAAATATTAGAAATCCCGCAGAAGGGAAAACTTGCCACCAGCTCAGGTCTTGCTGCTGGACCTGTTCTGGATAGCAGCATCAGGGGTGAGAAATCATTTTACAATAAACAGTTTTAAATGCACTGCTCCGTTCCTTCTTCACCCTTCAGCACGCGTCTCAGAAGGTCTCTTCCTGCATCTGCACCCAGGGGAGCACCCTCCAGCTGGTCTCACTTCATCAGGGCCACCCACCACCTGCACCCCATCCCATGGACATGATTTTGAGGCCTATCCCCAAGGGGAAACACCTGAGCAGAGGGAAGGAAGGACAGAAATCAGACAGCTGTGCAATTCTACTCACCAGTGGTCCCCTCCTGCCTGGGCTACCCACAGTCCCTGGGGGACCCTGCAGGAGAAGGCAGGTGATGATGAGGATGGGGAGGCAGAGGCAGCCTCCCCCAGTCCCACCATGCCAGCCCAGAGCCAGCTGCTGCACATCCTGGCAAGGTCCAACACGGTGTCATGGTCTTGACCTGCACAGCCATGGGGATGGTGGGGTTGGGAATTCCCCCGTGTTGGGCTCAGCTTCCCATCTCAATACAACCCACCCCCCCAGCCCTTGCCCACAATCAAGTACAGAGTGTAGGATGGGAACCTGTGTACCAGGCTTTCCTTCTGCGCCTTCTGCTCCCAGGATGCCCCGCGAGCCCTGGAAGGAGAGTCTCATCTCAGGAAAGCAGAGCCCGGTGGCAGGGTGCCCCCATCAAGGGCTCATCCAGCCCCAGAGCCTCCCTCCAGTATTAAAAGGTGGCAAATAAGCAGTGATATGGTTCCCAGGGTGCTTGTCTGGTCTGTATCGAGCCATGGGTTTGTTAGTGAGCAGCTCATCCCCCGCACAGCTCCTGCAGCTCCTCCCTGCTCCATCCCACCTTTGGATGCAATCGCTGGGAAATAACATGAATGTGGGAGGAAACCCATTCCCACCGTGAACACCTCAATCATGTTTTTTCCCCTCCTGCCCCAGCTATTTATTCCTGGCTCCTTCACCAAACACGACTCTAAATAACAGTTTTCTTAAAAAGTTATTTCCTGAATTTTCTATGCTCAGGGTTAAGACAGAAGTTGTGGTGTTGGGCAGGTTTGTCAAAATGCTTCATGAAACATGCAAAAGCCTAAGCTTCTCATCCAGAAATTATCTTTTGCAAATTCCCAAGTGGAACCTGACCCTCCTGGGATGCTGCTCCCTGAGACCTGGCTTCCCCATCCCAGAGTTAATGGTACCACACGTCAGCACAGGGACGTGAGTCATCCGCTACTTACAGGCAGCCCAGGGATGCCGACCAGCCCACGCTGACCCACACGGCCCTGGAAAACAGCGAGCATTAAGAAAAGCATCCTTCTGCCAGCTGTAAAACTGCAGATCTGGAGGCAAAGCTGCTGCTCAGATCTGCCACGGCTCAGCCCCAGCACATCCCAAGCCACCCAGCGAGGCATCTCCATGGTTTCAATCTCCCACAGCCAAAGATGCTCCAAGATTCAGCTCCAAGTACCAGCACCCCATTAGTTACCCGGGCTCCCCGCAGTCCTGGGGTTCCCTTTGGGCCATCAGGTCCTCGGCCTCCCTAAAATTCACACAGAGGGGAACACGGTCATTTTTGGCAACCCTGCAGGTCTCCCCCAGCTCCTCCACCCCAGTGAGCACTGAGGGCACTCATCCAGCTGCTGCCACATTGGCAGGTCAGTGCATGGCCATAGTGGGCACAGGGTGGGGGGCCAAGAGGCTGGGGACCCTCCCCAAGGGGGGCATGGCGGTGCTGTCCCCTGGGTGCTGGGACCCATGCTGGAGCTCACAGGCAGGGTGGCTGCATCCCTGCCCTCCACACGAGGATGAGGGCAGTCCGTGGGACACAGTGGCAAACGCTGGCACTGACCTTGGGTCCCTCGCTGCTGTTCAGCCCTGCTGGGCCGATCTGGCCTTCTTCTCCCTGCCAGGAGAGAGGAGTTGGCCAGGGAAATGCAGCCTCTGATCCTTCGCCTGCTCCCCCAGCCACAGCAGCCACCATCCCCCTGCCTCATGTCGGGGGGGGAAACACAAGCAGCATGGCCGGAGGTGACATTGATTAAATGGCAGTGTGACCTGGGGCACCAGTCGAGCTTTGGACTACCCCCATCCCCCAGGATTATAAAACTGGACGTAAAAAAAAAAGCTCAACTTAGTCTTGGCTTAAAACAACACTGTTGATTATTTTTGGTTCCTGTTGATGAAGTTAAAGGCAATTTAAAGGACTGATGTGGCAAGGCTCCTGCCTGCTCTATTGCAGCCCCAGTGGGTCAGGCACAGCCCAGACCCCGGCTCCAGACTGATGCTGTGTGAGAGCAGTGCTGCTTGGCTGGGTGGAAAAGGCACCGCCTGGCAGCGAGATGAGTCGTGCTGCGTCTCCATCTCTCGGAGAGGTGGGAGGATTTGTTTCTCAGCCTGAAGAGTGAATGTGAGAGCAGATCCAGGCAGGCATCCCAAAAGCCCTTCCGAGGGGGAGGGCATCACATGCAGGGGGATGCTGCACACCAGAAAGGTGGGTGGGAAAATATAATCCCCTCTTCTCTTTCTCCTGAGAAACTGCAAACTGCTAAACAGCCAGCCTAGCTTCAATTCCCAGGTAGAAATATTGATCTGCAGCTAGGTTTGTCTATCCTGACAGCTCACTCAGAGCACATGCCGCAGGAAAACGCACTCTGAAAATTGTGTCTTGTTTCTGTGGCTCCTTAAGCACTGCTGTGCTTGGATCTTGGGAGCTGGGATCAGGCAGTATAGCTGGTGAGAAGCAGGGCAGCTGGCTGGGCCATGGCAGCCCTCCAGAGCTCCAGGAGGCAGAGAGCCTGGAGATGAGCATCAGTTCAAGAGCGATCTGTGAGCCCTGTGCTCTCAAAATACCTGTGAAAGGTGCTGACCTGGAGTAGGGATCAGCAGGAACTCTGCAAAGATGCTCGGGCAGAGGCAGCTAGGGAGGGCTGCCCTCAGACCTGCTAGAAATCCTCTTCCTAAAGCTGCCCTCTCCTCACATTGCTGAACTCACCAGCTAATTTTGAGTCCTTGATGGGGGCACAGCTGAAGGTTCTGGAGCAGCCGGATCAAAGCTCTGCTGGTGTGAAGTGCTGAGGTACTGGGGGCACCTGCGGCCCCGAGGATGGGGGCTTTGAGCAAAGCTCCCTGCGGCCGAGCAGGGGCCAGCAGCATCCAAGCAGTGTTGATGGACATGCTGTGAGAGGGCTCCCTTAGCCCACATCAACTCCCACCACCCCACCGAGAGAAGTACCAGTACTGCTGCCAGGTGGGCTTTTGGCTGGGACAGCTCAGTGCCTCCAGCCCACAGGAGGAGGAAGAGGCAGCACAGGGTGGCAGAGATGATCGGGATCCTGGAGGGGAGCTGTGATTAGGCGGTAGGAGAGGGACCCTGCAAACCTGCAGTGCCTGTGCCAGTGGCATTGCAACGCGTGGCTCTTGGGCAGGCACCAAGGCACCGCTGCCCATTGCCCGGGCTCAGGAGCAGGCAGGAGTGCTCACCCTGGGCAGGGGCAGGGCAAGGCAGCACTGCCACACTGCCTGCATCCCCCAAGGCTGTCCCCTCCCCACACCACCCACCTCACGGCATAGCACTGGGTGCACACGTACCCCACCATGCGGCACCCCAAACCAGCCACAGCACTCACATCTGGTCCACGGGGCCCTGCTGCTCCTCGGGGGCCAGGAAAACCCTGCAAGCCAACCTGGCCCTGAATCCCTGGCAACCCTTTGGCTCCTTGTGCTCCGTGTGGACCCTTGGAGGAACAAGACGCAGCATGTCACAGCAGGGCTTGCAAACAGGAGGGACAGCCAGTGCCCGGGGCTCCCGACCCATGGGCAGGAACTCCCCGGAGAGCCCATCACTTGCTGCCCTGGCTCTCTGCACACCTGGCCTTTGGCAAGGGGCCACTCTGGGTGAACACCCCATGACCGTCCTTCGAGAGCATCCCTGGGGCACCAACCATGGGGCAATACAACATTTTTAAACAAAGCAAGACAGAGCAGGGAAGGATGGGTCAGGGCCAGCAGCATGGTGGGATCCAGCACAGCCTGAGCTTCTCAGCTCTCACACTCCCCGGAAAGCAAATGCCCCTGAGGCCATGGACATCTGCACCAACCCATCCCCTGTTTGGACAATAGCATGTTTGAACAACAGAAGAGGAAGCAGCTCGTGGATCCCCCCACAAGGCTGGGTACATGGTACCTTGTCTCCTTTGGCTCCCAGGTCTCCCTTGGCTCCACCTGGACCTTGACAGCCCTGCAAGAGCAGCACAGGTGGAGGGTACACACAAGAAACCACATTATGTCACTGCTTACAACCAAAGCATGCCGTGACCTGATTTTGGCATCAAATAAAGTTAGTTTTGCCCAATTTAGCTCAGGGCTTTCCTCCCAATCAATGGGCCTTTCAGAGCTGGGAGCAGGTACATGCTGGATCTGCTCCTCATGACAGGGGGGCTCCAGAGCTGCTGGGTTCATTCACCACCAAACCGTTAGTGCCCCAGCACCCTGTGCCAATCTCACCCCCAGCTTTGTGGCAGGTAGGATGCCTGCATCAGCTGGTGGTGGCATCCCAGCTGCACCATCCTGATACCAGCACAATGATGATGAGCACCGTATCCTCATGACCGTGTTTGTTAACACAGGCTACAGCACTCACTCTTCTCTTGTGCCTCTGTCCTGGTTTCAGCTGGGATAGAGTTAATTTTCTTCCTCATAGCTGGTACAGAGCTGTGGTTTGGATTTCATATGAGAATAATGTTGCTAACACACTGATGTTCTAGTTGTTGCTAAGTAGCGCTTACCCTAAGTTAAGGATTTTTCGGTTTCCCATGCTCTGCCAGCGAGAAGGTGTACAAGAAGGTGGGAGGGAGCATGGCCAGGAGAGCTGATCTGAACTAGCCAAAGGGCTATTCCGTAGCATAGTATGTCATGCTCAGTGTAGAAACTGGGGGGAGATGGCTGGGGGGGGGGGGATTGCTCCTCAGGCATCAGTCAGCGGGTGGTGAGCAATTGCATTGTGCATCACTTGGGTTTTAATTATCTCTCTCTTTTTTATTATTTTCTTTTCCATTACAATTATTATTATATTTTATTATATTTTCTTTTAGTTATTAAACCATTCTTATCTCAAACCATGAGGTTTACTTTTTTTTTGATTCTCCTCCCCGTTCCACTGGAAGGGGGGAGGAGTGAGCAAGCAGCTGTGTAGTGCTTAGTTGCTGTCTGGGATTAAACCATGACAGCCTCCCCAGAGCAGACGATATCGCAGAACACACTGTGATATCTGAAAGCTCCTCTTATTACAGCAAGGTGAGCCCAAGTGCATCTCTGCCTTCCCAAACAACTGCAGTTGCCACCTATTCAAACGTCAAGTCCAAACACAGGCAAAGAACATGAAGTTGGTGCTTTGAGCTGCTCTAACATGGCTCTCCTGCATCCCATGCAGGGATGGCATGGGTGCCATCACTCACCTGCTCTCCTTGGGAGCCTTTTGGACCTGGCAGGCCAATAAACCCCTTCAGAGAGAGACACAAAATGCAAGTTAAAATAAAACACAAAGGAAAACATCACATGTGCTCATGGAGACTGTCAAACCTCCCATGCCACAGGGATGGGAAGATGCCAATAAATGGGACACACCAGTTTAGCTCTGCAGAGTTGCGCTGCTGATGCCACAGTGGGATTTGCTCCTCAACAGGGACCAGGGGATGCCCCCACCCCCACAGCAGCCCCCAGCACAAGGACAAGGTCCTTGTTAGCCTCCAACATGCACCACCCACATCACACCCTGCATCCCTCATCCCTTTTGCAAGCACCAGTTTTCAGCTCTGCATGTCGGGGTTTCAGCACATGAGGAGCAAATGCACCGAGGGCCATGCTCAGCTGGGACACCGTGGGTCAGACAGGAGGAAGACCAGGCTGCTCTGGCCTTCTTATCCTTTGGAAAGGGCAACTCACCTCCCAAACCCCCTGGGAAAAGGGGTGCACCTAATCGCACACCAGGGAAGGGGTAAGCAGGGCCAGAACTGGGGAATTTCTACTGATAAATCCAGAGGGAAAAAAAAATAATCAAGGTCTCTGCAAGCAGCAGAGTCAGAGGAGCTTTGGAGTTTGGAGATGAGAAGCATGATCACAGGGACATGGCCATCATCTCCACCTGCCCTTGTGCCATAAACACTGCGGATAGCTGGGGGTGGCAGGGGGATGCAGGACAGTCCTCTGCAGTGCTCTGGGGGCTGAGAGGGGGAGGATGAGAGCACTCCACACGCAGCCACCTGCTCCCATGGACTTACCCCAGTGCCCTCCTGTCCCGGCTGCCCCCTCAGCCCGGGGACACCGTCTGTGCCCTGCAAGAGGAGTGCTGGCATCAGCTCGTGCTGTGCTTGGCAGAGAGCGCCCACCCTCACTGTGTCCCCGCCCCGGGGCTGCCAGCCACCTCCAGGCTTCATCTGCGAGGTCTGCTGCAAGCACTGCCCCTGTCTCCCCTCCAAAATCAGAGGCAGGAATGCCTCCCCCCACCTCTCAGGCCCTCCAGGTAAAGCCCTCAATCCCAGGCTTCATCCCCACCAAGGTCAAAGAGAACCAGCAAGAAGCTCTTACACTGTCTCCTTTGGGACCAGCGGATCCCTCCACCCCAGCTGGACCCTGGGGAAAAGCAAAGGTAGTGGGAGATTTGGGAGAAGAGGGGATGAGACCCCAGCCCATAGGAACCCTCCCTGGCCCCCCAGGAGCTGCCTGTCACACCCCAGGGACCATGTCCCCCACCGTTCCCTTCAGCCCCACCGCCTGCCCAGAGCAGGGGCTGCAGCCAGCAGCCTGCCCACGGGGCACAGCCCTTCCCACCCACCCACTCCCCCCTACTCCTGGGTGGCCATAAAGACCCTCAGGGTCAAAGACTTCATGCCCATTTGTAAAGCACATGGGGGACAAGTCCCAGCAGCTCCTTCCTCACTCAACAAACGTGTGGCATGGGGACCCACACCTTGGAGACATGGGGGGGCTGCGAGCCAGGACAGCGCCCACTTACCTGTGTGCCCCTGGGGCCGGGGGGGCCACGTCTCCCCTGCAAGCCCTGCGGTCCCTGCAAAGCAGCAGGCAACGAGGAGCTGCTGTTAGAATCAAATCTCTGCACACATTGTACAAAGCCTGCGGTGGAGAACCTCCCCTGGGAAATGCCACACTGCTGAGTTGCTCCTGGGCCCCAGCTGACTGGTGCGAGGGGACCCCCCCCCCCTCAGCAAATTTTGGGGTGGGTTGAGATCACAGGCCAGCTGGAGGAGACCCCTCTGGGCTGGGTGACCCTTGGGACACCATCCCATCCCAGCACCCCCACCAACTGTCCCTAAACACCCATCACTGTGAGTTTTGCTCATCCCTGTGCACCAACATACCTTGGGGCCCCGGGGGCCAGGCAAGCCAGGAGGGCCCATTTCTCCCTGAGGAGAAAGCAGAGGAAGGACGGGGTGAGCACAGTGGCTGGAAAATCCCAAATAGTAAAGGAGGGGAACCAGGGCAGACCCACCTGAGAGCCATTGATGCCTCGGCATCCAACGTTTCCCGGCTGGCCTGGCTCTCCCTGCAAGGTGAGAGCATGCTCAGCCCTGCGGCCACGTGCATCACGCAGGAGATGGGACTGGACAGGCTGGTACCCACATCCTGGTACTCACGTCCCCCCCAGCCTAGTGGGGATGCTGAAGGGGCTTTACTGGTGTGTGCGAGTTTTAACACCATTTGCCATTTTGCAATTTTTTCCCTCCACTACCAGAAGGCTGCATTTTAAGCAGACACATCCTTTTCAGATTGAAATCAGCACAAGGGATGAAACTGGGCAGGACATCGTGGCACATCCCCGCCTGCCCATGGTGGCCCTGCCCTGCTCTTGCTGCGAGCCAGAGGGCAGCAGCTCCCACAGCCCAGCCACCACCCGCATTTCAGCAGCAGTTTGAACCAAAAAGCTGTGACTTACCATGGGGCCAGCAGGGCCTGGAGGACCCTCTGAGCCACCTTCCCCCTGGAACAGGAGAGAAATATGCCATTTTTCTAGCCTGTTTTGCTTTGACTCGCTCCTTTTAGTCTTCACATCCCAGACTTCCCTTTTTCTTCACACCAAGCATCAACTACTTGGTCTCCCTTCAAACACGTACCTGGCTCCCCAAATTCACCACCACCAAACCACTTCAATTTTCCTTTTAAATCCTCTGCAAGGAGGATTGAACCACAAAGAGTTACCAGTGACCTGCAAAGCCCAAGTCCCCCCTCCTCAGACCTAACTTTGCAGTGGGGAGCAGCAGGCTCCTGCACCTCTTTGGGGAGGGCTGGTGACACAGAGAAAGCAAAACCACTCACCTCTGGCCCCACGGGGCCTTGGAAGCCTGTCACACCCTTCAGACCCAACATCCCCTGGGAAAGAAGCCAGGAGCCGGGTGTCAGCAAGGTGCTCACACCGAGGTTCTCACCCTGAGGTGGCAGCTGCCTTTGTCCCATCCCTTGCAGGAGGATCAGGAAAAATACAGAGACACGAAGGCTTTGCCCAAAGCCAAGTGAACACAGCCTGGAGCCAGGAATGGAGCTCAGGGCCATTGCAGAGAAGCAAAGGGGTCAGCCCAGGAAAGGGCATGAGGGAAGGAGCAATCCCAGCACTGCAGGATGTGACACACCCCTGTTCTCCCATAACTCACGTGAAGCCCAGTAGGACCTGGCAGGCCATTTTCTCCCTTCACTCCCTGGAAAAGCCAAGAGCAGTCTGAGTGATGGAGGAGGGCATGACCTTGGGCTGGGGGGCTGTGGCAGGGAAGGGGCAACCCCCTCCATAACCCAGGCAGGGCTGCAAAGAGCAAGGACAGCCACCCTCACCTTCGCTCCCTTCTCTCCTTTCTCCCCAGCCGGTCCAGGGTCACCCAAGAAACCCTGAAATGGGAACAACAAGAATGTGTGAGCCCCAGCTGGACCATCAGGAACTAAAATGTGGCTGCTGTGCCCCAAAAGACTGTCAGTGTGATGCAGGGGGCCCTCAGACTTGTGCTAAATGAGGCAGCCCCAGAAGAAAACCCTGGCTGCTTGTCCCCAGCACAGTGCCACCCCAATCCCATGTCCCAGGCTAGTGTTGCACTGTGCCACACGCTATGGTGCCATGGAATGGGCTCTCCATGGCAGAGGTGCACTGGGTGTCAGGGCCATGCCCATCACCTTGGAGGACACCATGGTGCCCTGAGCTGTGCACAGCAGCAGCGGGGAAGAAAATCTTCATGGGCCTGTGCAAGTGGTGCAAAGCTTCATGTGTCTGCAGGTGCTGAGTGCCCAAGCACTGAGAGGTTGAGCCCAAGAGCAAGAGATTTTCCATCTGAATGCTGGCATTATGCTCACAGGCAAGAGGGTACAAAGTATAGGCCAGAAAATATATGATAAACCATGTGGGATTGCTGTTTCAAAAAGAAGAAATTGGGTTTCAAACACCCCAGTAGAATCAGACCTCAGAGGAGCCTAAAATATCCTGGGCAGCTGTAAAAATTTTAGCTAACACTTGACTTAAAAAGACTGGGGAAGGGGTAAAGGAAAAAAAAAAAAGGGGGGATGACAAACCACTAGCATTCACTTATTTATGAGAATTTTATGTCCTGGCTGACAAAGCCCTGGAATCTCAGCAACATGCAGTAGCAGCCCCCAGGCTGGGGCAACTGGGAGCACAGCGTGCTGGCACAGCTGGAGGCTGAGCGGGCACAGGGGGAGCACAGCTGCCAGCCAGATCCTGCACAGCTGGAGGGTGGCAATAGGGCGTCCCACACCATCACACAATATTGGGCTGGCACACACATGCCCGCAGGCTAGAGGGGGTGTGGTACCACATGCTGCTGGTGCCGTACTGGTGAAACTGGTGACAAGGTCTTACTGCTTGGCATTAAGTGTATGTGCTGGGACTGGGGCTGGCACTGAATGATGCCTGTGGCAGAGCAAGCAAGTCAGCTTACCTCTTCACCCTTCTCGCCAGCCAGCCCCCGGTCACCCTGGAAGCCCTGCAGTCCCTGGGGAGAGGGAGGAAGGAGCAGAGCAGGCACTGAGGGGCTGCCCAGTGCTTCCCACCCACATCCAGCTCCAGCCCCGCTCCACCAGCAGCTCTGCCTCCTGCCCACAACCACCGCAGAGCAGACTCCTGGGGGGCTGCTGAGCACCCCAAACCTCTAAGCAAGGTTCAGTCCCTGTCACCATTCTCCAAAAGCCCCCTGGGAAAACTTCCAAGCCCAGGTGTATTGCCTGTATTCCCCAGGGATTGCTGCCAGGGGTCTGGAAAAGGTTAGGGACCATCACACCACCAAGTGACCAGCTTCATAGCCTGAATACTATCCAGGCAGTCCATAATTGCTTTAATTTCTTTCTTTCCCACCCCCATTATTTTCTTGTGATGTTCTACAGTCCTTTTTTGGGGGGAAACATGAACCTCGAGGCACCAATCCAGGACTGACTGGGTTTGTAGGCTTAGGAGGAACATTTTAGTTAAAGGAGGCAATTGAACACAAAGAGCAGCAGCATTAGAAGCTCCTTGTCTCTACCCGGGGCTTGAGGCTGCAGCTTCCCCACCCCATCGCTGGCCATGCCATGGCCCTGCCTGCTTGCCTGTGGCTTACCTGCTCTCCCGGCAGCCCCCACAGCCCAGGTTTGCCATCCAGGCCAGGGAAGCCATCTGAGCCAGGGTAACCCACACGTCCCGGCAAGCCCTGGAGCCCGGGTTCACCCTGGGGAGAAAAAAAGCCAAGCATGGTAAATTAAAAAGTCCACATTACTATGAAACCAATAAACTAAACACAGCTCTGCCTTTGCAGCAGACCTGCTAAACACCAAGTACCTCACCAGGAGATGGGGAGGGCTGCCAGGGGGAGAAGCTTCCAGGCATTGCAAGTGTTGGGCACATGGATCTGCCCAGGCTCTCCAACTGAAACCGTGGGAGAGTCGCAACCAGTGGCCGTACAGCAAGAAGCAAAGTGGGAGGTAGGGAAGAGGCAATGTGTTAATGAGGTCAAGCAAAAGCCCTCTGCATCTGCTCCTGGGCTCTGAGGCTTACGCTCAAAGCAATTTCTGATGCTTTCCCACATACAAGAGCCTGAGCAGATCCTCTGGACTGGGCATCACCAGCTAAAGCTTAGGGGCAGTTTTTTTTACCCTTTAGCTCACTGGCAATTCTGAATTAATCCCCATGCTCACTAGTGGCCATGTATGCTTGGGGCACCCAGCCCAAAAGCCAGGAATTTTGCCCCATTCCACTTCTGGTCCCAGCTCTGGGGAATACTTATTGTTAGTTACAATTCTGCAAGAAAGAAACTTGGGCTGTGACACACTTCTGGCTGTGCTCTGTGAACAAATGCAAAACAGACCACAGGCAAACCCAGCCTGACCCAACCATGTGCTCAGCGGCTGGTGCAGGTGGATGAAATCACTTCTCCTCTTCCTCACCCCTGCTGTCACCCAATCAGGTTTCCCGGACAGTGAGAGCAGGGAGTAGAGACCTGCTGGAGCCTGAACGGGCGTCAAAGACCTCTTGGGCCAAGGTCTAGTAGAAACATGAACCTTAACAAAAAACACCCCAGACTGGTCAAGAATCGAGTCCAAAGTTGAGCTGAGTTTCCCTGTTGGAAACCTGCCATGGAAAGCCTTTGGCAGATGCCAAAGCAGAGCAGGAGAACAGTGGGCCAGGGATAGGGCTTTGGCCATGATACACCAGGCCTGAAGACATCAGGTTTGCAGATGTACTGTGATGGGTGAAAGAAATTTGTTCCTTTCCATTTCTGTGCTAAACCACCCCCAAACTGCTGACTCCCCTTACAGATCCTGTTTATGTGAAGACAGAGAATAACTTTGGCACCTTTTGGTTCTGCTATGCTGACAGACTCCAGTGTTTACACTCAACCAGCTTAACACAGTCAGTGATGCCTTCCAGATGTTGGCAGCTGGTAAAACACTATCCCTGGGGTACACCGCTGCTTCAAGGGAGGGGGCCGGGCGTGACAGGACACCTGGCAGCAGGACACATGATAGAGAGCGGACTCACAGTGCCTGATGGTGTAGCTGTGCTTCTTGCCCAAGATACCGACTAACTTTTGCTGTGAGCTTTTGGGACTTAAAGGTTCAACAGAGCTGTCAGGAACCAGCCCATGCAAATCCTCCTTCAGCATCGATCCACGTAAACCCAGCCTGTCCTTGGGTCCTCTTCTCAAGCCAGAAGAAAAGCCACCCCAGGTTTGGAAAGGAAGACATGATGACAGATTGCAGGAGGAAAGGAGGGTCATTGCTGAGAGGGAGCCAAGGGGCCTGTGGTGCTGTGGTTAAGGTCACTGGGGAGTTGGCATGCAGGATGGGAAACACTGGAGGGCTGAAGTAAGGTGATTGCTCCAGTAGATGGGTGCACAGGGGCATGAGGAGCAGCAGGGATGGACTCTACTGTCCCTTCTGAGCAACCCAGCAGCAACAAATGAGCCCAGCCCAGGACAAACAAGCAAGAGGCAGAGGGGAGCTGGGGGACACCTGCACATCGGTTCTGTTGAGAGGGACAAGATTCAGGGTATACCAGCTCTCCCCATGAGAGCTGAGAACCAGTGAGCATGGGTGGGAGAGCAGGTGGAAAGCTCCAGTGATGACTGGGACAGCTGCTCTCCTTTCCTTTTACCCACGGGGCATCCAGACCCCACAAGCAGCTGTGCTTGCTTGTCCTGGGGGAGGTGGCCAAGTCCCACGAGGACATGGCACACAGCACCTCCCATCACTGAGCACAGGCAGGGCCAGGGGGAAGGAGATGGGTGGTTTCCAGAAGGGGACAACCACAGCAACTTGTGCCCACCTGCCTGGGAGGGCATTGGGTGACACACAGCAGAGTCCAGCACCCAAAGGGACTGCGCTGAGCTGTGACTGAGCCCATGCACCTGCTGCAGCGGGGGGCTGCAAGCACGGGGCAAGAGGAGCTGCAGTGTGGACTCAGGGGAACCAGCCTGCTGTGGAGAGCCACCCCTGCCAGCCACAGCAAGGTCCCCAGAGAGAGGACCAGGCCATCACCTCCCGCGACAGGCACACATTTCCTTGCATAGTTCCCAAACCAGCAGCAAACCTGACTGTTACAGCTCTCCCTCACCCAGTGCTCCAGGGTTTGATCCAAGAGGGGCAGGGTCCCCAAGGGCCCCCAGGACAGCCCTGAGGGCACACCCGACCTCTCCAAACTGGGCTCTCCCCACAGCCATACCCCCCGACCCCTCCAGCCACGTGTCCCCACCAGCACCCCCACTCACCATGTACCCCCGCTGGCCTTTCTCACCCGGCTCCCCCGGATCTCCACAGGGTCCCTGTGCACAAAAAGAGATTGAGTCAACAAATGTGTCCCCACCTCCCTGTCCTGCCCCACGCTGAGAGCAGCCTGAGCTCTGTGGAGGACAACAAGCAATGCACAGAGGCAGCCTTGGGAAGGGAAGGGCAGAGAGGGAGGATATGCATCCTTTAGCACATCTGTCACCCTGCCCATCTTCACGGGGTCTGTGGCCAGGGTGGGTTTGGAGGCAGTGACAGATCTGGTTCCCCGTTGCTTTAATGCCCCACAGGAGGTCAAGACGGGGAGTTTTGCCTTCATTTCTTTTGCTTCATGGCACTGCCCTGTTCGCAGAGGTCAGCCAGGGGGGAAGCATCACCCAGCAACCCTGGGGGCTGTGTGGGCATGGTGCTGCAGACCCACCAGCATGGGCTGGCCCCACACGAGTACTGCATCAGCTATTCTCTGGCTTGGTTTTGTGCCTCTGGGAGGGATCCACATGGTCCCTATCCAAACACGAGGCAGGAATTCGATGCCCTGGGGAAGATAAGCCAGCACTGTTCAGCTGGAGGGGCATGGGCTGCATCTGCCAGCAAAGCCCAGGGAGTTAGGTATCAAACACCACTCAGGTTTCGGTGGGAAGCAGACATGCAAACCATTAGACTTCTTTGAAACGCAATCCCAAGGCCCTTAATTACAGCGTGCCAGAAGCCACTGGGCAACAGACACTTTTTGGAGCAGCCCAGGACTGTGCAAGTGATTGGGGACATGGACTCTGTGAGCTGTCCCACACCAGGGTGGCAGCAGGGCCAAGCAGCACCCAGCCATGGAGGGGACACAGGGGCTTTTTCTTACTTACAGGTGCTCCTGTTTTCCCTGGATGTCCTGGGGGCCCGGGTGCTCCAGGTTTTCTCTGGATTAGAAAGAAAAAACATTGGTAAAACAAATCTCACTGACAAAGTGCTTGCAGAGAGGAAAACCCAGCTGACCAAGCCAAGGAAAAACAAACCACAGAAAGCTGCTTAACAGCGATACTCACCGGCCAGCCTGCGTGTAGAAGCTGGTAAAATGACGATTGCTGAAAGGAAAATGGGGGGAAGAGCAAAATGTTAAAACCAAAAACCTAAATCCCTTTTTGCTGGCTTCAAAGTCTTTTTCCTGTTGCTTGGGATGTCACAGCAATGAACCAGTCCTCTAAATTATTTTTTTTTATACTATGTGTATGCAAGTTATAAGACAAGGCTTAAGCTGAGAATGTGTAGATAAGGAACTGGTGGCCTCATTAGCAAATGAAGATGGAGACCCCAATTCTAAGTTGGTTGAAATTCAGCTCCCCCATGGATGTCCTAGCAGCCTTGGATACCAGAAATGTTTTGCATGTAGATAGGTTGGAAACATGTTGTTGGTGAGTGCAGGTGCCGTCATATTTAGCCCAGGTTGGACTAAAACCAGCTGTTTTGACACTGCAATTTGCCTCACATGGGAAACCTCAGCCCCATCTGAAGCCCCAGATGAGGAGATTCTCCAGCAGTCATGGCCAGCAGGCTTTCTCCTCACTGCTCCTAGAAGCCAAATCTTTCATGCACCTCCAATTTTTTAGAACACCAGATGAACACAAAGAGGATAAAACCCACTATCCCACCATATTTCAAGCCAGCATAAAGGTCCACACACTTCAAAGCCAGGTTTCCCCAAGTTTTGGGAGATGTCCATGGAACAAAACAATGCCTATCTCCAATTACCAGTCATCTTCCTATTGTCCCATCAGCACAAAACACAGACGCTCAGGAGGCAAAACCCACCTTTCCTCCTCTGCCCTCCTCCTTCCCATGGTGAGCCCAGATGTACTATCTGGGCAGCTCCTCCAAATCTTGGCTTGCATCAATGGCTACAAAAAGCCCCCTCCTTGTTCATCACTCCAATCCCAAGCAGCTGGAGGGGGAGGATTCCCACGTGCTCCCTGGCTTCAGCCTCGGGGGTGCTGGGAAACCCTCTCCTGTCCCCTGATCCAAAGATCCATCCTCTGATAGCAGAGGAGAAAGAAGGGAAAAAGCCAAGGAACTCATTAATGAAAATAAACACAGACCTTTCAACATATGGAAATATTTCTTATAATGAGTGGGGCTCTCATGGGCAGATGATGGATGGATACATTTAACTAGCTCTAATGGTGCACCAGGCATCTCTGTTCCTTTCAAGTTGATGTTGACTTGATTACCATGAGCGAATGGGTTCAGTCCTTGCCCGTCTGCCAGGGCCAGGCCATGGTCCTCTTGTCCAGCCAGATCTCATTTCCCTCAAAAGCTGCTCACAAAAACTTTTTTTTTTGGGTTGGAACATGGCCAGTGCTTTTGCCTTGTCTCGGGAATCAGTGAACTCAGATTCATTCGGGACAGGATATTATTTCATTAGGCTTCAAAAAAAAAATCCAATCTTTTAAAAAGAGGGGGGGGGAAAGTCCCACAGGAGACGTGAACTCATATTTCGGAGAACCAGATGCCAAGGAGAGGGGAGAGAAATGAATTGCCTTCTGCCATTTCAGCAGGAAATGGCGCTTTGCTCGCTGCAGCTCTGGTCAGCAGGGAGCGGTGTGACGGGCACAGGGATTGTGAGCAAATGGAGAGGATGGAGGATGGGCAGCAATCGCTCTATGGATCTGTCCTCCTGTAAAACTCCAGCCTGAGAGCAGGGCAGAGAAAACCCTTCCGACAGCTCTGCAGGGAGCAGGTCATGCCCTGCAACATAGTCTTGGCTGCCCTCCCCAGCCCACACTGTGACCACCCTCCCCAGCCCACCCCACGGCCATAAAGCCACGCATATACAGAGCTGAGTTATCTGCTGACCTTTCAGTAGCAGAAAATCCCTAACGGTTGCCTCCTTTTCGCATGGAGCAATGTTTTCTTTTGCTCTAGGGTTACCAGACCTCACTTCCCAGCCTGACTTCTTTCTTTTAAAGGTATTGGGAGAGATAAAAAGAAAGGACTCTAGCACTGCAGATTAAACTCCCTACTAACTGCAGGAGCTCCAGTTCTCCTTCCTCCGTCCCTGGCTTTTGGGACTCCACCACTATCGAAGTTAATTCTGCCAGAAGAAGACGACAATAGTTTCTGCCCCTCAAGTTACACCAAGACAACTTCTTGGCAAATACAATGTCTGTCAACACGTTGTGAACAAAAACACAGGACAGGGGCTTGGGGCAGAATCGCAGTGGCTTTAAGCTGGTTTTGCTCAGTTCCCGTGAGCAGCAAAGGTTTGTTTCACTGGGAAGGAGCAGGGGAGCTACTGAGCATCCCAACAGCCATAACTGCTCTGGGACAGTCACCGATACCCCTTACTTTTCCAGTCCATCATACTGAATTACATTCCCTGGCCTGAGAAATGGCTCTTCTGGAGTTGTATTTCCAAAGGCTGAGCCAACAACAAACCCCAGCAGCCCAGGATGCCCTTCTGCAGCCCCCAGATCACAAGCACTCCATTCACAAAAGCAGCACTGTCCCAAGCCACAGCATTTCTCCTGCCCTGCAGTAAGTTGCAGGGGGCTGCAGAAGCAGACAGCCCCCCCCATCCTCACAGCAGCCAGCGCTCAGCTTTTCACCTCTGTGCTATCTCAGCAAAGATTAGCAAAACCCAGCCCACGGCTTTGCACTCCTGCTTCCTGCTGCTGAGCAAAACGCTGCCACCGGCACTGCCGGGGTCATACGGCCACAGACACAATAGCCCAGCAAGGCTTTCGGGTGCCCCACGTCACCCTTGCCAGACACAGCCTTCCCCTCGAGATCGGCACTTTGCCAAAAGCACCAGGCCCAGCGCCAGCACGCAACCCCCCCAGGAGCCTGCGGCCAGGGCTCCAGCAGCCCTCCAACTTCAGCTTCCCAAACGCAGACAAGACTGTCTGCTCCCTCCAGCATTCCCAACACCTAAGCACTGAAGGTGGTGGCACATGAAGTCATGGTCTTCGGCAATGTCCATAAGCACAAATGTTTCTGCCTGCAGAAGAACAAAGCACAAGGCCCCTTTCCAAATGCAAGCAGGGAAAAAAACCCAAACTGAGTGTGCAGAGCAAAGTCAGCAAGCCCTGTGAAGTGCTCTAATCATGCCCTGACAACAGGAATTGATTATGCAGATGTCTACCCCAAACACCCTGGGAGGAGGGTGATTATTGCCCTGGCGCAGGCATGAAGATGCTCTCTGGCACTGCAGGCTTCTTCCAGACAACATTTCCAGCTCGCGCTCTCCTATCCCCATTTATTCTGGTCCCACACTGCGTGCAATGATGGGTCTTGTGAGCACTGATAACAGCACAGCACCTGCTCTAGAGCAGCAGGAGAACAGGAGAACATGGAGAACTTCCAGGTCAACCAAGACATCTCCCAGTGATCAGCTCTCCTGAGCTTCCCAGGAGGAATCTGATTTCCTCTAAGGAATCCAACACAAAAATGCAAGAGGCAGGTCTGGCCCAAGGACTTCTGGTCGATCAAATCAAGCTCAGAGCCAGAGCAGCCCAGGGCCACTCTCCACCTCCTGCCTCCAGGCATCATCTTCCCTCCCTCGGGGTGTGCTGTGCTGGCAGAGCAGAGGTCCTCCTCACTGTATTTTCTTGCCTGCATTAAATGCCCTGTATTGCATTTGCCCTGGAGAAGAGGGTGCCATTACCCCTCTTCACAGACCAATGAGTTGAAGAGGTCAAATGTCCTGCCCGAGGTCATTTAGAGAGCCAGAACATAGAGCCTGGCCTCTCACTGGCCCATTACCCTAATTTGCCTTACGTCACCCTTGAGCAATGGATATCTGGACAGGCTGCAGTCCCATCAGAGGGACATTACAGACACACAAGGCAGAGAGCATCCCCGCCCCAGGGAGCTCCAGCCCCAGTTGGTAAAGTGCCTAAGGCAGTTAGAAACCCAAAGCCTTCAGCTATTGCCCTGCCTGGCTCAGGCAAGGCTCGAGAGGGAGTTTGAAATTAAGCTTAATCACAGCAGTCACTGTGCTATCAGGATTGGGGAGCCTGGACAAGGCTGGCTGGGTCGTTGCAGCGATTGCTCCCACGGTGCATGGAATTTTGCAGCCAGCTATGCAGCAGCTGAAGCACTCTTGCCTCCCTGCAGGTCCTGTCCCCACTCCTGTGCTCCCCAAGGCAGCAGGGTTCAGGTGAGAAAATATACCGTTTTGCCAAGAAGTTTGATGGGCACAAACCCTGTGAGCCAAAGCCACAGCACACAGCTGGGGCATGGCAAAAGACTGGCATATGGTGGGAAACAGGAGGAGTGCTCTGCAACCAGCAGTGCAGAGCAGGAGAGGGGCTACTTCCTGCACAGCTTGGATCTTCTCTGGTCCATCCTCCTGAGGCAGGGCATGGGAGGTCATAGATCTGTGCAGACCATGGGACACAAGATCTCCCAGCCAGTCACAGGGGGAAGAGGGATAGCTGTGTGAACACAGCTGTAAATAGGGCGTTTCATCCAAGGACGGCTGCCCACAGAGCCCTTCCCAGCGAGCTGCACCTCTGTCCTCGGCACCCTCCCTCTGCCCCCACCTGCCCTACCCCGCCTCTGTCCTCCCACCCAACAGGTTTGGAATCCAAACCATCACAATCCCTTCTTCGGAGCTCTCAGCCCAGCAGAGCGGAGGCGCCTGCATGGGAGCTGATGGGGAGGTGTAAGTGGAGCTCCCTGAGTGCTCACCTGCTGCGGCTGTAACTCACCGTGAACGTCTGCCAGTCCTCCCTGGAGTTCCTCCAGAGGACGATAGTGGGGACACCGGGGGTGCCCGCAGGGCCCGGGTTGCCCGGGAGGCCTGTCCGTCCCACAGCTCCAGGGTGCCCCTAGGAAGACAAAAGCAGCTCCTTGAAACCAGCTGGGGGCTTAACAGTCAACACAGGCTGGACACAGGCTCCGACTCAAGTCAGCCTCTGAGCAGAGTCTGGGTCTAGGCACACTCCTGGGTTCAAACCAGCTCTTAAGATCTAAATAACGCTGACAACAGGGAAATCAAAAGGAATGAGCTTCATCCATCTAAATGCCTCAGGTACTGAAGCTAATGCACAGAGATGTGACATGACTTGTGGGGCAAGGTGTTTGCCCCTCTACAGCTTGGAAAAGGTGGAAACTGCTGTGCAATGGTGGTTAGGAGCACTCTCACTGTTTTACCGATGGGGAAACTGAGGCACTACCCTTAATCCGGAGCATCTCCATGCATCTGTCAGTGCACTAGGCAATGCTGCATGCAGTAGGAGATCGAGCTGTGCCTTGCAGGCTGCTGCGTGCCGGGTTCTGGGAGCAGGAAGGGCAGCTGTGGGTCTGACCAACGTGGTGCTGGAGGACAGCTGTGCCTCCAAGATAAGTTGGTGGCTATGGCATGGGGCTGGACTTTGGGACATGCCACCATCCCTCGTCCAGGTGACCTGAGCTAAAGCTGCTGCATCTCTCCTCACTGCTGCCTCTGCAGAGCCTTTAAGTGCTCAGAAAGACAGTAGTTTGTCCAAACAGTCAGCTCAGTCCTGAGCCTGGGCTTGAAATACCCAGTAAAAATAGTTCTTTCCTCTTCCAAATGCACATAGAGGGCCACCAGGCTGCAGCTTCAGCTCACATTACCCTCTAGATGAAAAACAGCCAAACTAACCCAAACCATGTGTGGCATTGTACTGATTCTACACCCCATCCCATCCCGTACCTTCCTGCATTTTTCTGGATACTCACTTTGTCTCCTTTGGGTCCCACCAGTCCACGTCTCCCAGGACAGCCCTGAAATGCAAAGAAGGAGAGTTGTGTCACACCGAAGGCGGATCCCCACAATGAGGGGAGATCCCACAGTGGCTGGGTCATGGACAGGGCCATCCTTGCCCCAAGGAAGCAGGAACTGGAACAGCTGATTCAGAGCAAACCAGCAGCACCAAGGCTCAAACACCCCAAAGACCAGTGTGGTGGAAAGTGCCCCGTTTTATGCTGCTCCCTTGCCACTCTCCTGCCCTGGCATCAGAAAGCAGCTCTGCTCAACCAGCTGAGCAGCATAATCCTTCAGCATCCATCACAGAAACACCTCAGACCATATGGCCGGGGAGCAGGAGCACATTTCCTGACACCTGGTGAGGAAAGGCAGTGTGTTTTGAAAAAATCCCATAAAGCTGGATCATGGCCACACATTCAAACAGTAGTTTGGACGAGGATGCAAATATCTGTGGCTTCTAACTTGTGTGAGATCTGATCTAGCCCATCTCTATTCAAAATTGCACATTTTGTCCAAGCAGTGACCCCACTTCAGGTCTTACCAAAGCATCTGTCTGGACAGAAACAAAGGCAGACAGGAGATCCCAGCTTTTCTCAATGAAATAATTCTGCCTGGAAGATGTCACCAGAGTCTGATAACATGCTGGGCTGCAGCACAGCATCTACCTGCACGTCTGCTGCAGAATTGCAGCTCTGATGGCTTCAATTACAGCCACCATTTTTTTTCTGAGCTTTGTCAGAGCCGGTAGCAAACCTGGGAATCCACACTGAATTAACATCACCCCAGCACAGACACAGCTGCATCCCTGTGACCACCAAGGAAGACCCACTTGGGCAGCAGCCCTTTTTACTCTTGGGATGGGTAAAAAGGACAAGCTGCATGTCCAGAAACAGCTTTGGTACTGAGGAATACTTCACCAAAGAGACTCTGATCACCTGAAGTGCCCAGATCTGAAGCCCACAGGGCTCCAGAGCTCAGTTCCCCCTCCCCAGGGGCTGGGGGCCATGCCCCTGAGCTTGATTTGTGTAGGGCACGTTCATGCCAAATGGCACATGCAACAGCAGTGATGCTGGCAACTCTGGTCTGACTTTCAAACCTTGCGTATTAAAATCATAGAATCATTTAGGTTGGAAAAGACCTACGATCTTAAGATCTTATAACACGTCCAGGTGCACCATTGCTGAAGGAGGTAAAATAAAGCAATTCCTGCCTACTGTACCCAATATTAAAATACACAGCAGAATGAGCAGGAACCCCTATCAGTGCCAGGCAGCCCCTCTATTTATCCACCCAGCACTCCTCCTTTAAGGGGCTGGATGTGTGCTGCTGAGAGACCACTTCTGTGGGAAGGCACCCAGTTTGGAATTCACTGGAATTTTATGTGAGCACCATGTGCCCATTGCAAGGTGCCTGAGGACAGGCTCATCCTCTCTGCCATGGGTGTAGATATAAATCAGATCCTTCAGTAAGTCCTGCCTCATCCTGATCTCCCTCAAAAGAGCTTTATCTTTTCTCCTGCATGGACACGCGCTGACCTACATCCACAGCTGGGATATGCCAGCAGTCGATGGGGTGCCCAAAAAACCCTTCCTCCAGTGCGGACATTGGTGGGTCATGGTGTTCTACTGAGGACACCCGCTCTGAGATGGCCAAAGACCCATTCCTCCTCCTGCTCCTCCCCAGGCACTGGGCACAGTCACTCCCAGCATGAACAACCAACATCGTGAAGCCAACATGTGCAGTCCTAGTGCAGGGTGGAGTGACTGTAGCAAGCCACGAGCACAACAGCACCCCCTGAAATTTGACAGCATCTATTTCTCTCCCTTAAGCAGCTCCCAAGCTGATGGCATTTTGTGCAAACCAAAAAGAACAATTTAGAGCACCAGCAACAACGAACCCAAGGGCTGTAACATTTCAGGAGAGAAAAATGAAAATCAATCCAAGAGATCTTATCCAGAAGGCAGACGGTGTTTTGCCCTGCAAACTGCACACAGCAGCGTTCCGCAGCACCAACCCTCCTCCTGCGGCGTGACCTGATGGCTGCAGCCCTGGGTGCAGTGAAACAGCGGATGACTCCCGGGAGGAAGGCATGGAGAAGTCTTTGCATTTACCTGTCACCCAAGTTCACACTATCCCTGACACCAGTTCCCTCCAGCAGGATTCAACTTAAGCCTATGAATAGAAACCACATCTCTGCTCCTAAATAGCCAGGGCTAAGTTTGACTTACAGAAACCAGAAAAGAAAGATAATAAGCCTGTGGGGACATACCAACAGCTGGGAACCCCATATGAAACACTGTCTATGAAAGCCAAGGAGTTTTTAAATACTGGCAAAACAATGAAATCCCTGCAAGGAGGATTGTCAAGATCATAAAAATCAGCAGCTTTTAAAGAAACACTTTCCACTTCTCATAACATGTTGATTTTTTTCCCCACTGAATGTCTTTCCCCATCCAATGCCTTTACAGTGGATGGTGACTGGAATGGAAACTGAGGGCATGTGAACTGCAGTCCATAAATGCCTGAACGGCATTAGGGCATGATCAGAACTTGGCAGGATGATAAATAAACCTCCATCCACATCTCCCGACTGGAACAACTACTCAAAGTGTTTTTGAAAAGGCATTAAAAATCTCTGAGGGTGGGAAACCAGATATACACGAATCTGTACCGAGGGAGAGGACCCATCACGTGGTGGGGCAGGGCTGGAGGTATGTGTCCTGATGATTTCCCTGATCAACACAGCTAGTGAAAGAGGAGGAGAAAAACCCCACAAATGAAAAGGTTGATGCTAAAACCCCATTCTTTCTAAATCTTTCCTCTAATGAGAGATGTCACCTTCAGACACGCACCCTGCCTTGTGCCCAGGTCCCAGTTGCAAGGTTGCCCAAGGTGATGCAGTAAGAGGGAGAGTCACAAGCCCAGCACACATCAGCACTGCCAAAACAAGAGGTAAGGCAAAGTCCCATTCTCAAAGGAAAAACCTCAAGGCCATTTTAATGAAGTTTTCCAAAGCAAGGTCACTGATTTTTTTGTTTCCCTTCCACAGGATATATTTAAACACCCAAACCATCCATCACACTTTTGCTGGCATCACCATGAACATGTAGCATGGCAGCAGGAAGGTGAGTGGGTATGAATTCAGGAATTCAGGGTGCCCACACTGGGCAGCAGCCTCCAAACAGGCTCTATGTGCCCAGAGCTCCCACGGCTCAGGACGGCTGAAGGGGCTTTGGTGGGACAGAGACCCAAGGAGGCAGGAGAACCTTTGGGGACCAGCAGCAAGGGCAGAACCCATCTGTCCTCAGCCCTGGGGAGCAGTAAAAAAAGACAACAGGAAAGGTTGCCAGGCTCAACACATAATTTTAGCTAAAATAATATCTCTAACCTTGCATGTCATGTGTCACTGCAGAGCTTCAAGCCTACACCTGCTTGTGCCAGCATTCTCAAACCCAAACTCCTAATGCCAGGATGGAGCTGCTCATACCTGTGCTTCCATCCAGGATGCTCACAACCAAGAAAAATACCCATCTCAATACTTTCTACAGGAGGGAAAAGCAATTCCCTCCTGTCTGGGTCCCCTCCTCCTGCTGCCTCCCCTCCTACCGTCTGACAGCAGGGCTGTCAAACGCCATGACGTTTCCTCCACTCCCGGGATTTTTTCATCCTTCGGCATCTGTTCCTTTTTCCATTTTCTTCTATTTTTGCAGGCAATAGCTGCAGCAGCAAAGAGATGGCTCAGGGGGGAAGCTAACAGTCCTAAATTTAACTGCTATCCTACAAAGCCAGGCTCATCGATAAGGAATTTAGTGCCAGGTCCCTCAAACACAGCCGTACAAACATCCATGTGTGGAGACTTGCCCTGCAGCATCCAGATGAGCCCCAAGGGCAGCCCCCAAGCTCACTGCATCTCAGAGGGCTTTTGTGTGGGTGTCTGCCCAGTGGGGAAGAGAAGGTGCCCATGGTCACTTCTGGCAGTGGCGCTGGGTAAATGAAATGCAATTTACTAGAAGAATCATTAAGAAAATTTAACTAAATTAGAGAAATAATTTTGGCAGAAAAAATAAACATGGGAAAATAAGTAAAAACTTCTCAGTGAAGACTGATGAATTCTCTCAAGATTTATATATTCTAAGTTTACCATTTTTTTAAATTTCCCTTTTTTTCATTTGCTACAATGGATGAATAATCTGAAAAATAATCAAAACCTTTTTCAAGACAAATTCAATGCTCTGCTTTGAACCCCCACAAATTTTGGGTTGTTACAGCAGTAGAGACACAAAGGACAGTGATGCCAGCATGGGCCACAGCCTGACACCTGGGGCTTGCTGCAGGGACAGGGGCTGGAGGACATGGCTTGGTCATGCTCTGCGCCACTCAGCCTGCCTCTGGGCAGGACCAGGGTGAAACAAAAACCAACAATGTGGTTAAATGACTTGAGACCACCTCTAGGGCAAGAGCAATATAGGGGAATCATCTTTTCCTCTCCAGATTCCAGTGAAGTTTCTTCAGGGACATCAAAAAACCTTCTTGCAGGACCAGGCTGGTGCACAGCCCCATGCTGCCCGCATGGAGAAGGTTTCCCTACCCAGTTTCCCATGGTGAGCTGCTGGCACTGCAGCTCAGGAGCTTGGGCCCACCACCCACTCTGGAGGGGAAGATGCACCACCACCCATCCCTCCCCTCCCACAGCCATTCTCTTCACCACTCACCGGCAGCCCCGGTGGTCCTGGCAGCCCCGGTGGTCCTGGCAGCCCCGGTGGTCCTGGCTTCACATGACACTGCTGCCCATGTGTCACTGGTGGGATGGGGTTCCCCGAGTGGGCAGCACCGTCCCTGAGCCCTGGGACAGCAGGGCTGACTGCTACCAGAGGATGCTTCAGGCTGCCTGCCGCTGGCCCCATCCTCAGGGGACCTTTGGGCACATTTCCTTTGGGGGCAGCTGCCTGATGCACCAATGGGGAGACCTTGGTGAAGGTGGCAGGCACGTCCAGGTCAGTGATGGCATTGCTGGGTTTGCCAGGAGGGAGCCGCTGCCGGGTGCCCACATCCCCTGTCAGCTTCTCTGTGGTGACGTTCTCCTCCCGGGGGTTGGAGGCACGCTCCTTCTTGGCTGCCCTGTGTGTTTTGATGGAGGGTCCTGGGTGGATAAAAGCACCATCAGGTACCCAGGCATCGCAACAGTGCACAGGATAAATGAAGGAAATGGTGGACTCACCAGAGCTACCAGAAACCCACGGACTGCTCCTGCCAAGTCCTGGCCTGCCAGGGCCAGTGATTTTATTATAGGTGGAGTTCAACAGCTCAAAGCCTTCATCCTCAATTGAAAGGCTGCCCTCCTCCTCAGCTGACGGCATCTCAGTAGCAGAGAGTGATGTCAGGGCCCTCCCATCAGGCTGGGGGTTGAGGGTTTCCTGGGTGTCTTCCCATGTCCAAGGTGGCCCCAGGGTCAAATCTGAATTGGAGCGTCTGGAGTCCTGTAAAGGAAGAAGGAAAAAAAATTAAATTTGAAGTTTTCACTTTTTTTTCCCCCTTCCCTGCTCAACACACTTGAGGTTCTTATTTTCCCACGTGTGTGAATGCTCCTGTGGGGGATGAGGCAGCTCACGGCTGGCAAGCCCCAGGCATGAGCCCCTGTGCTCCAGGGCAGCTCGTTAGCAACGGGCAGGTTGGTTCAGCCACCTACAAAACAAAATTCTTCCTCCACAATGGACATGAGCCAGTTCTTGGCATGGGCCCTGCTAACATGAACCTTCTCACCATCCCACTGCAACAATCCCCCCGCAATTTTCTATGCTGGAGAGGCATCAAGAGAAGAGCCCATAGCCTAATGACAGAAATCCAAGCTTGAGAGCAATTACTAAAACAATTAAAGCAAATGTATAGAGTAACACCAGGGATTGTTCTGCCCCTTTGGCTTTTGATTTTGCTGCTTCTGCATATTTTGAGGCTCCTGGTGGCCTCAGGGGAATGGTGCAGGCAGGTTGGAGGGGAGCTTGCAGCCCCCACCCCACATCTTCCCAATCGAGCAGCTGCAATAGTGCTGCTGGGAACCTCCAAGGATTGGGAAGGGAAAGCCTAAGTGGAGCCTCCTGGATGCTTGTGGCAAATTAATTTAAGGCAGTGGCTTGCAAGGGACACAAGAGACCTCACTCTGTCTTCAGCTGGCACGTGAAATGTTCCCTGCAGGACAGGGCAAGTCACAATGGCTCTTTCAGTCCTACAGCCACCAGCAGAGCCCAGGCACCACCCATGGATGGAGGAAAACTGTAATATCTACACTAAAGACAAAACCACTGAATGTGAAGAAGGAGTTAAACTTTAGACAGTTACCTGCATTTAAAATGCACATGAGTTTTACATCCAGCACCAGCGTGTCTCAGACTGGGCTTGCACACTGAGCCACGCACACTGACCCGGGGTTCGTTGGTGGGTGTGAAGGACCTTCACCTCTCCTGGGACATTTCCACCAGCCCCACCACACGCCCACCAGCCCAGCTCAGAGCTTGCTCAGCACTCCCACCGAGCTCCACAGAGCCTGGACAACGCAGCGGCACCGAGAAGAGCTGGCTGTGACCTCAGCCCTGGCTGGTGGCTCTTGGGGGCTGGGGGCTCCTTGGGGCTGGTGCCAGGCAGCTGATGAAGAAATAGTCTGCGAGAAGTCACTAGAGGGAGATGCAGGCCCACGCTTGCCTTGCGTGGCTGCAGAAGGGGAGCAGAGAGGTACAAGGAGATATGGAGCATCCTTCCAATCGTCTTTCCCATCCTATCTTCTGTTGATTGGACCCATTACTTGGCTCCGATTCTGCTCTGCACCGGCACTGACCCAAGATGCTGCTTGCTTGGGAGCACCAGGGTGGATTTACATGAACAGCAAGCAGAAAAAACAATTCCACTGGTGATTCTGCAGGTAAGTACACAAGGGTACTGGTGGGTCAGGGAGGGGACTCTGGACAAGCCCCACTTCTGGAGAGCCTTGGGAAGAAGAGGAGCTCCAAAAGCAGCAGGACGCCACACCATCAGATTGGAGATTTCCAAACTCTTCCCATCCCAAATAGGGAGGAAAAGTGAAAATTTTCATTTCTCAATTTTCAAATGTCAAGTTTGAAGAGTTTGAAGAGTCTTTTAAAACATCTGAAATGCTTTGCTCTCAATTGTGAAAACTTTTTTTTTTTTGAGTTCCCATCTTTGTTTGCTATATATAATTTAATATTTACCTTGATTTCAAGCTTTCATGCACAAGTGATTTTATAAGCTAAAATTCATCTCAAATCAGAAAAAAAATGTAGCTTTTTTAAAAAAAATCTCAAAATAAATTATTTTATCAATCTTTTTTCCCTTCCAAAACCTACCCCAAACAGACTGTTTCCCCACAAGTTCTAACTAGGGCAAATCAGCATCCTCCTAAAAAATTAGCAGTGCCAAAAGCTACTGCTGATGCCGGCCATGAACACAATCCCTGGACACCTCCACAGAGCATCTCCACCCTCAGGCCCAGAGAAGGATGGCCAGACCCACAATCCACCCATTTCCATTGATCCCTCTGATATTGCAGTAGGTAAATACATGAGGGATGTATCTAAGACTACGTGTAGGTACCAAAGGAACCCACCCTGGGTCACATCCAGGTCTCACATTACCTGAGCACTGTTGCTCTTTAATCCCTGCAGCTGCAGCTGCGAGGGCCTTGGGGCCAACCACTCCTTGAAGCCATAGTACTAACCCAATATATTTCTGAGCCAAGGCAGTTTTTGTGCACAGAGGTTTTTGGAAAGACGGAAATATTCCCACTTCCTTGGCCCTTAACAGAAATTTTTCACCCCACTTGCAGACAGACACTTGACCCCCCAAAGGGAGAGGCAATGGCAATGTTGATGTGTCAGTGTTACTCTGCTCCTCTGGCCAGTGCTATGTCCCAAGCCAAAGGACCAGCATTCCTCTGTCACCAGGATTTTTATGCCCCAAATGGCACTGATAACCATATTTTTAAAGAATGCTCTCTACAGTAGGTGTTAAGTAGGCAAGAGGCAACCTAGCACCAAGAAGGAAGAGTTGAAAAAGGTCAGGATGAGGCAGAAAAGGCAAAAAGGAAAGGAAACAGAGATGGCAAATGGGAAAGCAAAGACCAGAGGTGACCAGCCAGTCCCTCTTTCCCCAGCAACCTCTAATGAGGTGCCTTGTGGACTGGAAAAACCACTGGATGCAACTGAAGGGTAAAATACATAAAACAGGAGAGAAGGGAGAAGTGATTTAGAAAAGGAAAAGACAACCCTAATTCATCTCCAGCCAGCTCTCTTCAGCCAGCTTTAGCAATTAGATGCTCTCAGATTTTCCCCTGGGCACTACCCAGCCCGCAGTTCAGTCTCCAGGCGGGCTTGTTACCATCGCAGCCCTGAAGAGCGATGGAAGATAAAGCCTGTGTTTCCTAAGCAGCACCCAGTGTCTGGGTAAAACTCAAGGAGATTGGGAAAGTAAACAGCAAAAGCTCTGCACAAAGTCATCAGAGCAAAGCACCTGAAGGGGACAGGCTGCAATGAAGCTGTTTTCATCGAGAGAAACACTAATGTACAACGAACAAGCCTGCAGAGTTTGGAACAAATTAAAACATGCTGCCAATTAAATCACAGCGGGTTTGCTGCCTTTGAGGTGGAGGGAAATCAGGCTTCAAATCGTGAGAGCAGAGAAGCAGCCAGTGCTGCTCATCCACAGCACGGGCAGGCTGGACCTGGAGCATCACGGCAAGCTCTCGAGTGTGGACGGTTGCCATGTCCCTGCCCGTGTCCGAGGGTCCTGCCCGGCCCGTTCCCTCTGCTCAGAGACCTGGGAGCCTGGGAAGCTGCTGGTGGTGGTTGATTCAAGGAAGCACTTGTAAGCTAGGCAAAGCTCTCCCTGTGGACACACTCTGCACTGCATTAGAGTGGCACTAAATTATTTTTTTGGTGCTAGAGTAGTTTTCAGGCAGATCAGGGAGGTGCACTGACCTACCCTGTGGTTCACAGAGCACAGCACTGAGTGGGGGACTGCTGGGAATGGGACCTCAGGGCAGGACAAGCCCTTTCCCTGACACCATTAGATCAGCATCAGATAATCAGAAACCTCATCCGGAACGTAGCACCTCTCTAGCAGAAGGTCCTGTGGTTTGGCTTAAGCCATTCACAAGTGTTAGAAAATAACTAAGGGAAGCGCATTCCTCTCCTGCGATGGCATCCACACAGCCCAGAGAGCAAACCACCATAACCCAAGAGCACACCCACAAACCCTACAGTCCTTCTCATGGAGGTAAGATCGAAATCTCAAGGAAACCACAGACATCAGCTCATCAATCCCTCAGGCACTTTTTTAAACCCCAAAGTTGCTGGAATAGGGGTTGAAGCAGTGCAGCATGTGGGAGGGTGAGGACAGAGCTGCCAGGCATCAGCTTTACCCACTGCAAGGTCAGATTTGCAGTCCCCTACAGCAGTAGAGGCTCTCAGGAGAACAAGGTAGGATCCTTTGGTGCTTTTCCATCATGCATGTTATCAGGTATATGCCTTCCCTCTCCTTGAACTTGTGTCCAAGGCAAAAGAGGGCTGTGAAAACTAGAGTTGAGGAAAGGCAGAAACTTGTGCTTGCCACAGCAGGCTTTCTCCCTCTATCTCCATTTCGTAACTCCTTCACACACAGCATAGTAATTTCTTTTCTTTTTCCTTGCCACACAGCATTATAGACCATCAGGGAGAGGGAGCCCCAAGGGATTAATGACAGTTTGTATTAAAAGTAGACACTATTCATCCAGGCTAACCCCTACACAGCCACACATCACCCAGTCAATGCAGACCAGCAGCACCCTGAATTAAATTAGCCTTCCCAAATATATCAGAATCAATGGATTCAATTACATGAGTGTAAAACCCTTCAGAGGCTCCTTCAATGTAACATATAATCCAGATTTGAAATCCAGTTAAGAGCCCCCCTGTCATTAGCTTTAACTAACTTGGTTCATGGTCCTGTTTCTGTTTAAGATGAATGAATCTGAGCTGGTGGTGGTCAGTAAAGAGCTGTAACACACAGGCTCTAGATCAGCACTTTTTTTTTTTTTTTTTTCCTTTCAGGCAAGAAATCAAACAGAGAGCTGCAGAAAAAGTGTTCTGGCTAAAACTCGACTCCATCATTTGTACATCTTAAAAACAGTTCAGCTGTTAATTATGAACAACCACATTCCCTGCAAGGTCACCTTCCCACAGAGAATGTGAGAGGAGCCAAAGGGGAACTGAAGGGATCTGCAGGCAGCTGGTTCACCTTCCTCAGCCCAGCCTAGCACTGCGGGGCTGATTCCTCAGCCCACCCCAGCAAGGAGACCCACGTCCATCTCAGGAAGGGAACCACAGAGCACAGGGCAGACCTGGAGACTCTGCAGACCCACAGTTCAAGTGCCCTTGGCTCTACCCACAAACCCCTCAACAGACCCACAGAGCTGATGCTTGGCCATAGATACCACTGTTGTCCAACTTTCCCAGAACCCAGCTTCTGTGGCTTGTCCAGGAGGTGTTTCTGGGTAGTCTAAGATGCTAATTGCTCCTATTAACCCACTACAATTGTCAGTCACTAGCTCACTCTCCTCCCTGAACAATGCATAATTTGTTAGCAGTCCACGGCAAAACTGGCAGCAGCTCCATACCACACACTCCAACATCTGCCCAGCAATATATTTAGCATTATTTGTAAACCTCCAACAGCTGGGAGTCTGGAGAAGAGCATGTGCAACATGGAAGGGCTGAACACTCTTCTCGTGGGGGAGACAGACGGAGTTCATTTGCCTCCCCATCCTCCTCCTGGCACAAAGGAGGCTTGGAGGTGAGGACCAGGCGTCAGATGCTCCTCCATGAGCCTCTTCCTGCAGCCGTGCAGCCACGCACGGTAATTAAACCCTCTGCAATCCCAGCTGCATGATTCAATTTGGGGTTTGGCACATAGTAAATCCAACAAAAAACAAGAGCTGGTGGGGGCAGGGACTTGGCCTATTTGTAAGTTCCAATTAAAATAGTTTTAAAAATTGACTCATTCCTGGTTAGCTTTGGGTTTTGCTATTTCTAGTCCTATTTTGTAGCAGGGGTGCAGAGAACATCTTCAGCCAGCCCCAAAGAAGATTTCTTGGCTTTTTAAATTGTAACCAAACTTTTCATTCATGAAAAGACCTGCAGCAATGTGGGACATTAAGAAAGGGCTTTTCAATCTGAAAGTGAAAATATTTCATTTGAGATGGAACAAAAAGCAGTGCTGAACCCTGCCCCAGGCTGCTGTGACCTGGGTACCAGGATCTGCTGCAGGGTCCCATCTCCTGCAGCACCCGAGTCACACAAACATGAAGGAAACTCCACAACAGACATTTCCTCCTTTCATTTAATTTTTTTTTTCTTTTTTGTTTTGGAAAATAGAGGTCTTTCACTTCCAAGCTCCATCTTGAAGACCACGGACATCATCACCATCTCCCAACCTAAACCCCCAAGCAGGGCACACAGCTCCAGCTGAGCCAAGCGGGCGCCCACCAAGACCTGGGATTGCAGGAGACTCATTGGCTTCATGACAGCCCCACTCTCACCTGAAGTTTCCTTCTAGCCAAAGCCTTTGATAATAATTAACAGTAAGTAAAGGAAATAAAAGCACCCAATAGAGCCATAAAAGGGAGGATTTGGGCACTAGATCATAAGCGTGCACTGCCCCAGGGAGCTGGGGGAAGGTGCAGTGGGCAGGAGCTGCTCAAGGCTTTCCCACTGCAGGGATTCACCACTTTCACAAAGGACAAGGACAGTCAAGTTCAAGGCATGAGTTGCTAACAGCAAAAGAAGAACCTTGCTGGATGATTTCACATTCCCTGCTCACATGCAGAAGAGGTCACACACAGAGCCAGCCCCATGTATCCACCTCTAAAATGAGCACAAGGCACAGTATCCAGGTGTTCACTGACAAGGAGTACCTCCGGGGTGAGCAGTGTCCTGCTCTGGCCCCCAGGGCCCACCGACCAGGAGGTGCTGGCAGGTTTTTCAGGACCTTTTCTCATCTGCAGCACCAGCTGCTGCCATGGAGACTGGGCGGTTTCCATGGGCTGCCATGTGAGTGCCTGTAGCAAGAAAGCTCTTAAAATCAATGGGCTGTTACATGGGAGTCTGTTTTTTAGTTTTGCTGTTAAACTGCTGAAAAACAGAAGCCACCTGATGCCTAGATGTACCTGGAAGTCCCAGGCAAAGAGGCTACAAAGGTCCCATCAAATCCATTAAAATAAATTTGTGGAGGCATTGCTCCACTCAGAAAAGCAGAGGGGAGGTTTCTAAACACCTTCCCTTCACCCCACCACACAGAGGTAGTAGACATCCTCACAGTGTCCCCCCAGAAATTTTGGCGTGTGCTTGTGAAAGCTTGCCTGAAGGCATAATAAAATTGGGTCCCTGATGCAATCCAGCTTGCCCTGACATCACCTGCCACCCTACAAGCCAGGCCTCCACCCCACAGCAGCCTCAATTAACTGGCAGGAGGTTTGGCTCAGGGGTTGGAGCCTGCATCCATGCAGGTGCTCAGGGGCAGCACTATGGTCCTCCCTGCCCAGCTGCAGTGCTGTGACCAGTGCTCGGCTGCCAAGGTCTCCTGCAAAGTCTGAGGAGCCCCCTTGGAGGGAACCTCCACAGCATTCTTCCTCATTTATGCGCCCCAGACAAGCTCCTAAGAGAGGGACAAATGTCAGCAGAGATCCATAACCACGTGGGTGACTGTCACCACAGGACAGCAGCTCCCTCGAGGGGAGTAAGATGAATATTTGTTCTCTGTGCAGCAGTCCCTGGAGGGGATAAAAACCACGGCCATTTCTTTACGAGTTGAAATAAAGAATTTAGTTTTTTCTTCTAAAAATTAAATTGTGAGGTAGTATGGTTTTGATGTTCCATTTTTGTTGCTTTTGGAGGGTTTTTGATTAAAAACAGTCTTGAAATATAGCTTTAATCAAAGCACTTCAGCTTTCCAACATGACCCGTATTTCTCCCTCCAATCAGTTTTGCCAGTTTCGATCCAGAGCACTAATTTCCTTAAAACACTTTTTGCAACAAATGAAACCACGGTATTGAAAATTTCAGCTGTATCCATGTGTAAGAGAACTTGTTGCCTCATTCTGTACATCTTGAAGAGGAAAATTAATGAAAGATATCAGCATGTCTCTGCTCCACAGGACATCGCACGGGCTGGATGATTAAGTCCACGAAGCCCATGGGCATCGATAGCCAGAAATCATTTGACAGGCAGAGGACAAAGGGACGCCTGGTTTAAAAAGATACTGGAGGCCCTGCCTGTGAAAACAACTCTGCAAAGCCAAAGATTTAAAAGCCAGTTCTTCAAAGGAAAGTCACCTATGGATAAGACATCTAGGCGCAGCTGGCAGATAGCATCAGGTGAGGAAGAGTACAGTGGGAAGCCAGGGCTTACAGCTTGAGCTCTGTCCCCGCTTTCCTAAAACCCCAGGTTTAAATGTTGTTGTTACCAGAGGCCCAGATCTTATTAACCACAAGCTGTGAGGCACTGCAGGGGCAGGAGCTGGAGCATTCGGGTATTCAATAGGTGAAGTCAGTGCAGAACAAATCCATAGGACACACACCAGCCAGGGGATGCCAACTCCCAGTGGGAAGCCGGGCTCCAGCCCTGGCAGCCTGCACTAACTCAGCACTGAATTCCTACACATTGCAGAACATTTTTTAATTCAACTTCAACATCCAACATGGGAAAGGTCTATATTGGAAACTCTCATCTAGTGAGCTCAGGGGAAACGGGTCTCTAAGCTAAAAGTTACGGGTCTCTTAGGCACAGCTGAATCACGACTGAATTATATTGGTTCTGTGTAAACAGAACAAAAAGCCAAAATCAATAGCATACATGCATGCTCATTTAAACAGGCCAAATTTAGAGAAGAACCAGCTGAGAAAGACAAATTGGGAACTGTTTTAAACAGTTCAATATTTGTCCAAAAGCATGAGAGTTGAGGCAGGAGGCATGTGGGTTTAAAACCCTCAGAAATTAGATATGGGAAGTGGGGAATGAGCACAAATTGGAAGCGGCCATTAAGGATGATAAAACAGAAGAAAAAAGGAATTGGCACATGATAAGCAAAGCAGAGTCTACAATTTGTAGAAAATTGACTTGGACAAGGAAAATAAAGATAGGAGAAATCTCTGACACGGTCATCCCTCTATGCAACAGGGGTCCCCATCGTGGCCCCTGCCACGTGGAAGCGGCTGAACTGCCAGCAGCGGCGTGGGAAGAGGGAGCCAGAGAAGCTGCATTTCTGTCCACGTTTCAGAAGAGCCAGATGACAACAAAATACTTTCCATTCCAGAAGTGACAAGGAGGAGGGGTTTCTCAATGCCATCCTGATAATTCAAACTAAAAAGCGTTAAAATAGCAGGCTCTCCCAAACATGAGCAGTGATTTTTCAATTTGGCTCAGAAAGCTGGGGAAGCTCCAGGGGACTGGGAAAAGGCTTTATGTTGTGCCAATATGCAAAAAAAAAAAAAAAAAAAAAAAAAAAAAGGCCTTGAGTAATTACAGACCTCTTCCCTCAAGCCAAACCCAAGCAAAATAACAGAGCAACTGATATAGGGCTCATTAATAAAGAAACCACAGATAATGTAATTAATGCCATGGTTTTGAAAAGAGTTGCTGTCTAACTAACTTGGTATCTTGCCTGAGGAGATTAAGAGTGTTTTGTTGACAAAGATAACAGCTGATGTAGTGATCCTAGACTTCTGTAGGGCTTTTCAGTTACTACGGCTTGATACCGTGATCCAAAAATTCAACTGACTTCCTAAATGGCAAACAGGTTAAAACCCAGCTTGGAGCGTATCTGCCTACAGGAGCCCAGACAGCTAACATAACGTGCTGCCCTAGTTTTCAGCTAGGTCAGGCTATGTAAAATGAATTTCAAACCTTAGTGTCTTCTCCTAGGAAACACATTTTTGTTAATAGAATCCTCTTCTATCCAACAAAGGTACAATATGATTTACATGCTCAAGATCAAAGAAAAACAATTTAAAATTATTTTTTCCAGCACATTCTAACATCAAGCCCCTAGAAGAGGCTTAGTCATGGGAAAGTTGAAAATCAAGGCTGCAGTCTTTGCTGAGTGAGTGCACAGATTTAAAGGAGCAATAATTGCCAGGAAATCCTATGGGCTGTGTTCTGCAGTAGATCAGGTCAGACTATACCTTCGTATCTGCAGCATCTACAGAAGGAGTCTGGGGAAGAGAAGCCCCTTCTGGTGCTCAGCACAGCCTCCCTCCACTCTGCACTGGCCCCTGCTTCCTCCGAGAGGTGCACAAGGCTGCACCCCCCAGCTGAGACATTGCTGTCCCTCTGCAGTTGCTTCAGGACACAAGTGCAGGATCCTGTGTGCAGGAGACATTTGCTCAGTCAAAACTGGAATAGCTCAGCCCAGTGATCCCCCACATCACTGCTTCGTGTGACCAAGGACTGAAGTTTTCACTCACAAGTTTCATGCATGGCACCTGGGTTCTGGATTTGGGAAGTGAATATGTTGTAAGCCTAAATAATAAGATAAATTATTTCTTTTTGGAGGTGTCCGTGGGATGTCTCAGCAGTGCCCTGTTTTCACAGGGTGGGGGTGTTCGGGGCTCTCTAGTATCCCACCCAGGCACTCAAACTGAAACAACCCAAAAGCCTGAACACCCTTGCAAGCTTCACATCCAGGGGCCACATTCGGACTGAAAAGACTCTGAAGGTGTCCCTGTGCTCACCTGCCACACTCTCAAACAGCACAAGTGCCACTCCTCCAACAGTCTTTTCCAAAGCAAAAGCAGAAAAAAAACCCCCAAAACATTTCTAGTGGCCCTCGGGCAGACAGCAGCCCTGCTGTCATTGCACACAGGACACGTGGCTGCCCCAAGCACATGGCCATGAACCTGCGGCAGGACATGAGACACTGGTGGGAAGTGCAATGTCCCATGAAGTTGCTCTAGCAGGAGCAGAGAAGCTACTGATCAAGCCGAGCCCTTGCTGCAATACTTCTGGCATATGGCAAGCCATAAAAGTCAGCAAGGGCACAAAAACTGAACCCAGGCAGAAGGTCAGATCATAAAAGGTTAAAGTGTATCTGTAATTCTCACTATAGGATGCCTCATGGCTTGGTTAGATGGAATAGCACTTCATTTCTCTGACATGAGGTGGTGGTTAAAAACCACTGCAGCTCAGATCAACATTCTCCTTTCATTGTATTTATCACACAGTGGATTTGATGGGCAATAAATTTTCCTTATCCTACCTGAGAAACTGGTTTCAGAGGTCTTCAGATGGCTGAGATATTAGTGCTATCAGAAACAAGAACAACCATCTCAAGGTACTGCCCGAGAGCAGCAGAGATATTGCTGGGCTCCAGCTGTCAGTCACACTTCCCCCACCAGCCTTTGCTACAAACCCACGGGGCTATTTGGTATTAGCCCAGCTTATCCCAGGAGCCGGCAGCCCAAAAGGTCAAGGGAACCAGTGGGGTGGAGGAGTGGCAGTTCCCCCATAAGGGTTTGTCATTATTAGGCAGGATGGACCACGTGCAAGCCTTTTGTGACAGGTATTTTAAAGACCAACATCCAGAGTCTCCTGATATACACAGGCTTCAGACTGCTCTGATTTTAAAGGAAGGATCCTCTGGTAGTACTTCAACATTAAGCAAAGGTGCTAACAAAGAAATTAGTAACTGAATCTCCATTTACTGCTTTCAGAAATTATCTATAAGATGGATCTTCCTCCTAAAGTTTAAATAGAGCCAGCATTTCCTTTGCCACAAAAAAAAAAACAAGCTTTTTTTTTCCTCTTTGCATATGAATTCTCTTAATCATCAAGAGCACCACACTGTGATTTGCTTTAATTCAACTGTAATGTTTCTTGGTGTGATCAAAAACTAACAAGAAAGTCCTGTAAAGTAAGATCTTTTACTCTGTATATTGGATATTTAAAAACCTCATTAAAAAAAAAAAAATTTACTTGGTAACAAAAACCAAAACCTCAAGATCTTTTTTTGACATCCAGCTAATAGTAAATGTCCAAGCTTATTTTGCTTTATGTTCTCTGCTTCCACCAAACATTGCCTGACCCAGCAGAAATACACGCTCATGAATTGCGCCACACAGGTCCATCTCCTCCTGCTTAAGCATGTGCAAAATCAGGAGCAAAGACAAGCATTTGCCCAGCGTGCTATTCTGGTTCATTTGGTCTCCTGCTCCCTAGGATTGTTTCTGAGATATTACTTGCAAGGAGCCCCTGGCTGCTGGTTTACACATGCCATAAAGGTAGAACAGTAACACCACCTCACCCCACAACTTCCCTCTCGGGCTGAAGGAGAGCCTGGAGCCTCCTCAGACATTCCTCCATCCCCACGGATTCAGGCCACCTGCTAAGTGGAAAGGTGGCACTCTGCAAAATAAGACTCTTGCCAAGCTTTAACAGCAGAATCGAGGCTGAAAATTTTAAATTCCTGCAGAAGCGTTCAGATGCTAATAAGACACTGACATTGGGTTTTTTAATTATGAAGACCAAAGAGAATGGCAAGGAGGAGGAACAAGCAGTCCCTGCTGCCAAACTGCTGTATTTGCACACACAGTTACCGTGTCGGACTACTACTGAGATGTGTCGGACTACTACTGAGCTGTTGCTATTTAAGGAGGCACCAGGGTTGAATGAGACTGAACAAGTGGTTCCAACACCAGTTTTGTTCAATAACAAATCTGAGCACGAAAGAACAGACATGCTACGAACAAACCAAGCATTTTCATAGAGCTTTCACAGCATTTTTACATCATGAAGAAATCTTGGCAGTAGTCTGAGCTGTCCAGATAATTAGACCTGTGAAATTTTGTCTCTTAGGAAATCAGTGGGATTTAAGTTTTACTCGATTTTAGGTTGAATGGCTTTAGGATCCCGGATTAATTTGCTTCGGAAAAAGCCATTCAGTTTAGTAATCAACTCATCCCTCTTGCTCACATTTAGCACAGACAAAGAAAAAACAGAAAGTAGAAGTGGCTCAATAGCATCCATATCTCAAAGATTACTCATAAATTACAATCTACCCCTCAAAAAAAATCATAAAAGGAGTAGACTGAAATTGAGGTATAATTTAGGCTGCCAGTAACTAATCTTTTGCCTTCATCCACTTACATCTTCCTCCACCATCACCCCAGCCATCCATAATTATTTAGCTCTAATTAGCAATTAAGGAATTCACCACTATGTTAATTTACTTCTAAATGAACAAAGGCATGGAAAGTGTAACTACAAAGTATATATTTGGATAGTCTCTGCATCAGAGCTGATCTGCTCTTCATTATTTTCATACTGTAACACGTTAGTATCACATTTTTTTCTTTTAATAAATTCAAACATGAAAGATCCCGAGGCATCTCTGGTCCTGATTAAGTGCTTGAAAAATAAACTTGTCCCATATCCAGAATATCATTAGTCTTCTTCCCCTGTAGACCTACGAATTTCAGCACTTTCCTTATTATGGCAACATCTCACCAATTCACACCACTCGCCAGGAGAACCGCTGCCAGTGAAGCTGCGGGCAAATAAGCATCGGATGGGAGAGCATGTCCTAAACAGGATCCATCAGGACTTGAGGACTAATTGAGGGAGGTAGATGCCACCTTTCAGACATGCTCAGGAGAAGTGATTTTGTCATCTCAGTTCATTACAAACCCAATCTGTAAGCATCCTCATCAGCAAACAGGCAGCATGCTCACCTGTGAGCCTGCCTGCTGCTGCCAAGCTTGTGTCATGATCAAACCCTGGAGCAGACGGTATGAACCCAGCTGCAAAAGGCCACGTGGCCATACACGAAGCAGAGACTGCACAAAAGAGTTATCAAGGTGTAGCCAGACAGTTTAAGCCAGGCGTGAGAACAGAGACTATCCACAAATGGTTAACAGCAACTCCTGGGAGAGTGAGGGAAATACAGAAAGGACTCCACAGTGCTCAGTCACACCCACAAAAATCCCAATTTACATTTGCTGGCAGATTTCCCCCTCAGGATGTCTGTTTGCCTGAACTCAAACAACAAACCTTGGCTAGAAATCCCAAATAAAGCAGAAACATAAAGGGCTTGCAGCCTGCCTCACTTGGAGCAATGGCTTGTCTCTGTTGATGCCTGCGGAAGAGATGGAGACATGCTCCAAGAGCAGCTCCGAGGAGGAGGCAGCAGCCCCCAGCCCCAGTCCCAGGAGCACCAGCGGGACTTGGGAGCAGCCACCCCTCTCCCACTGCCAAACTCCCCGGGGTGCCATGCCAAGGAAGGGTGATGCTTTGTAACCCCCAGAATCACAACCACCTTCCCCCACCGCAGAGCTTCAGCCCTTCCCACCTCCTCAGCGATGGCGGGCAGCAGCCACAAGTCCTCCTCAGGCAGACATCACATCCCACGCGCGGGCAGAAGCGGCGGTTATCCAGCCTCCTGCTTTCTCCTGTACCATGCAGAGTCCTGCCACCTTGCTAACTGCACCGTTTCCTTCCCTCCGAGCAAATCTCCTGCAGCCAGGCTTGCAGGCAGATTTACAAACACCTCTGTGCATGCAGTGGCCTCATCCATCTCATCACCATCAAGCCACACTTCTTGGGCTCAATGCAAACGCTCAGGAAGGTCACCTAGACTCACCTTGGCCTCCACCAGCTCTGAGACATGTCAATTTACATTCAAACCATTAAAGACAGATATTGCAATTGAAAACAAAAAACCCAAAAAAACTAGTAGCCTTGCCTGGGTATTTTGGCTTTTTACCACATTGCTTGTTAGAGCAACTCATTTCCCCAGGAGATGTTATGGTGGTGAGACATACCCGAGGGACATGGGGAGGGGTGTTCCCTGCACATACCTCCTGCAGCAATGCAGGAGGGTCATACCTGAGCAGCTGCGTCCTGGATTTCATTGGTTTCTTTTGGCACCTAGACAGTTGGAGAGAGAAAGAGGAAAAATATCACTGCCCAAGGACCTGCACTGACTTAAGTGCGTGCTTATTGTTGGCTCCAGGATTGAAGAGCACGCCGCCTCCAACGGCATGGGAAGCATTCAGGGAATGCACACTAGGAATCAGTTGGTCATTCACAGTGACAGAAGCAAATAGCAAAAAAACCTCTCAAGTCTTCAGGTGGTTTTCTTTTGTTCTTGATGCTTTTGTTTTGCTTTTCCTTTGTTTTTGAAGCTAATCAGTCCTGAGGAGGGCCAGCAAGGGATGGGAACTGGTGTGATGTGGGGCAGAATTATCCCATGGGTTCCCACTTGCAGTCAACTTACTGATGTTTAAAATAAAACCTTCTCCCTGCTGGGCAAGCCACTGGAGCCATTCAGGTGAGTGCTCCAGGCTACAGTGCACAGGATAATACAGATAATAAAAGCAGGTTAAGAGGAGCCCATCACCTTGCAAGCAGAGGACACATCTTGTAGCTTTTAAATCAGAAGTTTGCCCTTACTTCTTAGCTCTAGGGAGCAAGTCCAACTTATTTCAGAGCTACAGCCAGTACCTAAGGGCTGTCAGCATGAGAAACACCTGGTATCATTTTGGGGATGACCATGGTTACACTTGCTGGGAACTCAGACACACCAATCTCCCTCAGAGCAGGCAGACAACCAGCGTGACCTGCTCTGCATTACTTACGCGGCCTTCTCCACACTTACTCCCTGGCAAAGCCAGCTCCCTTATGACCAGGGCTTTTCCTAAAATCCTCCTCTTAAAATAATAAACACAGAGACTGATGTAGCCCAGCCTGGGGAAGGGAGCAATTACTGCAGGGCTGCTCCAGGAGCAGGGAGAGGCAGGGCAGCAGCACAGCTGAGTGTCACCACTCCCTCTGTGCTGCCTCTGTCCTAGTACCAGGGTCCCGGTGGAAAGGATGTCAGGCAGGACCCAGACAGGGCAGATGCCCCATCCCACACCCAGTTCCCTCCCCTGACGCTGTGCCCTTTTCCAGCAGTTCTCCCAGCTCCTCCCTAGACCATCAAAAAAGGGGATTACACAGGGGAGGTTCATGCCGAACGCTGACGTGAGGCACTTGCCTCTTCAGCAAGCCTTCTCCAGGCAGCTGCGAAGCCCTTCCAGATACCTGGCCTAGAGAGGTGAGGTGTCTCCCTGGGCCAGCCCCAGCTTCGGAGGAAAGCCTGGGTGCTTCGTGTCTTTGGGGATTTACTATATGATCTGGGATTTTTGGAACAGATATATTTCTTGAAAGATTGTTGAACACTAATAAAAGTAAAATCCACAATATCTCAATTTTCCAACAATGCTGACAAAACAGAGGAGACAACCTTTGAAAGGACGATGCACCAAAGGGCGCAATGCAACAGTCTTGCTGGGGGTGAGCACGAATTTCAGTGATCTACAGTTCCCCAGTACAGCTTTCACCGCCTCCCCAAAGCAAAGCCACAGCTGTGGCATTACTCAATACCTACTCAAAACTTTCCTGTGTTAAACACATGAGCACATACAGTCATACACACAGTCCAGCTTTCTTTGGCTCGGCAACTCTCCCTTTAATTCATTCTTCCTTTGCACCAATGACTTGAAGGGAGGGTTTGAACTGTGAAAGGACCACCACCCCATGTGCTGGCCACCATCACTGCCTTGCATCTCAACTCAAACTGGAGACCCAAACTTCCAGGCTGCATTTTAACGCCCTGGGTTGGTCCTTTAATTTGAATCATGTTATACCAAAGAGGAGCTTGGGCCAGCAACCCCCATATTTGTCAGCTGCCCCCAGCCACACCTCTGGCCAAGCTGGTGAAAGCTCCCAGGGGGAACCAAAGCGCTTGAGGTTGAAGGAGTGTTTGCACGTTGAGTTGTAGCTGTGGCAGTGCTCGCTGGCAGCCATTGGGTCTCCCATCATGAAGGTCAGTTGCTGTAGAGCACCCTGTGGAGGAAGAGACACATAAACCACAGTTTACCCACATGCTTCCTCCAGAGGAGAGGGAAAGGTCTTGGGGGTTGGGGGTGTCTCCAGCCTCTCATAGCCAGGGACTTTACAGTGTGGTTTAGGCAATCAACATTCACTCCCCAATTTTAAGAGCTGGATGCAAAGATCCTGGGAACAAAGGCTAAGAGCCAGAAATGTGCAAGCTATTCTTGAGTCAGATAACAGTGAGGATTCAAGAGGTGCTAAGCACACTACAGGATCAGGCCCTTACTATTCACCTCCAAGAGAGCCCAGCCTGAGCAGCACCCTGGTGCAGTGGCAGTACCGAAAGGGACCCCTTGACAGGCTGACAACCGTGCTTGCAGGCAGCAAAGACCTGCGACTCCCCCATCACCTCCCCGCACACCCAGGCCCTCCAGCCCTCAGAGAGGCAGCAAGGACTGCTTGGCTGGTGCCATGCAGCAGCAGAGAGCTGCTCCCATACTGTAAAGCCCTCATTGAGAACAAGAGTGCATGAGGAGAGAGACCAAAGGGAAAATATTCTGTACAGGAGAGGATTTACAAAGAAGAGAAGAATGATGCACGATATTGGACTCCCAGCACAGACCCGCAGACAGATGAGGGAGGGAGGTGGAGACCCCCAGAGATGCCTGCATGTCTACATAAGACAAAATGTCAACCTTCAAGATTTTGCACTTGTCAGAATCAAAACTGGTTCAAGAAGGGCTTCCCTGCTCTACTAGGCTGCTTTCATATTTCCTTCATTAAGCTCAGGGTGATTGAAATAACTAGTTAGCAACACAGCACCACTGATTCTTGAGCAGCTTTTCTGCATGACATGGCTATCCAGGGGGAATGTGTGAGCTGGCTCTATCTACCCAGTGGTCCTCTGCTACCTCCCAGCAGCAGCAAATGAAGAGAGGAACATGTCCGAGATGCCAGAAGACCGCTTCACTAAATGAGCTGAAATCTTCCTCCCCAGGATGGAGGTGGAGCTGTGCAGCCTGCTATAAACCAGGGATGAGGAGAATGCTACCCCAAAGGAATGGAGAAGAGCTTCAGATTGATGACACAAACCAGGGGTTGGTCTCAGAAACTTCACTTGGTCTTTTTCTGTAAGAGCTAGATCTTTTTGATGCCCTCAATTTCTGTGTTTGAAGTTGACCATCAGATATGTTTCAACATAAAAACTGAGAGCCTTTGAATTTATCTGTCATTTTATAACAAGGCCATCTACTTTGACCTGCTGGGAATCCTTTGCTGTTGAAGTCCTCAGAGCAGGGACTTCATCTTCAACACATGCATGGGACAACCAAACTCTCTGCATGCTGCCTGCACAGATGACTTCTGTACATGGTACAAGTCATGGTCAACAGGAGAACACAAGTGTATGTCTAACCTAGAGATCTCTACTGCTGACCTGACTGCTGGCACTTGTGTTGCTCTGACTCAAAAACCAGCACTTTGCACAACTCAAAGCCTTTGCAGAGCTCACCCTCCCCAACGATGAAAAAAAAATTGGTGTGTTTTAGGATGAGAAGGCAATGGAATCCTTCAGAAGGAGTTTCAGCCTCACTTCATGCAGCTAGAGCAGACCATGTCCTCAAACATGGACCTGCCAGGTCTGCCCAGCTCTCACCTTAAAGGGGATCTCGAAGGACTCGATCAGGCCTCCAATGATGATCAGCCCCTCAGTGTTCACTCCCATCCCGAAATAATTGGACCAGCTCACTCTGTCCACCAGCCGACAGTCCACGTGCAATTCCAGCCTCTCCAAGGAGATGCTGAGAGCAACTTGGTGCCAGTGCCCATCGCCAAGAAAGGAAACTGGGAACCTGCGTGCCCCAAAGAGGGAAGGGAAGGGAAGGGAAGGGGAAGGGGAAGGGGAAGG
>NW_020799122.1:9880891-9908657 GCF_003259725.1 Athene cunicularia
AAGGGAAGGGAAGGGAAGGGAAGGGAAGGGAAGGGAAGGGAAGGGAAGGGAAGGGAAGGGAAGGGAAGGGAAGGGAAGGGAAGGGAAGGGAAGGGAAGGGAAGGGAAGGGAAGGGAAGGGAAGGGAAGGGAAGGGAAGGGAAGGGAAGGGAAGGGAAGGGAAGGGAAGGGAAGGGAAGGGAAGGGAAGGGAAGGGAAGGGAAGGGAAGGGAAGGGAAGGGAAGGGAAGGGAAGGGAAGGGAAGGGAAGGGAAGGGAAGGGAAGGGAAGGGAAGGGAAGGGAAGGGAAGGGAAGGGAAGGGAAGGGAAGGGAAGGGAAGGGAAGGGAAGGGAAGGGAAGGGAAGGGAAGGGAAGGGAAGGGAAGGGAAGGGAAGGGAAGGGAAGGGAAGGGAAGGGAAGGGAAGGGAAGGGAAGGGAAGGGAAGGGAAGGGAAGGGAAGGGAAGGGAAGGGAAGGGAAGGGAAGGGAAGGGAAGGGAAGGGAAGGGAAGGGAAGGGAAGGGAAGGGAAGGGAAGGGAAGGGAAGGGAAGGGAAGGGAAGGGAAGGGAAGGGAAGGGAAGGGAAGGGAAGGGAAGGGAAGGGAAGGGAAGGGAAGGGAAGGGAAGGGAAGGGAAGGGAAGGGAAGGGAAGGGAAGGGAAGGGAAGGGAAGGGAAGGGAAGGGAAGGGAAGGGAAGGGAAGGGAAGGGAAGGGAAGGGAAGGGAAGGGAAGGGAAGGGAAGGGAAGGGAAGGGAAGGGAAGGGAAGGGAAGGGAAGGGAAGGGAAGGGAAGGGAAGGGAAGGGAAGGGAAGGGAAGGGAAGGGAAGGGAAGGGAAGGGAAGGGAAGGGAAGGGAAGGGAAGGGAAGGGAAGGGAAGGGAAGGGAAGGGAAGGGAAGGGAAGGGAAGGGAAGGGAAGGGAAGGGAAGGGAAGGGAAGGGAAGGGAAGGGAAGGGAAGGGAAGGGAAGGGAAGGGAAGGGAAGGGAAGGGAAGGGAAGGGAAGGGAAGGGAAGGGAAGGGAAGGGAAGGGAAGGGAAGGGAAGGGAAGGGAAGGGAAGGGAAGGGAAGGGGCACAACATGAAACTTAGGTCCCACACCTTATGCAGGACAAGGCTTCACCCCTACCAGCTCCCAGGGTCCCCCATGTATCCATGCTTAGTGCAGTTGCAAAGGACGGTACTAGAGAAATTAAGTCTACCTTACTGTCACAAGTAAAAACCCACACTTCTCTTCCAGCATGAGAATGCTATTCTATACAATGGATTTGGGCACATCTACAACCAGTTGGGGCATCTAGGAAATTATTGGTATTTGTGTCTCTCCCTGCTTAATTTACTCCCAGGCATTTGAACATTTTTGTTCTTTGCTTTGTTTTCCAGATCTGCATCATTCTGACAGAGGAGTTAGGCAGTGACTACCTGTGCAGTCACACAACCAGGTCTAAGGGACCATCACCCAGGTGGGGGGACATGACCTTGATTCAGCTGAGGTGGGGTCATAGCAGCAGTGCTCAAAGCCCAAAGTGGAAAACCTTAACTCTGGCCCTGGGAGTAGAAAAGGAAGCAAGAAGAGGCAGAAAAAAGCACCTGAGTTGGAACTTACTCATAGTGTCTCCTCCTCGTGGTGACAAAGACCAAGGCATATGGGTTAATCCTGATTTGGAAGAGCACGTGACTCCGATGGCTAAGGATGGTCACTAGGCTGGTGTCCTCCTTCAGCGAGTACCTGAGCTTCATCAGCACACTCAGCTCATCTGCAAACCTAGCAGAAAGAAGTGATGCATGGCATCCTGCAGCAGCTGCTGTATCACCATGAACTGCCCTCTTAGGACATAAAAAACGAGTCACAGCACAAATTAACTCAGTGAGAACAAAAAATAAACAAAACAAGAGCAAAGAGTCATTCAGGTTGTAAGGTCAGGTACTCTAAAAGAAGCAGCCAGGCCATATAACCTTAATGCATCCCTCTCAGGTTCAATCTCAGCACACATTTATGTGGCTGTGCATGATTTTCATGGGGCTCCTGCCCTGACCACTGCTGAGACTGGATGATAACTCTGTTACAAATGGCTCTTCAGTGCTCTGTCACCACATCCAGCGTCCTTGACCCTTGCAAGCTACAGCCCTGTATCAAGTACAGCAAGGTCTGATCTGGTCTATGCCTCCACAGTCTTGGCATCAAGCAATGCTGAGGGATATGGCTGTGCTCTCTCGTGTGCTCTCTCCAGTTACGTGCTGGAGTAGAGAGGTCTCCCTAATGGGAACACCAATAAAACACACTAGTGGAATGGTAAGTCAAGCACTGTGTCTTCCCTGCACATGACCAAAAAAGATGGAAGAAAGGGAAGAAGCACCAAGCTCATAAGAGCACACAGTGGACGTCTTTATCTTCATCTTGTTATGGAATAGGGTCTTAAAGGAACCTCTTAAATGAACAAGCATGCACGAGATGATTTTGAGCACTACCATCCTGACACCATTCCCCAGCCTACCTGTCCCCAAACGCCTCCCTCGTAGGGATGTTAAGGGTAGCGTACTGCCCGATCTCCAGGATGCTGCAGTTGGCTTCATCATAGCTAAAGGAAATATTGCTGAGGTCCTGGGCATGGGAAGTAATTTTATCCAGCAAGTTCACTTCATCTGCATTGGGGGAGAAGAGAGAGATGCTCACTACAAGGCTCTGTTCTCTTCATTCTTCCCATCAGACAACAGACAAGCCGCCCAGGCATAAAAGAAAGCAGTTTGGGGAAATTAAAATAATTCACAAATACAGTCAACTTGGACCAAAACAAACATTCAGATAACTTCAGAAGCAGCCAGGTGATATTTTTAAAACAAAATACATGTTTTGAGACCAGTGTCCCGAAGACTTAGAGGGCCATTCCTACCCCAGCAGTGGTGGCATTTTTGTGAGCATATAGTTGGGATGCTCAGGACTGTAAAGCAAACCTGGGACACAAATGTCCTAAAATGCAAGTCCTGGACCAGCTGGGCCCAGAAAATCCTGCTCAGTCCTTTTCCAAGCTTCCTTGTTGAAGTTTACCCAATTTCAATGAAGAATTTGAACAAGGTGCGGGGTGAAGTTACTGTGTCCCTCCCTGAGGCAGGTGTCCTGATCAGAGCTCAGGGGCACTCCTCTGCCCAAAGCAGGGTTCCTCGCTATGACAAGGTCAGGAGCTCCATCAGGAGCTGTGCATCCCACAATACCCCTTCCCAGCAGGTGAAAGGCCCACTTTCAGCACTGTTCTGTGAACATGCAAGATGGTTTGAATTGGGTCAAAGCCCCTGGTCTGGGTTATTTGGTAGCACCATCATTTCAGTCTCATGAAAAGCTTTTAACTCCCTTGGTGAACAAAGACATTCCCTTTCCAAGCTCATTCTTTAATGAAAAGATCCTTCAACTACAGAAATACATGAACAAAAATTTAAAACCACAAGGTTCCTTGTTCCCCTCCATTAGCAAAAAAATTCCAGACATCTGGCTCCATGCAGACACACTGTTTCTACCTCTGAGACATACAACAAAGTCCCTTCTTTCTTGTCATCCCTTTATGCAGTGTGGCAACGACCCTGCCACCTACAAGGGGTGAGGACAAGGGATGGACCTGAGCAGCAGCCCATAGGCCCAGCCTTGCTAGAGGGGTCTGGATCACTCCAGACCCACAGTCTCTTTACTGGGAGGGCCTGGACAATCCCACTTGATGACTTGTCAATGGGAATCCTGCCAGTACCATCTGCACTAGCATCTGCCACCATTTGGGAGGCATCCAGCCTCTGCATTCACTCTAATTCCCACTGTCGATGAGGTGCAAGATTTATTTGAGGGCAGATGAACAGCCTCAAGCATGCTGCAGCCTGACAGGAGATATACACACCCTATAGATCCGTTGCTCTGGAAAATAACAAGTCAATTGAGCGGAAAGCTTCTTTGATCCAGTTCAGACACTAACGTAACAGTCCTGTCATCATCTCATCAGAAGATTTTGCAAGGGAACAAGCCCTGTGCTGGGAAGCATGGGAGGGAATAGGGTCCTTCAGGAGATGCAGCCTTTTGTGGGGACTTGGGATTTCATCTGGCATTTCCCCAGCTCCCCACATGGTCACAGCATCAACATATTCCCAGGTAACTCAGCAACATAAACATGCAACAGCCTTTAGCAGTAGGACTGTTGCAAAAATGGTACCAAACCAGACAGGGTGCCAGGCTGAGCCCCTCTGAGACTTGAACAGTCATAAACCCTGAAACAGCACTGAGTCAGCAGAGTTTATCAGTGTTGTAAGTGATGTGCATGCATAGCATGGGGAATTAATCTGAGATCAAACACAGCTGACAGAGGGGGAAAAATATCAGGAATATTTGTCCCTTCTCATTCCCAAGCAGTTTTGGGAGGTGATTTTGCAGCTGCTGACATCAATAGATGTGCCAAGACCTGCATGGTCCCATCTCCAGGGGCTGCAGCCTTCATCACTGAGCAGCTTTGCTGGTGATTACAGGCAGACAAGTGTGAATGCAGTGGATGCTGTCGGCTGAAGGGCTTTCCTACACAAGCTGCAGCTGGGAACTTTAGGTGCTAGAAATAACGTGCTTACATGGAAGTTTTCCTGGGCAGGGTATGGCCTTAACACGACTTGAGAATTTACTGAAAGTTAAAACTATGGCCCATGATATGTGCATCTAGAGTTAAAATTAAGCATGTGTCCTGTGGCCTATGAACTGGAGGGTGATCACAGGGGCAGGGCGACACCAGGGTTGGTGTTTGCCTCTGGACCCCTCACCAACCCCAAGAGAAGAATTTGGCATAAAAGAAACACAGAATCAGGAGATAAATTAATGAGGTCTCTTAAGGCCCAGGCAAGGGGACAGGTAGGAATCACAATCTGTCAGAGCTGAGGAAGCAGCTGTCTGCAACATGGAGCACCAGCACACACTGCACCTACAGCCAGGGGAGCGATGAGTGGGTCCCACTGTGTGCCCGGGGCAGCCCCAGAGCCAACAGAGGAACTTTGCACTGCTGTGGCCTCTGCCATGGCAGCCACCACAGCCTGACCATCACAGGAAGGGTTTGGCCGTGTTCCCTCTCGACACGTTTGCATGCACCTGGGAGCAGCAGAGCGAGAGCTGAGCACAGCCACCCCACAGCCCCCACGCCACGCAGGCAGCTCAGAGGATGGTGACAAATCTCTACTGGAGACAAGCAAGGACAACTGAATGACAACCCGGTCATTTCAATCCCCAGAGAGGGTCAGCACTCAAACCCTGGCAGTCAGCTGCACAGTTGTACCCTGGGCAGAGCCACTGTAAACACCACCCTCCTCTCCCTGATTCCCCCCACAAGCCAAAAGAGAAATTTTGAAATAAATGATGTGCCTCTCAGACACCAGCCCTCACACAGAGCTGAGGAAGCTGGAAAGCAGATGCCCTTCTCCCACTTTACCAGCTCCAGTCTGCAGCTCTTACACATGCACTGCTTTTTCTTCCCACTCCCTGTTCTCCAGAAGCAGCTTTCCATGTATTTATTTTAGGTGCATCTGGCTGGTTTCTGCACGATTGGGATAAGCCAGTGGGGCCTCAGGAACACCTGCAGCAGAAACCCATACTGCCTGAGCCAGCAAAGCATCAGATGGGATCCATCTACTACAGTCCCTATGAAGAGAGAGCCCTGCTGCAGCAGCTGCGGCTCACGGCACCACGCTCTCATCCTGAGGCAGAAGCTGATGCACAGCGTGGCTGTTTATTACACTGGAGTTAATGCTCAACCAGCCTCAACACCAAAGCTTTTGCGTGCAACTTCTCCCCACAATTAACCAAGGGTCAGCTCTCCATCCTGACACTGCTGGGTTTCTGGTTGTTACAAGAACATCGCAGATTTACTTTGAATTTCAAAGCAGGTTTATTTTCTCTCTTTGCCTTAACCTCTGGGAGCAGACCTGCTGCTTCTCAAGGACACGGATTACCTGTGGAAGCAATTCTCAGCTGCAGGGCCTGAGTCACCAGCTACCAGAGATCAGGGTTACAGCCTTTCTGGGAGCAGATTAATCCCAGGCAGGTGGATGCTGAGGATGCAGCAAGTGCAGTCACTGCTGCAGGCAGAGTCAGGGACAGGACAGACTGTACATCTGAAACGGTAATTCTAGGTTTATTTTACAAAAAAACATGTTTTCTCATGGGCTTTCAGCTTTCCTAGGGCTCAGGTGCCTTATCCCCACAGGCATTCATCCTCCTGCCTTGCTTCACAGAGAGGATTCCCCATCTCCTTCCAGTGGCCATCAGTGAGCAGCTCTGCTCACAAATGCTCTTTTCACCACTTATGAGCAACCTTCACCATCAGCATGCTCCTATCTCCACCCTGGAGGCAATGCTGCCCAGGACCCCAGGAGCAGGGCTCACCCCAAGCTGTACTCCCAGTCCAGCTGTGCTTGCATTGGGTTCTAGACTTGGGTCCTTCCTTGCCCATCTGCAGAAAAGCCAGGCAAGACTGCCCATGGTGCACACTCAGCAAGCCAAACCAACCTGTTTGCTATCCAATCTCAAACCAAAAGCCTGCAGAGTGGCTATTTCTATTCTGAAAAGGAGATTCCTGGAGTTCAACAGCTGCTGCCAAACTCAGCTTGCCTCAGGGCTCCTAAAGCAGCGCAGGAATCCTCCCAGGCAGCCCAGTGCCAGGGAGACTTGTGCATGGGCCAACCTCAGAAAGGACAAGCACCGGGCAGTGCAGCCAGAGCCAAGAACACAACATCCCAAGCTGAAGTTAACCAGCGGTCATCAGGGTGCCAAGCACGTTTTGGGAGAAATGTTTCCAAGGATGGGGAGCACGGCAGTCAGGGCAAGGGAGGACACCTATAAAAACCTATTAGAGATACAGCTTAGAGCTGTTGAATCACAGCCCATGAACCCATTGCAGTTGTGTCAGGAGGTCTCTGCTTCCAAGATCCCAGAAACTCTACCAAGAGAAACAGCCAGACTGACCTTGTGTTTTAGTGCAGATGTCCCAACAATCCTAAGCTTGGGCTACCGGTGAAAACCAGCAGAGCCTTGCAAAGCTCAGAAAGAGAAGATGCATCCTCTGATTATCAGCAGTGTGCCCTGGATCATCATTACCTCCACTCCTTGGCCTGAGCAATTTAAGAGATGGCTATTTAAAATAACTATGACTTCTTGTTTGTTTCCTTTGTAAAAAAAGTTAAACAGCAAATAAATAAATAAATAAATAAATAAATAAATAAATAGCATCCCTTTTTAAAAATTAAGTTGCTTAGAAAAGCACACGGAAAGAGAGATTAAAGAGTTTACCCCACCCCTCTGAGAAGTCAGAAACAAATTCCAGCTCAAATATTAAGTACACAAAAGAATTTCTAGGATAAAGCAGAAATTAAGGCAGAGGGATCTGCATAAGCCTCTGCAATGTTTGGTGTTGGGGACTTTGTCAATGTACCTGCATCAGACCATAAGCTCCATATTTTCCATACAGGGTTTTCCTGCCCTCAGCAGTCCTTTGAGCCCACACAGAGTTAAAATCCTAAGGAACAAGACGAGAAACAGGAAACACAGACAATACCCTGGTCAGACTGGGGACTCAGGGGACAACCCTAAAGTTGTCCTTTGAGGAGGAAGGTAGACAAACAAGGAACCATTCAAGAGACAGAAACAAATATGGAGCAGGAGACAAACATACAAGGGGTGCTACCAGGAGACAAGCTACCTCCAGCAAAGGTCCATGGTTCATTCAGGAGGCAAAGTCAGCGGCAGGGCTGGAGACAAGCACCCTACACCATAGCTCAGGGGAGGGCTGAGCTTACATGGGGGTCCTGGGATGAGGGCAAGTGTGGAGGTCCCAGGCAAAGCTGGTCACGGCCATTATGGCCCATTAGTGCTCCCAGGGACCAGTCAGGGTTCAGTAGTGGTCCTTCACCACCCCATCCCATCCTGGGGGCTGCATCCCAGAGGAAGGTGTCCCTTGAGGGGGCACTCCAGGTTGCAGATACAGAGAAGTGACCATCCATGCTTTCCTCTAGCTTGTGTGCAGGTGAAGCTTTAGGTTCTCCCTGAAGGAAGGAAATGAGGGAAAAGGGAATTGTATTAAACAACATAAAACAGAATTGGAGCTCTGGGAGAGCTTGTAACAGAGTCTGTCAGACTGAGTCACTTCCCCTGGATACGGCACCACCAGTTGGGACCTGAAATAACTGAGTTGGACAAGGTTTGGGGACAACCCCAGAGGACGGCCCTGGTGCTTGCTGTCTGGGGAATGGAGCATATGACCTAATGGGTCTTTTTCCCTCTAATTTCTGAGTGCATTATGAAAATGTCCTGCCAGAAGTTTGCTTAGGATCACAGACCATGCACTTCAAACTTTGAATTATAGAGACTTGTGCATCACAGCTAGAATTTAATAATAAAGGCTCTCTGCATTAAGTGATGGAAAAAGAGGACTTTATACTGGGGCAAGGGTTTCCTGGCACCTCACACCGCTGACACCACCACATTAGCACAGGCATGATCCATAGCCAAGCATTCAAAAAGACAGCCCTCCCAAAACTCAAATGCTCCTCCACTCCCCTCTTGATGGCTCATATTCCTCTACCCTTTGCCTCTTGAAAAATGTTCTCGAGCTTGAAGGTTATGCCTGATCTCCTCTGGGCCAAGATGGCAGCTTCATATTTGTCTGGACTTGCCTGATGACTCTGCACATGGGTGGACAAGGTCGAGGACACCTCAGTAGTGTTGTGTTTGCTGGACATCAATCTTCCAGCAGCTCTTCCTGCTTCTCTTCCTACCCTAGCATTGCTTGTAACATAAATAATGTCCATGGCAGCCATCCGTGTCACCTCCTGCACCACATTTGTTTCCTACTGTTCACATTTCCCTCGTCAACTAATAATTTCTCTTTAAGGGCAACACCGCAAGCCACACGAGACTATGTTCGCAGTGATGGACCTGCATTCAGACGGTTATGCAACAGGATTTCAACCTTCTCCTCCCTGCTCTGGAGAGCGGAGATAATTTGGTTTTGACCCAGTGGCTGCAAGTTAAAGGGGACAAAGCCAATGCAGGAAGAAAAAGAAAAAGCACATTTCTCACAGAGAATGTTGTACCTATTAGTGAATGCAACCACCCACCCACAGAGAGGACAGAACATTTCAGGGAAGCGAAACCTCTTCAGAAGAAAGAGCTAGCCATACACATTGTTTAGACAGGAAAAATTGGAGCACAGAATTCTTTTCAAGCTCATTACACAGATCTGCAGGCGTGCTGCCGCTCCTTTGTATGGACCCAGCACGGGGGACTCTGCCAGGATGAGGATGGAGCTTTTAGGGACAGAGCCTGGGGAGGAGAAAGGGTTGCTGGAAGTCGAGGATGACCCCAAATAAGGATACACCAGCTACAATAACAAAGTAGTTCAAGTGGCAAAAAAAAGAAGAGAGCCCGCGAAAGAGCTTTCGGGAGAAGAGCAATGGTGGCAGGAAGGCAAGGAGTTGCTAAAGCCACAGTGGGAAAGTGGGCTTGGATTTAAGAGTTGCTAAAGCCACAGTAGTGGGGAAGTGGGCTTGGTGGGCATTTTAGCCTTCAGCTTCACCATCCTCATGGGGTATTCTCTCTGCCCAACTGCCCAAGCCATGGGATGGCATGAAAACCTCATCCCATTAACTGAAAGAGTATGTTTCCTGCCCTAGAGGGGACAGGGAAAGGCTTTGCAAACATGGAGTAAATCAATATCCTGATAGCTGAGAAATGAGAGTCTGAAGACCCTTTTGAAGGAGGCACTGGGAAGGGCTGGGAGGAAACCTCACAACAGCTAGTTGCTCTGCAGGATTTGGTGGTCTCACTTGGGTTGGTTGTTTTTTTGTTTTTTTGAATAAGAAAACAAAAAAGAAGCCACATCCCAAGATATATACTGACAGATCCTGCAGAGCTGCTCAAACATCTCCTTCCTGAGCAACCAGGAATGTTAACTTCAAACCAAAGCTCCTGGTCTCTAGGAGAATGGACTGGGGTGCTACACCTCACCCTGAGACCACACCCCCCCCCCTGGTGTGTCTCCCATCCTCTGTTCTGCACGTCTCCTCCCCACTTCCTCCTTTCTCTGCTCTGTGCATGCATGTCCTGTCCCCTCCTGGACCACTGACAGCAAGTGCTTTGGGGTTGAGCTCAAACCCTCACTTTACTCAAGCCAAACACTGTGGAATTGATGTTTTATCTATATTTAGGGCTTAATAGGTTTAACCAGAGGGGTATTTTAAAATGGATTTCATTTAAACCTGTGCAAATCCCCACACAGCCACTCTTCAATCTGCTCAAGTCTGCCTCACAGCAATTAAACTTAATTACTGAATTACAGTGAATCAGCATAAACCAGATTTGAATTAGTCTACAAAGCCTATACAGCAGATTCTGTGGGATTAATTTAAAAACAACTAAAAAACATGCTAGTAAAACTTGTGTGACACTGAGTGGGGACAAGACCCAAAAACATTGGCCCTCACTGTTGCTAGTAAATAAACTTCTCTTTGTTGTTCCATTGTCAAAGTAAATTAATAGCAAATTCCACAAACTATCAGACTCCAGGGGCTTGTTTCCAGCACCAGCTTTCCAAGAGCCTCCCTCTCTGTTTTTTGTTGTTTTTTTGTTTTGTTTTTTTTTTTTTAATAGGGTTGGAAGGCACACACAGAGCAACCAGAGAAAAGCAATGAAGGGATGGGATGATCATGAAAAACTCCTCCAGGTGGTATGGTGAGCACCAAGCAGGGCAGCCCATGACACACAGTCAGGGTTCATACCCCAGATTTTTAGCATCCTCTCATGCTGATGGAGAGCACATGCACATTGTGTGCACACACAGCTCCATGGCCAAGGTTTCTCTGGATTTGACCCGCTTCAAGGTCAGGACCACAAGGAGGTCACTCCAGCCCCCATCCCTGGCTCCAACAGCAGATGATTGCAGGAGAGGAGAGGAAAAGGACAGGAACAGAGCGAGCCTTTCCTGCTGTTCTCTGCCAGAATCCTGCAGTGTAAGGATTTGCTAAGCCAAAGGTAGCGTCCATGTTAGCAGCCATTGGCAGGGACTTAAGCTCAAGTCTCTCCTGTCCTGGGTAGCTTTGGAGGATACCTCTGCTCAGCTGGCTGGGCTGCCCAAGAGAGCTCTGGGCACACAGAGCTTTCATTCTCTCCCTTTTCATGATGTTTTGTGAAGTCTTAAACTCCTCCTAAGGCAGAATGGGATGCATTTTTTTAATCTCAGCAACACGTTGTGTGGGTATGAAAGCTAGCAGTGGCACGGCAGCACAAGAGCAGCAGAAGAGCAGCCCCTTGGCAGGCTGTGCTCTCCAAGCAGTGGTAGGAAGGGCAGGAGGTGGAAGGGTTTGGTGAGTAGGTTAACCTCCTAACTCCTTGGTATTAACCAAATGGCAGGGGGAATCAGCAAAATATACACCAGAAGCTACAAAACTGAAGTAAAGAGGTAGAGGTGAGTAAAGCAGAAAAATTTCTTACAAAAGGAAATGCAATTTCAGAATTTTGGAATAAAGCAACAGTTTGATGGGATATATATACTTTTGAAATACCTCTGTCCCCTCCTTCTCTCTTACAGGCTGATCTTCACAAATGTTTCTCCAGCTTAACCTCCCATTGTCTTAGACTACTTATTTTAAAGTCTGGCAGAGGCCCAGCCTGAGCTATTATTTCAACAATGTTGAAAGTGTCTTGAGTAACAAGGGAAACGGTCAGGTTAGTATTATCTTCTACTGCAGACATACACATCTGGGAGAGATTACAGCCTGAGAAAATAAAAATAAATATGCCCAGGAAGTCCATCCTGGGAATTCCTCTAATTTCAGCAAATAAGGGCTTGGCGCACCCCAAAACGAAACCCTTCCTCCAAACTCCCCTGCTTCGGCTCCTTCCACTAGCAATGATTTGGTTCATTTGGTTTAGTCTAACAGTGATTTTAAACAGTATGTGTAATGTCATCCGAGGCTGAAAAACTGACCTGATGTCACTGGTGATGTCCAAGGCAAGCCAGACCTAAGGCAATATGCCCAGATGTTAGTCACTGGTGAAAGGCAACCAGAAGGAGTCTGATCGTGTGCCAGCAGCCATCTGTCACACTGTGAAATAGCACTCGTTGGCTCTGGGTCCCCGCAACTCCTGTTTTCCAAGTTATAATCGAAGTATCAAAAAACTGCTGCAAAGTAGCAGCAGTAAAGCAGTGAAAGGTCCTTTGTGTTTTCAGACTCCTGAGACCTTATGTTCAAACACCAGAGCTGCCTCGTTGGGTCAGACACCAGCACCCGCAAGCACAGCTTCATTTCTGATGGTGGCAACTGCAAGTCTGCCCAGCTGGCACAAAAAAAAAGAGTCGAAGTTTAAATTAAACCTGTGCAGACTGTGCTGATGAGCATCCGCACACCATCCATGCAGGAGCGGGGCTTGTGCTGTCCCCAGCTTATACACACATCCTTGGTGACTGAGATCCCCAGGAAAAACGATAACACAACATATTTCCTTAAGCATCCAAATGGATGCTGCTTCAGAACCTGCCCTGCTCGTGCAGATCTACCCCTGTAGTGGCTCACCGTGATGGTTCAGCATGTTAACCAGGTTTTCATTTCCATTTCCACATGATTGCGAGTAAATCGTTTTTCCTTTTGTACAGGTGGAGAAATGAAGCAGAGCTAATGTTGGGAGGCACGGCGAGGATATGTGTGTTGAGATAAGTAGGATGTACATGCTTATATCTTAGCCAAAGGGAAGGTTCGAAGACTTAGCTTGCCCTGGAAGCTTTTGTCTGTCTTCTCCTGTGTCCATCCTTTCTGCTCCCTCGAGACCCGTGTGCTAAGCAGGGATCTCTTTCACCTCAGCTAAAGCAATACATACTGCAGCTTTTAACCCCAGCAACCCCACAACTCAGGCCTTGCATTGATCGCTATTTTCTTAATTGCAGACAAAAAAAAAATCAGAAAAATCGATTTCTTAATTGCAGCCAAAAAACCTCAAAAAAAAAAAAAAAAAAAAAAAAAGCAGACAAAATGTGTTTTCCCTAACCTGGCTGATTTTCAACTCTCAAACTCTGCTGCCAGCAGACCAAAAGGGCAGGAGTCTTTGGCAGAGCTAGAGAGGTGCAAGGCTGCCTCTGTACAAGCCAGAGATATCCGGAGACATCCGGAGAGCACCATTCCAAAGCTTTTCCTTTTCATGTGATCGGACATCCTTTACAGAGCTGCCTGTTCTGCTCCTAGCATCAAGCCCTGGCAATCACAACCCTCTTCTTCTGCTGGGTGTCAGTGTATTCATGACAAATGTGTTTTATCAACCTCCCTGCAGTGGCCCATAAGACAAATTGGCCAGGGGAAGGTGAGGGAGTCAGCTTAATCTTCCAAGCTTGATAAGAGTTGATGACTTCATTCAGGGAGAAATCATACAACACAACTGTAAAGGTCTGGCTCAGGTCACTCCCACCTCTCTAGCCTGGGAAATACCTTGTTATCACATCCCAGCAGGATGAGCTGGGGGATGCACAAAGATCCTACCCAGAATTTACTGTGCCCATGGTCTCCTGCCCTCCAGCCCCATCACATGTGTATACATGCACGGAGCTGGCAATCTCACACTCAGATCCATTTTGACTTGTACGAATTCACCAGAGGGTGGAGAAGCAAACTGCAGAGACTTAGCAACAAACTTCTTTGCATTGGGCACAAGACTCTGGTGTTTGTGATGGTAGATGGTGCCTCAACCAGAAAGCCATTGCAGGGCAGGATGCTCATCAGCATCTGCTTTCACATTTCAAGCTGTGTTTCCAGCACATCAGTCTGCAGAGAAAACCTTGAAAACATCACCCTGGAGTAATCAATGGTCCCGAAAGCACAGGGCAAAAGTGACAGCTACATCCGTGAAGCTGGATGTACACCAGCACTGCCTGTCCCGTGGGCCCGGCTTTGGAGAGATGTTGGCACTCAGGGAAGAGAGCTTGAGGGTAAAAGCCAGGGGACACGCAGGGGACACGGGGCCAGACACAAGGCTGCCAGGGACATGCTCCCACACTGTGCCAAGCACAGCAGGCAGAGAGCCAGGGCCCCAGCCATGTCCGGGCTCCCAGGCATGGTCTGTTGCTTGTCAGGCTCCTCCAGCCGCCCGCCTGGCGGTAACGGGACTAGGGATGTTCCATGGGAGTTTGTTGGAGACTCGAGGTCCCAACTGCTGGCAGGGAAAGGCAACTCCTGTCTGCTTTTCTCAAGAGCATGTGGTCTATTGCAGGACACTGCCTGCTGCACAAGTGTCTGGCAAACCCCTTGTCCAAACTCATCCTAAGTCGGAGAAACTCTCAGCCATGCCTTCATTCAGCAAGGCCACTTTCCCCCTTTAAAGAATGGCTACGGGTCAGCGCATGGTTTACCTTAGCTGAAGTACAGCTACTTCATGCTGGAACTAATCACTCTGGAGATACTGGCATTCCCTGCAAAGCAGCAGAGGTCCCATGCCGAGGGAGAGGAGGACCTAAGCCCATGCCCGCCACAGCCCCAGGCTGTGGGAGCTGGACCTGTCTGAGCTGAGTTTGCCACTGTGCCTTGCAAGTGCCTCTACCAGCTCCTGTTACTCAGCAGATGACTAACACCCAAACTGAAATTAGTACCAGAGCGCTTAATTAAAGGGAGTTTTCCACTGCAGGCAAGTGAAGCGCACAGTGCTTTGCAGGGATCTATTTCTGCTTCCTTTGCTTTTAGATATTCGGTTGTAAGGGTCAGTGCTCAGGCTCTGACCTGATGTTAAAATTAATTTGGTTGGGAACAATGTTCTGGAGGTTGTATCTAGCTACCATGCATCGTCTGCCCCAGGGGATCTGCAGACACGGAGCAGGAATGAGACAGAGAAGCACAAGAGCATTATGCACCAGCAGCACAGCCTAGGGCAGAGCAGGGCAGGAGCAACAGTCCTGACCTTCCCCTCATGCTCCCTTCAACACAGCTCACAAGAATAAAGAAAAAATTAAACCTGAGTGTTTCCCAGACTAACAAGCTGACATTTCACAGCCAAAAAGCACTCTGATTTTCACCTCAGGCAAAACATGTGCACATTTGTGATTCATTCCACACTCGCAGCTGCCAATTTTCCTCCGCAAACTATTGAATTGTTGTGGTTTCAACCTTTACTCAACTGCTGAATGCTGCTCCAAGTTCTTTATGCGCAGCATTTCGCAGAACTACTCACTTCCCACCTCTCCACTGGTATTTTTACACCCGAAATATCTTTGGGTGTCTGTGAGCCTTCAAAGTTTCATGACAAGCTGCTCGATGCCATGAGCTGTTGCTTTCCCAGGCACAGGGGCTGCCTGCAAGGCCAGGGACCCTGAGACCCCCAAGCAAAAAGAGCTCCACTTCTTGTAAAGTCTCGGTTCACCAAACCCTCATGGGTCAGGCTGAGCCCATAATGCTTGAACCACAGTTCAGAAGGCTCCTGGCAAATAAATATAAACCAGGATTTCACTCACACGGAGAGAGGTTGTCAAAACCCAAACTGTGCTGGAGGCACCACTTTACCACCCCTCAGGAGGGGCTGACCCTCCCAGAGCTCCCTTGGCAGACATTCACCTCCTGTGGTCCCCCCATGCCCCAGGGCTGAACCCCGGCTCACCAGGGCTGGATCCTGGGCAGAGGAGGCTCTGCAGGCAGTGAGCTCGGGTGAGGATGGGCATGGATGCTCCACTGAGACTGAAGAAACCTCCTGCAACTTCATTTTTGGATGAGGTGCCAAGAAGGACACGCTCAGCACGTGGGTCAACTTCTACAACATTCAGCCTTTATGCAGAAATCTGTTGCTGGATGTAGAGATCTCCACCCCTGTTTTGTCCCCAGGGTTCAAAATCCTCTTCCTCCCTGTGAAAAGCATCCTGTTCAAAGGCTCGTTTGTGCCTACTCCTGTATCTTCTACTTCTAAGGCTGCATCGGAGCATCGACACTCTAATAGTCACTTCCCATCTCAAATTAAGTTTTCATTTATCTCCATTTCTTTATTAACCTACAGAATTTCCCAGGGACAAAAACAGAGTTTCTTATACAGAAGAACTCAGAGGAAAATCTTTCTTTTCCCACCAGAAAACAGTTTTCAAGCCTCTCATCACAAGTAAAGCTGAGAAAGGCAGAGGTCACACACGCTCACCTCATGCACGCTGCCTCTGCACAGCCCATCTCAGATAAGAGTGCAGGTTTTGGAAGAGCCTCAGACACAGAGTTGACAAGTCTTGTTTTAACAGCAGGGATATATCTGCCTTGCAAAAAAATGCACTCTTCATTCCTCCTGCTGCCTTTGAGTGGAGGAAAACACATTTGTTAGAGATGCACCACTTCTCTGAACAGATGACACTGAGAAAATGCTGGATTTGGGATGTGGGGGAGGTCTCAGGGTTAAATGAAATTGCTGGAAAGGAATTGGTGTCAAACAGAAAACTTTCCAAATATTTGAGTAAAAAAAAAAAAAAAAAAAAGTTACTTTCTTTGCAAAACACAGGAAAATCAACTGGTTTAATGTGTTTGAATTTCACTCCCACTTCCTGATTAGAAATTACTGACCCAATTAGACTCAGTTTCACAAGTCCTGCTTCACTCACCCCTTTTCTCACCACATACACTAAACCACCGAGAGACATCTCTCTACTAGCGGCTCAACTTCAGTCTCCACCAAGTCCATCAAGGTGCATCAACACAGACCCCCAAGCCCACCCTCCCTCAGCTTCACTGTTCCTTTACCTGGAAGCAGCCAAACTGAAGAACATCCCCAAGGCTACTTCCTCTGTGTAGACATATCTGCTGGTTTTGTGCCTCAGCACCTTGTCTCATAACCTCTGTGCCAAATTCTTTGCTGCCACCTCACACAAATCATCTCTAGTACAACGCACTCTGAAGTGGCGAAGAGAACCGCTTAAATTACCCTCGTTACAGACACATGCAGGTTGGAAGACACCAGAACTCCACTTGTCCTCGACTATGAGCTTCACCCATAACCCACTCTGGTATCTCTCCAGCTTCAGTGAGGCAAGCAGTGCATTACACTACTGCCCTGCCACCTCTGTGTAATCAATAAAACGAAGAAGCAAAGCTAGATCCATGAACTAACTTCCCAGACTGAAAAAGAAGGGTTTGCTAAACTAAAGCAGTATATCACATAGTGCTCCAAAAGTGCCAAGGATTATTTTTTAAGCCATATATTGTATCTGGTATCACAGTGGGAGAAATCCTTCTGGTGGAAGGTTTCAAGGTTTCTCTTTCCAAGACATTAAAACATTCCCAGCTTCTGAAAGACAATCCTTGCCACCTGGCTTTGCATCTTACTGCTGTCAAGTAAGATAGCCACAACAAATTGCAGATCAGGGGGGTTTTACATGGTTCCTGGGAGTGACCCTCCAAAGGACTTGGGCTTTGCAAGCTGCTGAAGAGACAGAAGGTTTACTGCTTCAGCAGAGAAGCTCAGCGATTCAGCCAATATGGACCAGCCCCTGTAGGAAAACTGGGAGCAGGGTGAGGAAGGTAGACAGGGAGGGAAAAGGCTTATTGCTGAACCAGGGCTGGTCGGGGCAGTCTCCTGGAGCCATCTACACTGGCACAACTATCCAGGCACTGTGTGGAGGAGCTGGAGTGGCAGGATACCTCCAGGCACCCCGTGGGACTGGCAAACCCCCTGCCTTTGCACGGCTCCTGGGGCAGGGAGGGGCAGTGACAACATCCAGCATCTGCAGTTGACTCAGGAAAGGCAACCTTCTGTTTCCTAACCCTAGGACCCACAACTTTTTCTTCCCAGGCATGTGCTGAGGAAGCCCAGATCTCCGCAGAACAGATGTCCAGCACAGGCACAAGCAGACAGAGCATCTGACAACAGTGCCTTTGCAGAGACCATGGTCTCAAGGGAGCAGAGGATTTAAGAAACCAGGATCCCATCAGACCTAAATTTCCTACACTTCCAAAAACCCTCTCCACATCTCACTTGTGAGCTCCTTAGACATGGACAACCACTGCTACAGCACGGCTCTGCTCCTCTAGGCTCTCCCAAAAATATTCCTAATAAGGAGCAACTCTATAAAGGTACAAGTACTTCTCTGAGGCTGATGTGCTGCCAACACCAGGGGATGGTTGCTCTCACTCTCCACACCTGTATTTCCTAAGGGCAGAGAACATTACTTTCCAGCCTAACTCCAGCAATACCTGGTAGATTTATTCACTGAGCAACATGCAGCCTGCTGTGAGCACAACTCTCACAGGGCTTCTCCAAGCTCACTGGGGTGAGTTTATTTTCAAGCCACCAGATTAAATGTCCTAGGGATCGCTGTAGCACCGTCTCACGCTGGGCTTGCAGCAGTGCTTCCAGCCTTTGCAGCACACTTCAGTGTTCTGTGAGCAGCAGGACTATGAGAAGAAGTGACTTTCCTTCTTTTTTTCTAGTTTGGAAGTGAAGCAAACAAAAAAATAATGTAAAAAGTGGAACTGATTTGAACCGCTATACCTTTCCCACTAGATCTCCTGCAAAATAAATACTCCAAGGAATCAGCTCAGTCCTAAATACTTAATGACATTCATTCACTATAAAATATGAAAAACATAGGGCCAAATCACAGACCTACAAAGTCAGTGGAGCTGTCCCCTCCCTGCCGCAGCCCAGGGACCAGGACACTGACTTAAGGCATGGGACAACCGAGTTCAAATATCTCTTCCTCTTAAAATATTTGATTCCTACATTTCAAGAGCCTGCCCTATCCTCCTGTCATCACTGCCTTAAAGTACAGTGAGACAGACTGTGTAGAGCTACGACTGCCTGGTGAAATGCAGTCAGTACCTGCAGGAGCTGGGCTGTTGCTGGAGAAGGGATTGGCCAGTGCTGGGCAGCTCTGTGGATGTTAATCCCTGCTGGAGAAGGAGCCACAGGCAGTTACTTTTCTACAGAAAACCACAGAGGAAGTACACAGGGAAGGAGACAGTCCTGCCCAAGGACTAAGGAGCCCCACGTCATGGTGTTCAGCAGCAAACTGTCCATCAAGCTAAAGAGAAACCCTGGATGGGGTGTGGGGGTCCTTGAGGAGCTATAGACGATGTTTTCCTCTGCTCAATTGCAGAAGGAGCTATAAAAGTGACAAATCCAGGGCATCGCTTCAACTGCAACAGCAACCATCACCCAAAGATGTCAGCAATTTCCTCATTATTGAACTGTGCTTTGAGCAAGCAGTTATTATTCTGCCTTTGATACGGCAACTGTTGGTGTTGTGAGCTTTAAAAAAGACAGCTACTCTCCTACATGCCCCACTTTCAGGTTTCAGATAAGAAGAAAATTTTACTTATTTATCCAAACAGAACCACATGCAACCCTTTATGCTGTGGAAAACCTTGATGCCCATCCCTTTCCTCTTGGCAGTCAACTCTCCTAGTCAGGCAAGGGTGTAAAATAGCAGTAATGGACCAAGACCTCCCCATGCACAACCCCATCAGAGAGGAGCCTTCTTCAGGCTGCTTACGAGCCAGGGCTTGAGCTGCATTAACCCCTGCTCTCTGCAGCAATATTTGTACACTAGCATTAAGAAAGATAGGGAAAAAAAAAAAAAAAGAGGATCATTTAATAGGAGTGGGCTGGTTCCTGGTTGGCTCAAGCCCTCTCCATGCAGGGAGGAAGGGGCGAGGACAGTCCCACGCTGGTTCTGCACATCAGCCAGGCTCTGGCTGTTTTATCAGGCCATTTATCTTGGTTACTTCCAGTCCTATTCTGTTTCCAATCAGCATTCCCTACCCACTTGGCCTGGGCCCTGTGGGAATTCCAGTAAAAGCCTGAAAGGAATAAAAAAATGAAACAAAAACACATTTAGGGAGATTAATGTAAGGAAAAGGCAACCGTGTGCTGTGAAAAGGAGCAGGGTTCATTTTCTCGCATCCCACTGGGTGGAGAGATCCTGGGGAACACTTGGGGAGGCTCCACCCAGCCGCCAGCCAGCACCAGCCAGGAGGGCACCTCGTTGCTGCAGCCAGGTTTGAGCGAAGGAGTTGTTCCACAGCTCAGGGAGACGTGTGTGCTGCACGTGTACCCCACAAGCACAGAGCACGCCTACAAGCCAGAGCACATCTGCCACCGCACCGTGAGTCACAGTCACACGCGGGAGGGAGCCCAGGGCCAGGGGCCTCTCTGTCATTTAAGATTCACAAGTTGGGAGCAAATCTTACTGCAGATTATGAGAGATTGCTCGAAAATTAGCTCTGCCATCCTTGTACCTCTTTAGACACAAGCATGCAGCGAGGACCTCCACGCTTCCTACCTCCTTCAGAGAGGAAAGCTGAAAAGGGCTCCCTTGGGACAATGTTGGTCCATACTCTACCAAGCTGCAGCAGAGACGTGTTCACAACATGCTTCTGCAAACTCTTTCCAAAGAGGGAAAATAAACATAGCAAATAATAAAAAAAAAAAAAGTGCAAGTTATTTTAATTAGGATCAGGAAAGCATTTCAGGGTGAACGCCCCAACCATCCCCACTTACTGTGCTTACACTGCAGAGCAGCCTTGGACTGCACAAAGAGACGCCTTTCTGGTGACACCGAGCCAGAAGTTCTTGTGGGGGACATTTAATGTTTTCCAACATGGAGAATATCCTGTGGACTGAAAATCCAAGACCAGTCCAAAGTAAAAACCCTAGAGCTCATATAGAGTAGACACAGGGGTCTTGGACCTGCTGCTCTGTGGATCTGTTTTCGGTAGAGCACTTGATGATGCAGACAAAGACTTAATGCTCCAGCTGCTGGACTCATTAACAGTTCTGAATCTCTCTCTCTTTAATTAACCTTCCTGAGCCTCACAGCTAAAGAGAAAAGCTTAGAAAACCTGACTGCTAATGGTTCAAGCATGAAAAGTTGATTTTTTTTTTTCTTTTAAAGGAATGCTTTTCTTTTAAAACTTGGGGATTTTTTTGAAGCCAGGAGTTTATTATCCCATCCAGCAAAACATCCAGCCCATCTCCATCCCCAGGAGGAAGCTGTTGTCCATCCACCACATCCCGGCCTTGATGAAAGCTTCCATCTCCCCACAACACTGTGACTGGGTTGGTCTGGGCTGTCCTGCAGCAGCACCCATGCTGGTCTCCACTTGCTCCTGCCCACCCCCATGACCTGGAGCAAATGCACTCACAGATTGGCCCCACAAATCACAGAATCACAGAATCCTCTAGGTTGGAAAAGCCCTTGAAGCTCCTCCAGTCCAACCATGAACCTCACACTGACCATTCCCAACTCCCCCAGATCCCTCAGCGCTGGGTCAGCCCGACTCTTCAACCCCTCCAGGAATCCCAGGGACTCCCCCCCTGCCCTGGGCAGCCCATTCCAACGCCCAACAGCCCCTTCTGCACAGAAATCCTTCCTCAGAGCCAGCCTGACCCTGCCCTGGCGTAGCTTGAGGCCATTCCCTCTTGTCCCATTATTGGTTACTTGGTTCAAGAGACTCATCCCCCCTCTCTGCACCCTCCTGTCAGGGAGCTGTAGAGGGCCAGGAGGTCTCCCCTCAGCCTCCTCTTCTCCAGACTAAACCCCCCCAGTTCCCCCAGACGCTCCCCATCAGACCTGTGCTCCAGACCCTGCCCCAGCTCCGTTGCCCTTCTCTGGACATGCTCAGGTAATGCATGATGTGGGAACTCACGTCTGCAGTGAACTGTCCTAGAGAGAAATGCATCACCTTCCCCTGCAGAGACACATCCGGAGAGTGGTTCTGGGTGAGGAGCAGCCTCGGGGAGGCCCTTCCAGCTCACAGCAATTACTGAAATCATGATCCAACCCTCCCTATCCAAAGCACTGCCACTGCCTCACTGCTGTCGTGCTGCAAAACACAGGGGTGTCTTGGCTCCCAGCTGTCCCTTGTCCAGTATCGGCCATGGGAAGCATCCATCCTGGCTCTGTGGATGGATGAATCATCTCCAACACCCCAGAACCACCCATGGAAGAAGGGGAACCTCTTTTCCCCTTCCCCTCCAGCAGCAGGAGAGGACCACACAATAACCAGGGGATGAGACATCTGGGTATCTTTGTATTGGTCAGACCACACAACATCATGGCTGATGGAGGCATCAGGAAGGGATTAACCAGAACTAGCTGGTTCCCTCTTCAAAATGGCACCTGAAAAGAGCTCCCACTGATGTCCCTGTCTGGGAGCCAGGAGTACACAGGAACCAAGAGGAGATCTGGTTCACTCTTCACAGGCTGGAGTCATTCTGGATCACTCCTTACCCTGTGATGGTCAAACCTTTGATAGCTTCCAATGCATCCACCAAACTCTTTCACTAGAGGAACTTTTCCTGAGCAATGTGAAAGCAGGAGGTATGCATGGGCCACCCCTCTTCTTAGGGATCACTTTTAGAGGCAGGGTCTTCCCACCACCAACCACCATACCAGGAACAGGCACCACTCTGGGACTGCAGAGCAAACACGACTAAAGGGCAAGTGGGGCAAGGGATCCTGGAGACAAGCCACAGCCTGTGTAACATGACTGCAGCTCCACCAGCCCCACCGAGCAGCCAGGCAGCACATGCCTGCCAGATGCTTCATATTTTGGGAGGAGGGGAGGAGAGGTTCAGAGGTCAAGGTCACAAGCGATGTCTGACTTCGTGCTTTGTGAAGGGGCCGTGCAGGGGGAGAGGGAGCTGGGAGGAAATACCAGCCTGTGTGTGTAAAAACCATCCAGGGTGGGATTCACGGTCATGTTTGCACATGTTTGGCTCAGGAAAGGCAGGAAGCTGCAAGACATGGGGGTCCCTCGGCTGAAATGAAGGGCTGGGGAGGAGGCAGAGCAGCACAACATGCCAGGACAGCCTGGGATGCTCCTGCCTGCACCACTTCAATGTCTCAGAGCACTGCAACCACCCTGTTTAGGATCAGCCTCCAGCTATCGATGTACCCCCTTCTCCTCCTTCCCTTCTTTGTGGGAATGAAATGCTGCATTGAGAGCTGCAATTCCCACACTGACAAGGCTTGGAGCTCCCACCATACCCTGGACCTCCCGGAGTGTGTCAGCCCTGTCCCCCCCTCCTCTTGCCCATTCCAGTATCAGTTGGCTCCTTGTACTTAAAAGGAGAAAATTGCAGTCTCTGACGTAACCCCAGACACTTCTTTCCAAGGCTCAAGACCAAGTTAAACTAAACCAGACTGCACGTATCAGAAATAAGAGCCCAGACACAAAGGAACAGTTTTGGAAACGCCACTCATGCCTCTGCAGGAAAACGGTCACCCAGCAGCGGCCATCTCCGGGTGGCCCTTTCAGTGGCCTGGATCTAGATGGACCTGCTTCGATCAGGGGCTGCACTCCATGCTCTCCAGAAGTCTCCTCCCATGTGAATTATGCTGCGACAATCTCCCACTTATGGATGTGGGTGATACATCTCCTCTGCACCTCCTACTGCTGCATATGATGTTAAACTGACTTGCAATATCTCAGTGGCCATAAAACTTGATTTCTCACCAGCCCAGATCTTCCAGAGAGAAGCGACTACACCAGTAACACCGGTAGTGCCTCTTGGGCACAGTCACACCTTGTCCACCCAGAACCATGACTGCCTTCCATATTTAAGACAGAAGAACATAAAATCTAAATCATTAAACCACAAGAACCAAAAATATGACTTCTAAGCACTGCCTTCTAAAGCAGTCGTGCCTGAGATAAACAGTGAGCACTGAATTTTTGCTGCTTTAATTGAATTTTGGGTCACTTTTGCTCAATCAGCATCCATCAAATAGTATAAGACTGGTCACTGAGCATGGGATCTGCTCCTATTTATGCATTTTCAAGCCAGTAAAAGCCCCTACTGTGATCTGGTGTCCTGCAAAGAATATGACAAAAGAGATCTCCAGCTTAATTCCTACTTTAAGACCAACAGCTATGCCTAATTCAGAAAAACATCTTTCATTTAGGAAAAAGATCTCATCTGGATTTAAAGTCCTTCCAGAAACTGAAACTCTACCACAACCTAACCCTGAGGTAGGCCAGCACTGAATTAAATAATATATACAACCAACATATGGGTTGTTAGAGCTAACGTGGGAGGTTACAATTAAAACCAGCAGAACTGTGAAAGAAATTAATGGCATTCTACTGCAGAAGGTATAGGATTCCCAAAAGTCCACTTGTATGGAGAGGAAAACCACGAGCGGGGCATTATAAAATGAATCCATTAATAAAGATTTAGAAAACAGCATACCCTGGGTAGACGCCTGATGTCCTCCTTAGAAAGACCCACCAAAATAAATTTTTGCTCAAAGCTATTTTAGCAGCTTAAGGGCTTACCCTGCAAAGGAGGAAAACATTGTGGACCTCCACTGTTAAAGCACAGTTTTGCAAGACCCGCCTAGTCAGAGCAGGATGACTTTTGCTTCCCATGAGCAGCAGGCACACAGGGAGGTGTGGGTCAGCCCAGGAGAACCTTTTGCCCAGGTTCAAGCCAGCCCGAGGAAGCAGGGGCAAGCGCTGACCCGCCTGGCAATGACAGCATCCAATTTACAGCCATCGAAGCTGACTTCGCCCTGAGGGATGTGATCCTAAGACCTGGTGCAAACTGTATGGCCAACTAGAACCTGGCACTGAACTACACCTTGGGAGGATTAAATCCACACTCACCCTCACACATTTCCCACTGGCAAGTGGGAAGGAGCACTTTCTTCCTCTGTACCAGCTCCAGGAGCAGGTCCAAGGCAGCTGTGACCTGCTTTGCTTTTGTCCCTGCAATGGAGCACACCCGCAGGAAAGCTGGGGGTAATTTCCAGCTGCATTTTTTTTGCTGTCTATGGATCATGGGAATGCTCAGCACAGGACCTGCAATCTGCCCCAGACTGAAGGCTTGCTCAAACACTCCTCTTCTAGGAACTCAGGCCCTTGTCTCCTCCCACAGTGCAAAATTTTGCAGTTATTGACATGAAACAGGAACAAATCAAGCAATTTTTCATTTAGGTTGTGGTAGGGAGCTCAGGGTTTGGTTGCTTGTGTTCTGAGGCCACAAGACAGAAACACAATCTTTGTGAAATAAAACCAGACCTCTTCATGTGCTGCTGGGAATGAAGGTCCCTACACCAACCACCCTGCCTTGGAAGAAAGCAAGACCCTGAAATCAACTGACTGCAGCCACCGAGTTCCTGCAAAATCTCTGACAGACACACCACAAAGCATCTCTGTGCCGCGGTGCTGGCTGTGTTCAAACCTCTGTTAGAGAATCCTCGGGGAAAACATCAGAGGGGCACTGAGGAGCTGACCGGGTGCAGGCACAGGCAGGAGCGCCCAGGTGAGGTAGAACAGCGAGGCCACCCGGCCAAAAAGCTGTTCTTTAAGTCACTCAAACTCTGTGTACAGAATGTGCATCCACTGCTTCTCTCTCTTTCTCCCTATTTCTCTGCAGCTCATTTTAAACTCTGCACCCCATGTCCTCTAGTCACTGGCCAGGGCAAGGAGGAGAATGTGGCACAATGGAGACTAGGTCCTCTGTCTCCTCTCACTTCTCTCACCCAACTCTTTTAGTTTGCCACCTTCAAAATTAAAACATTCAAAATGCTCCAGTAGGGGATAAAAAAGAGAGAGAAAGGAAAAAAAAAAAAAAAAAACAGGAGTTTAAAATCTGCTCACGTAAATCTCACTGCCAGAAAGCAAGATCCAACTTCAAAACCCCTCTGCATCGCTAATGACCTTTTAATAGCTCTCATTACAGAACATCTCACTCAGCCCTGGTACATCCTCGCCTGCCAAAACAAAGACCAGCATTTCCACAGGCACAACCCAGATGTTTAATTGATCCATTCAAGGACTTCAGAAAACGATTAATAATGTAACTCTGTCAAAGTAAAGGTTTCACTCCTGTGCGGCAGATGCTTTCATTGGATGGCAACTCGTTTAACCTGCCTCTTCAATCAAGCATTCCCACTCCCAGTGGAAGCTGCCATTGAAAATATAGCTTAGAAACAAAAGGCTCAGCAGCAGGAAAGCAGAAAAAGTGATAATAAAATTTAGCTCTCTCACTTTGAACAGCCATACTTAACCTGTAGCATGTATTCATACTCAGTCTTAAGTATATGCACACTTAATGGTTCATACAGAGACATACAAACGCCCACAAACACCCCAGGTCTGGGTCCCACATGGTGCTGTACCCCTAGAGAATATCCCAATGAATTTTCCTCACCCCCTTTCCTTGCCCTGTGACTTTCACGGTCTTCATGCCTGGGGTTACTGGGAATAACTCTTCGGATTTACACCATTCTGGGACGAGCTGTGTCGTCCTCAGCTTTTGCACTGCAACAATGCATTTTTCCCCAGCTGGTGGGATCTGCTCGAAGCAAGCCCACCAACTCCCGCTTTTCTCTGTTACAGTCCAGAGCACTCTGCTGAAACAGCAATGGCATAAACACTGGCACTCACAGGGGAAGGGAGAGAGGGAGTAGATAAGCAGAAACAGAGTAAGCTGGCAAAATAACAGCACTTCTTCAAAATATCATGTCTAGCACATTTAAAAAAAAAATAAAGAGAGAGAGAAAGTGAGGAGTTAATGGAACATAATCTACTGCCTGGCTGCATTTTGTCTTGCAAAGAGATCTCAGCTCAGAACCATTACAGAAAGAGTAAAGGCACGCATCTGCCTAGCATCACGCTCTGGGCTACAGAGGGAAACCATGGGCAGAGAACCACAGCAGCTGGCGCAGGGACACGGCAGAGCAAAAACTCAGGGAGCCCCCCCAGCCCTGCTCTGTGTCACGGCCACCCGATCCCACTGCTTCCTGGTTCACTCCTGACTGCAAAGGCGACAGATGTTTCATTTCCCAGGAGTCACCCATCATACAGTTAGTTACTGCACAGAGGTGTGTGAAGCCCCTCCACAGGGAGCTCTCGCACTGTATCTGCTCCGTCCTGAGCTCTCCCCCGACGTCTGCTCCCAGGCGCTCTCTGAGTCAGAGCACAGGGCACCTAGCAACCAGACCTTTCCCCACCCAAAGAAAGTCAGGGATACTGGACTAGTTTCTCCCATCAAAACCATCGTGATGAACCGGTGTGGAAGAACTGGATCCTTCTCCCTAAACCATCCTCCCCCAGCCCCCCATGCTCTCCTGGTTTCCATTCCAGCTCTGAACAGTTGGGACTGGCTGCTGCGATAAGCATCAGCTGCATCCTCCTCCACAGCTGCCTGCAGTATAGGAGCAGGAGAGATTATCCCTGCATCTGACATGGATGAGTTTGGGACTGAAGTGCTTTAAGATGTCTCAGCAATATATTACCTACATGCTTCTCCTATTTCTCCAAGTCCCAGTGGAAATATTTTATGTCTTATCTAAGTGTATCAACTTAGAATACATCTATCTTCTGCAAGTGGGGAAGCATATCTCTGCATAATGCTAGCTGTGAGGGTAGTCAGCTTTCAAATAATAAAAGTTAATTACCTTTCTGTAGTTTTTTTTTTTCTTTAAGAAAATAGAAACTACTATTTGAACGATTTTAAAAGACCTTTTTTTTTTTTTTTTTTTAATGACCTTCATTCGCACTCTGGTAAAAGCAACAAAAATCAACTGTTTCCCCTAGGCTAAATCTGTTTGACCTGTGCCCAACCCCTATAATTTCCCCACAGCAGGTTTAGAAGGGGATGAACTCTGCACACCTGCCATATGGAGTCATTAAACACAAGAAGGAACACCAGAAAGTGCATTTTTTGTGTTGACAACACACCAGAAAGACGTGGAGGAAAATGTTTCCAGCTAGCTCTTATGTTTGATGCTAGATTCTCTTCCCAACACATCTCCATTTTCTGCCAATTTGTTTATTAATCACTCC
>NW_020799122.1:9908707-9917576 GCF_003259725.1 Athene cunicularia
CTTGGTAAGCTTAAAAAGAAAACTCTGTGACTAGAAAGGGGCAATCACCTTTTGCTCCTCACTGGGAGAAGAATCCAAGGATGGACCTGTTCTGGGAAGGATGATGCAGTGTTAACAGAGGGGTATTTGTGCTAATGCCAGAGTTAAGCTCCTGAGAAATCTTGTGTAAATTAACTGCTTGGCAAAGTCTTTTACACGCTTGGTTATTCAATGAAGTTACAGCCACCCAAGGAGATGGTGTGCATCACCTGGCACAATAGCTGGAGCTTTCCCTGAGCCCCCATTCTGGGTGTCATAGGAATTAGACAGAAACTCCCCTTCTGCTCTAAAAAGAGGATTTATGAACCTGCTTCCTGTGGAAATAAGCTCAGAAGTGTCTATCTGTGTCTTGATACTCAGGAAATAAATATTAGGTCCCTTGACAAAGTCTTCAAATGTTTTGGACTGGCAACACTGACAGAAAGACTTGACAACCTGCAAGCATCGGAAAGGACACTCGTGTGAGGAGCAATTTTGGCATCGCCATCACCTCTCACTCAATGCCCAGGGTAAGTCAGACCCTGCCAGGACAACTACTCCACCACAGCACTCTGCACAGCTTGGCTAAACAGCCTCGGAAACCTTCACAAAACCCTGAGCAGACCAGTCCCGGCTGAAACCTCATTAATTAACCACCCCATTGCCCTCTCCTCCTGGGAGCAGACCCCCAGGGAAAGGCAGGAGTGGGGACTCCACAGGCAGCTCCCCGTTTGCCTTCTCCAACAGAAACTCCTCCAGAATGAGTTCCCCGTTGCAGCTCCCATGAGCTTTAGGGGAGGAAACAAGCCAAATTTTAGGGCTTGCAAGAGGGCGATGGCCTCAGCTGGCTGCAGAAGAGCACATCATCCAGCCCTGGCCACCAAGCAGCAGATGGGAGGGGAGAGAGGAAATCAAGAGGGGCTTTGAAGATGATCAAAGGGCTGGAGAACCTGTCCCGTGAGGAAAGACTGAAGGAGATAGGTCTGTCCTCCCTGGAAGAGGATCGAGGGGACCTTATCACAATATTCCAGTACTTCAAGGTACTAAAGGTACTAAAGTACTACAGAGGACAGAGGCTCTCTCTTCACAAGGAGACAAGGGGCAACAGGTACAAGTTGCACCAGGACAGGTTTCATCCTGATACAAGAAAGAATTTTTTTTTACCGTGAGAACAACCAGCCACTGAAACAACTTCCCCAAGGATGTGATGGTGTCCCCATCGCTGGAGGTTTTCAAGATGCAATTGGACAGGGTGCTAGATGATCACATCTGGGCTCCCTTACCCCCAAAAGGTTGGACCAGCTGATCCTCTGAGGTCCCTTCCCCCCTGGGTTGGTCTATGATATGTCTTTGATTTGATGGGAGGGGGGTGTGGGGGGGTGTGGAGGTGTCAGGCTGCCAAACGCCTCGGGTGGCAGTGCACTGTGGCCACCTGAGGGTGAGCGGCACTGGCCCTGCTGCATCTGCATCCTGCAAATCCTGGGGGCCCCCTGCAGAGGAATCAGGGCTGCTGGAAATCAGCAGCAAGGGGAAGTGCTGGAGGCCGCTTCGCTCCTGGAGAACCATTGTGTCACCTCGGGTCTCCTTGCCCCCTCCCAGAAATGCTGCTCTCCCCCAGCAGGCACCACAGGCAGGGAGGAGAAGAAATCAGGGATGAGAAATCCACCTTATCACAGCAAATCCTGGTGCTCCTTCCCACAGAGCTGCTGCAAACCGTCTAGGAAACCACTGCAGCAAATCCGATGAAACGAAGAGACTCGTGGTGGCAGGGCAAGGGGCTGCTGCGTCCCTCCATCCCGCTGCCTGCCTCCCATCTATCCAGCCAGCACTAGCGGCCACACGCCAGGCCACCCTTGTCCCCAGCGGCACCGGGATCAGCGTGATGTGACCCGAGGTGGCCTTTAACCCCGCAGGAATTACACTGCCCGGAGGGATGGGGGAGGTAGGCAAAGTTCCATGGGCTGCACTAATTGCCATCATTGTGGGACAGGGCCGCACTGTCAAGGTTGAGGTGCCCTAAACAGAAGCTGATTTTCATCACTGTGTTATTCCCTTGAGTTCCTGGAGTGGGAAAGGCAGGGGAGGAGGGTGCTTAAGTCTTAGAGAGGTTTTTTTTCTTAATTGATGGCCACAAGAGAGCAAAGCTTTTCAGCCAACTGCTCTGTCACAGGGACTGCAGGTTGAATTAAGCCTTTGTACAAGCAAGGGACTATGGGGACAAGGAGCCACTTTGCCACCAGCTGGCAGTTAGGAAGCACTTCCCTCTGCTAATGCCAACGCCTGCCCCAGCGAAGCAAAGCTCATGGCAGCACCAGGTCTTGCTGCGCTGCTACACCCCATGGTGCAGCCATCGGAGTCAAGGATGCTTGGCCTCTTGCTGAGCAATCCCACACTCGCTCTGTGTTGTGAAGGACGGGGACAGACCCAGCCTTGCCAGCCTGGTTTGTTTATAAATAGGGCGTGGAGAACAAAAACCAAATTATTGTCTTGCTATTCAATGGTAGGTCAGGGTGAACAGCCTTCCGCTCTCATTTTAGCTGAAGGAAATGAGGTTTCTGCACTCATGTCTGTCCACCAAAATGCTGCCAGGGTTGATAAGCAGGAGCAGGGAGAGACCCTTTCTATACCTGCGTAGGCAAGAGCTGTAACAGTGGGGCAGACCCTCCCAGATGCAGGAGCATCCCTGCGGAGGAAGGCTCCTTTCTCGCACCCTGCAGAGCCAAGCCCCGAGCCTGCATCCTGCTGGGGCCACGAGGACCAAGCCCCCAACACCCAAGAGTCCCCATGAGCACCTTGATATCCACCACCTCTCCAAAGGGGCTCCCGAGATTTCCTTCCCAAACAAGCCTCAGAGAAAACAAAAACCCAGAGGAAAGAACACTCCCATATGCTGCGGTGGTCGGGGGAGCTGGCTCCTCTCCTCAGAGGCTGAGCCATAATCATTCCCAGCTACCGACTGTGGCACCACAGCAAGCATGTCTTGCCCGCACAGGCTTAACACCAGCCCCATGGCCCCACAATGACTACGAGGCTTGTGAGAGCGAAGATTAATGTTATGTATATATATAGCACATACTGAACATACACAAAGAGCTCTGGCTGCCTTGGCTGGGGGTGGAACGACGTTACGTCAGCCCCTGTGGCGCGGCTGGGACCTCAACCAGAAGCAGATGGTGGCTGCCCCTGCAAGGAATTAGGAGACTTTTGGGAGCCTTCCCCAAGGCGAGGGGAGGGGACAGCCACCCCCAAGCTGCTTCTCACACCAAACTCCGTCCCCCACCCCCAGACCCCTCCACCTCACTGGAGGCAAACCTAAAACCAGCCTGCCTTAGCCTGGGCTTGAGCGCTGGGAGCTGCTTCCCCACACCAGGCTTCTGTCAATATTGCGACAAGGGCAGGCACCGGTTTAGGCGTAACAGCGTACGGCCCAGTTCAAACTGTTTATTTTTCCACTGGTGCAATGCATGTATCATCTAGCTCAACTCCCTGGTAAGTTTATATGATTGTAAAGCTGCAGCATGCAGGCTATTATGCTCCTCCTCTAGAAAAATCTTCCCCTAAGGAACAGCACTTACCCTTGAAACCCTTTCCCAGCACACTAGAATTTAAATGTAATGATTTCTAACTATTAAAGGCAAAAAATAGAGGTGTAAGCAGTGCTAGCATCCCTGGCTGCAGCGCAGGAAGGAGCACCTCAGTCTTTATCTGCTCTAGAGGATGGCACACGTGGGCACGTGGGCTGCTGAGTGCCAGAGCTGGCCCAGGGCAGCATCCAGACCTGCTGGCACAGAGTGGACACTTTTAAAAGTCAACAGGGAGACAGAGTTTTTAGGAAATAGGCTCCATATGGCCCGTTTCTTGTGAAATGGTTTAAGATTTTATAACTTGGTCTAATCTGGAAGAATTTCTTGAGGAGATGCTGCCAAACTTCAAGTCTGCGCTCCAGTTTACAGCAATACATATACACGCTGAAGACAGGGATCCTGGGAACTGTTGGACAGTTTTGGCTGAAATTTTTCAAATAATTCAGCATGAGACAGACATATAACAGAAAGATTTTTCAATCTAAACAGCTCAAGTTTGGCAAAGTTAAACACCACAGCAAAAAGTATCATCTCAGCAGCTGTCTGGATACAGCAGCCCCAGGGGTGGTACCAGCTCTGTGCATGCACACACCCCGCAGTGTCCCGCACCCCCGTGTCCCCATCCCTTACAGCTTTGACATAGGCATTGTGTGTCTCATCACATCAGGAAGAAAGCGGTGACAGGTGTAATGGCAATATTTAAGGGGGGCAGTGTGAAAATGTCCAGCACGTGTCACATCCCGAAATCACAGAGTCACAGAATCATTCATGTTGGAAAAGACCCTCGGGATCATCAAGTCCAACCATCAGCCCAACTCATCAAAGTTCTCCCCTACCCCACATCCCCCCACAGCTCATCTAAACAACCCTTAAATACACCCAGGGATGGGGACTCCACCCCCTCCCTGGGCAGCCTATTCCACTCTCTGACCACTCTTTCTCTGGAAAATTTTTTCCTAAAGTCCAGTCTGACCCTCCCCTGTTGCAGTTTAAATGCAGTGTCATGTCCTGGGTGCCTTCTCCTCCAGACTTGTCAGAGGAATTTGGGGCCACATCCAGGTTGGGGTTCCCAAAGCACCCAAGCAAGCAAACACCTGACTGCACTGAGTTTGGGGTGAGCAGGGATACAATCAAGCAACCAAAAGTTATCAAGTGCCAGCGATGGCATTTGTGCCATGTGCATTTGTCCAAGGGAGAGCAACAAGGGCTCCTGCCTCCACCCACCTCCTCCTAATTCCCGGACAAAGGAACGGAAGGATTTTAGGGTGGAAAAGAGCCCTTTCATCCAGCAGATAACAGCTGGAAAGTGATGCTCAGCAAACTCAGACTTCAGGCGAAGGGGAGTGATTTTCAGCTGCGAGAGCAATCGCTCACTACAGCCCACTCAGGAGCGGCTTTGCCATTGCTCCAAGTCCTCACGCTACGACTGGACATCTTTCACATCACACAGGAAAACGGACGTGTTCCTTCAGGCCCAACACAGAAATCACTGCACCAAATTCTCCAGGTTGTGATTCTTCTTTTTGCAGGGGAGAGGAGCAGACTGACCCCCCAACTGGCCATCTCCCCCCTCGGGAAGCAGCACAGCCCTAAGGCAAGCCCGCATCCACATTTCCAGCCCCCTTCGAATGGACCCAAAGCACAGCAGACCTGGGCTGGCTCTCTCCTCAGTCCTCTGGCACAGAAAACCTCTACTATGGGGAGCACACGAGGGACCTCTGAGATAAAAGCTGCATTGTAAAAATACACTGGCGGGCTCTGTCTGGGGGCTCTCGTAACTCCTGCAAGTCCTGAAGCTTTAGTTGTTTGTTCTCTGCCTTCACAGGGTCAAACAGCCACAGGGGAAGGCTGCACAGATGCTCTCTGTGTGGGGACAGAGGCAGTGACCCCTGTATTTATGCCACTTTAAGTGCACAATTTAGGGTCTTGGCAGGGGGGTTAGAATATAAATCATATAATTGCCTAACTGAGGACTCCATAGTAACATGCATGCACTGGAGGGTCAAATGGAGATGACATGAAGAGTCCACTTCTGGATTTTTAAGCAATTTGACTTGAAACTAGTTAAGATTACCATCATTTTGTAAGCTTTATATACACATCCATGCACACACACAAACGTGATCTGTATCATATAAAACATATGCTACCATACATACACAAGCAGTACTAACACACCACAATTTATGTATGATTTTTACATATTTACATTAGGTTAAATGTTTAGTTTACAAAGTCCACATACACATCCTAATTACGAGTACACAACAGCATAAGACACCAGATCTGAGAAGCCGCGCTGCACAACACTGTATTTGACATTTTGGAGTACCAGATCTCCGGGAGCATAATTTACTGAAAGACTACTTTCACCAACCCTCGAGCAAGAAATGACATCTGCAGTAGCCAAGTGTTGCATTTTCAGATGTATCCCTTAATTAAGCAGATTTTAATTGGGCTACTCTAAGCTTTAATTAAGAGCAAATTGCTCATGCACATTCATTTTTGGGTCATGTTCCCAGACGGGGTTTTTCTGGGTTGTTTTGAGGAGTTTCGCGTTTTGCAGCGCAGGGTTGCAATTATGGTTATTGCACTTTACAGGGAAAAAACAGCTCTCAAGAGCCCTGCAGCCACTGGACTCTCACTACACCAAGGAGGTTTCCCACTTTCCTTCTTAACCAGAGCATCCCTCAATGGCAGGGTGAGCTCAGCAAAGCCCCAGAGATACCCATGGTTGTGCCCACTGACACCAGCACATCTGGGCACCAGGGACAGGGAGGGGGGATGCTCAGAGGCAGCCTGGGCTTGTGCAACCCCCCACACCCCAAATTCAGAGAAACGCTGCCAGTGCCACCTTTTCCCCACCATCACAGACCCACAGCACTGGGCAGGGGGGAACTCCCTCAAGAATCGTTATTGCTCAAACCATGAAAAATAGGTGCAAATTCATAACTTGGGAAGCAGTACGCCAGCTTACACACAGCTTCACAGCAGCAGTGATCATGGGGAGATCAGCTCCCATCTGCTGACTTACAATGCTCCCCTAAAGACCTCTCCACCATTTTCAGGCTGGGTAATGTGCAGATTAGGACTCAAGGAAAAGATTGGATTCCATGCAAACGCTGCACTGTGCTGACAGAGGGCAAGACACCAGGCATCCCCATTCCCAGCATGCTGGAGTCAATTCCCACCCATTTCTGGCCCTCCTGAGATCATCAGCAACATCCTTTTAGTAACAGCTACGAACACAACAAATGATGACAGCCCAGTTTCCCTCACAGTTGGAGTCACCTCCTGCTTTTACAACCCAAACCCCAGCTGGGCCTTATGAAGTGACCTCTCCCAAGCATGAGCCATGCAGACCACTCTTCCAACCTGACACAAGGGAGGAGATAGTGCCACCCCTGTGACAGCAATACTGCAGAAATACCAACTACTTGCTATCCCAACCCAATCAGAGAGCCAGGAGGCATCAACAAATCACCTAATCCTGACTGAGCTGGAGTGAGGAAAGAAGACAGGGATCCTAATTTCCTAACAGATCCATCTAAGAAACAGATCCTAATTTCCTTCCAACCCTAAGGTACCACCAATGCCAGGCACTGTGCCCTCTCCCTTGTCGCCGCATGGTGCAACCTGAACAAGGTCTCACCAGCTCTGAACATCAACTCCCAGCTCAAGTTATTAGCTGCTCTTCTCTGGTGCTTGCTCCCTGCTTCAATTAATCCCCACTAGGCTCAGTGTGCAAAGCACCCAGCCAGCCGCAGGAGAGCCACAGGTCACTGCTCCAGCTTGCCAAGCCAAGCCCAGCTCCAAGGTCAGGAAAGCCAGCCAAGGTCTGCAGCCAGCTGCCCCTCACTCCTCTCCTTGAGGATATTTATTGCAGCTGTGCTACACAGGCTTTCCTCAAAGCAGAACGGCACCATCAGCAGGGAGTGGCTGAAGAACAAGAGCCTCAACCCCAAAAGAATTGTCTTGTTTTATGCCAAAACCTGGGAAAACCACAAATTTGGAGGACTGTGCCCCATTCACTGGCAGGCTCTACAGTAAAACCTGAAACCTGCCTGAGCTTGTGACCTTCACCAGCCTGGGTATCAGTGGTCAAAGGGTAAAGCCACACACCTGGATGATGCTCTGTCAAATCCTCCTCAGGGCTGCCCCATGACCCAGAGGAAATAAAAATCGATAATGAGCATGAAGCTCCCTAATGCTGCCCCAGCCAGCCGGCTCCACCAGCTCTTCCCTTCCCTGCCGTGCCCAGGGACCACGGGGCTGCAGAGACCCCTCCCTGCCCTCCTCCCCACTCTGTCCTGTGCTCTCACTGGAGTTACCACCTCCCAGGTTCCTCAGTGCAATCCCAATCCCCCTGCACCTTATTCCCACTTGGATTTTGCTCCAGTTCTACCCCTTGGAATACAATTCCCAGCTCAGTTTCCCAGGCTGTGAACTGCATCACTCCAGCCTTGTTTCCGAGCCAAGGTTCAAGTGGAGTTAAGGTCTACAAAGATAAATCAGTGGTTTCCCTCTCAGAAACCCATTCCCACTAATGTGGCTGTACTGAAGCTGCCAGCATACTCAGACACATGTTTTTTGGCCAGGGGTTTGCACAGTGAACAGGAGCATGGGGTCACCACCTCTGACTGGTACATGTTAGCACAGTGCAAGTGCAGCAACAAATGTCTCAGAAACAGCCAGCACTTCCTTCAAAATAAACATCCTTTTTCATGGTCACTTTATTATTCACCATCCCCTGCACAGCCCATCACTTCCCGGTGAAAAGTCCCAGTTCCACGCAGCAAACTTTTGAAACTCCTTGCTTGGAGTTTTCATGAGGCAAAGGAGTCCTGCACCCCGTCTGACGGAGTGGGGGGTCTGGACCCTGCTGTGCCCATCCCAGGTGGGAGCCGGCCGGGGCCTCCTGCCACGGGGAGCGATGGGGCTCAGCGTTCCCCAAAGTTTCATGAGAAGTTTCGGGACAGTGACTCGGTGACCAGCCGCAGAGGGGTAAAATGGGGGACGTGGAGATATGCCGCGGGGCCCCCGCTACAAGACCCGCTTAGCCGCGGCACACACAAGCGCTCTCTGTTATATTAGACACCAGAGAATCCGTGCACAAACCCCAGCAACTCCGGCTGCTCCGCTCCTGCAGGGAGAGGGACATCGTGCCCTGCTCCAGCGGTGGCCCCGCCACCGAGACCCTCGTGTCACCCCGAGACCCCCCCAAGGAGAGACACCCCCCCGGCAGCCCCCCCGCCCGGCCGCCCGGT
>NW_020799122.1:9917626-9947273 GCF_003259725.1 Athene cunicularia
GGGGGGGGGGGGGGGGGGATCCCCCACGGCCCGGGGGGACACACAGACACACGCTTGTACCTCAACCGGGTGCTGCAGGCGTTAGTGACCTCCCCCACCTGCTGCTTTGGCCTCCAGAGGTCACCCCATGCCCCCCAAATCAAAGTTGCCGCGAGTGTTTTTCGGGGTGCTTTGCCCCCAGAGCTGTACCCCAGCCCGCTGCCTCCCCCCGGGGGGGGAAACCTGACCCTGCTCCCACAGGGTGATGGGAACAGCGCAGCCTCCCGCTGTGGCATTTTGGGGTGAGTGAGGGGCCCCAGCTCTCCTGTGAGAGCCCTACTGGTCCTCTGGGTTTAGCCCCTGCTTCCCTTACCCAGAGTCGGGGCCAGTTCACCCCTCTCTTGGCATTACATGGGTTAAATCTCACCTTGCCCAGATCCTGCCCAGCCCTCACACCACTGCAGGCTCCTCTGAGCCACAGTGGAAGGTATTTACAGATACCCCAAAATTGGGTTTTCCCCATCACCATCCCACCAGCCCCATGTCCGCTGCCCCAGGGCAGATCCTGCCTCGTGCTGCACCTCATCTCTCCGGTGTCACCAGGGGCACAGACCCCGCCACCGCCACCACGACACTGCTCTGCCCTGCGTGACAAACCCGGGGTGCTCACAGAAGCCCTTTGGGCGTTTTGGCTCAGGTCCATGGAGGAGACGGGCTCACTCCCAGTCTGTGCTAGTATTTTCTCTGCAAGTCACCCAAAGACACCCCAAAAACATGGGAACATAGAGCGAGGGGCAGCCAGACCTGCCTGCCTCCAGGTGAATGTCCCTGCCAGAGCGTGGCAAGTGACCATGGGCTCGGTGATGTCACCTGGCTGTCATTTCGTTCAGGTGGCAGTGGGAAATCAGGCTGCTGTAAGCTCCTCTCTAAGTCCTGACTGATGCTTAATCGTGGGGAGACGCGAGCCCCGCTGGGTGCACAATGCGCTGTGCTCGCCCTTCTCTGCCCATTTCCAGGCCTTTCCCCTGCCACGCACTGACTCAGCTTGTCAAGGAAATGAAGGTCAGAGACACTCAAGGAGTCATTTACTTTGCTGCGTAGAGGACTTTATTTGTCAAGAACATGTGACACAGGCTTGTCTTTCCTTCCTCAGGTGTTGCTGAATCCCATTGGTTTCCACAGCTGCAACCTTCTGTGCCAGCAGCACAATTCCTGCTGCATCTCTGGGCTCTCTCCTGCAGCTGGGCTCTGCTGTGGGAAATGCAACCTCCTTGCAGTGCGGAACCTCTGCCCTCCACTCCTTTCATGTACCACTGTCACACTGCAGGAGTTTTTTTTTAGGTGGATCACCTGCAGAACCAGGTCTTTTAAACACTCTCCACTCCATGAGGAGGAAAAAAACCCTTGTAAAAGGCATTCATTTATTCTGCCACAGTCCTGTCGGCTCAGCTCAGCATCATCTTTTTAAACATGTTATCATTGTGCTGAATGCAGTAACACAACCACATCCACTCCCCTCCTCAGCCTCCTGTGAGAAAATGGGGTTTTACACCCCTGTGAGTATTTCAGACTTTTGTGCAGGAGTAGCTGGACAAGGACTGTGCCTCCTCCTCTGCTTGTGCCATGCTGGGCAGAGAAAAGGCTGCCAGAAACAGAGAAATAATAAAAACAGACACAGACAAAGCCAGTTCTGGGATATTCTGTTTCAGAGCAATGACAGAAAATGGAGATGAGGATAAAATGAATGAACTACAGTTACTGATACTGTTTTCTTTGAATTAACACAGCTCTGCTCCATCAGCATGTCCCAGGTTTCCTCTGCAGGCAAAGGAGCTCTATTCTGGGGTTTCCATCAGTTCGCTCGCGAGCTGGTTTGCTCAGACCTCCCTTCTCAAACAGCCTCAGCAGCTCCTTTGTGCTGACTCACCTGCCTCAGAACTTCACCCCCGCAAATATTTGCACAGCCTTATCAGAGCCACCCTTCCCCATGCTGTGCAGAGCTCCTCACAGCTATCGCCATAAATCAGCCCCCAACCTTTCATCATTTTTATTATTGCCACTTTTCTTTGAATTCCCTCCAAGGGAACCAATGCATGATGTGCTAAAGTCCCAGTATCACCTCACTAGCACCCTACAAGTTGCCTGTGGATGGAAAAAAATCACACACACATCAGTGATTTAAAACACCAAGACATGAAGAGTGACCTGCAGGAGCTCAGGAGACCTTGTCCACACTTCTGCACTTGCTTGCTGGGTGACCCTGAGCAATTCAGTCCCCTTGAGGTGTCTTAGTTTCCTTTTTTTATCAAATGAAGATGGAAACCCAGCCTCTTTTGCAAAATATTCTGGAATGTGCTGAGGGACAGTGTTGAGCTGAGGCTCATTATGATGATCAGGCACTTTCTGAAAACGGTGCTTTCAACAGTCCTGAAAATATCAGGAGACCAAGAGGGATGAATTCCACTGGGATGAATAATTCATCACCTTGGAGGGTACTCAGGAGTCTATGGGCACTGTCTGCAAATGTGGCTGGAACAGGGAAGCAGCCAGATGATGATGGCTTTTATGCTCCAGAGAGTATAAAAGGCCAAATTACCTGCACAGCTTGGACTCAGGTATACTCAGTGTCTCATCCCAAGCCTTCTGCATCCTAAGACAAATATTTCAGGGGATGACCCTCAAAGAGTTGCAAGGGGAGATGAATCAGCCTTTTTCCATTTTTTGTTTCCCTATAAAGTAGAAAAAGCCTGAAAATGCTACCCCCTAATGGTAAAACAAGGCGTGGGGGTGCTGTCCTCGGAATTCCTGATCCAAAGCCCAGATTTTATCCACAGGGCAGAGAGTGGAGATACAGGGAGCAGAACTCTGCTAGCAAGATGTGTCCCTGCAGGGAAGAGCCCTCGCGCAAACCCGCTCACACGGCAGCTTTGCATGAACACTGTTACACTGGTCAGGAGAACCAGGCGGTGCTGGGGGCAAGGTACAAAACTAGTGCCATTTTGTGAACTCAAAAAGCAAAGCAAAATGGGTGTTTCGGCACCCGTGTCTCAGACACGGGAGATGCTCAAATCTGGTGGCAGGGACCCCTCCTGCTCCAGCTCCTTTGCCCCAGGACTCAGGCAGTCCCTGGAGAAGCTGTTGGGTGCATTTGCTGCCTTGGTCTCATGGACTGAAAGAATACAACAGAAGTAAGGAGAAAGAAAGGAAAAATAAATACATTTTTTAAAAGGCATAAAGCCCACAAAATGCTTTTAGGATTTGAAAACACATGTGGGATGGTAAGCTGGTTTTGGAGCTGCTCTGTGATACACATCTGGAGGGGAGAAGCTGCTCATCTGGTCCTCCAGGCAGATTCTAGCTCCCCAGATGGCTGCAGCGGAGCGAATGCCATGGGCGTCTCTGCTGAAGTTGAGATGCACACTGATTCGCAAATCTTGCACTGTTTTTTCAAACTTTCCCCTGTATGCTGCTCAGACACATTCAGAAGCCTCCATTCATCCTGTTTGTTGGGGATATCTTAAAAATTTAATAAAAATCCTACTCTTCTCCCCTGTGCTCCACTGTTGTCCCACCCAAGAAACCCAAACCCTGCACAGGCTGGAAGCCAAGAGAAGTTATTCTGCTCAGAATTTTGCTAATAATTCACTGTGTGACCTCAAGTAAAATCATTTTCTTTGCATGCTACAGCCTGAACTGGTGATCAGAAGGGAAAAGACCTTCTCCTTGCATCTACAGCATTTCACATGATACCTGAATCTTAGGTGGGACCTTGGGTGGTCTCATCGCAGAAAAGATGCAACAAGAGAGAAGAAGAGCTGAATGCTAAAATATACCTTGTGCTCTGAACAGTACCAAAAAATGCAAAAATGCAGTGGTCTTCCCTTCAGCAGCGCTCTCCAGCTGATAATAATTTTTCTCAATTTTTTGGAGAGTCCTTGACACAGTCAGAAGTGTCACAATAACACACCCTGATGAAAGAGATGCACATGGAGGATTTTTTTCCCCCTGGTAGGGAATGAGGGCGGTTCTGCAGTTATCCAAAGAAATGAGAAGTTCCTTCCTTCTGTACCAACAGCCCTTGGGTTTTTCTTCTGCTCAGTGCAAGCCTTAGGAGTAGGAACTTCAAGGTACAGTCAGCAAGAATTATTATTATGATTATTATTATTATTAGGTTCTTTTTCTACAAGTGCTACAGCATGCCCTGGACACATGGCAGACTCCTGACAACAATCCAAGCCCACATGCTACCGATTTCCACGCCCGTGCCTACCTGAGGTAGCACCAAGGACACTTGCTGGGAGTGGGTGTAAGGTTTAATGAGGGTTAAATCTAAAGGGAGCACAGTGCCCAACATTTTTGCACATCAACAAGAGAAATATCAATCACTGCTAGGGTTTTTTTGTAACCCTCAACTTAAATTATGCAATTTTGCTGCCTGTTAGACTCCAGGAACTGTAATCTCCATACTGGATCCACACTGCAAAAGCAAATTTGCAAACAGCTCCCTACTCAGACCGAGCATCTGTGAAGCCTGTATGGAAACAAACACAGATGCAGCCAATTTCTTAGAGTGTCCCAATTTGGGCTAAACTAAATCCGGTTTCACACCAGCTCTCGGGGGTTATCGCTCAGCGTGGTGGTCAAGCCAAGCTGCCCCCCGCGGCTCTCCCCTAGGCAGCCCACCGGCTGGGAGGCTGCTCTCAGGATGGCGGTCTCCCGGTCACTAGGCACACTGCACACACCATCTTTGAATTTGTAAGGGTTTTTTTTCTAAGTTTTTATTTTAATTCAAGGACTTTGCTTCATACAAAATGTAATTGTAGAAACAACTGCAGAATTCAAAGTTTGGCTGATAAATATTACTCAGGCAGCAAACTAGGCAATCACAGAACCTTTTTTTTTCTTTTTTTTTTCCCCCTTTTTTTTGGGTAAAGTTCCGCTTGTGTTGCATGGTTGGAACTTTTATAATTTTTAACACTGTTTTTTTAAATATAAAGTTTTGCAACAAACCCCCAATTTATATCAAATATAATTAAAAATTAACAACTGATGAATACATTGTATCAAAAAAGTACGAAGATAAACATTTTCCATGCACATACTTTTTATATATGTATATATGTATATATTTTACATGCAAACATTACTTATTCAAAGTACAGCCACTACGAGACTGGTTCTGGATGCAGAAAACTGATTGGTGCAATTCAAGTTTGGCAACTCACTATGAGGATTCTTGGAAATATCATGTATGCATTGAAGAGACAGCAGAGAGGCTGTAAAAAAAGGTAGGAAAAGGGTTATGAACAATTGTGGTCAGGCTTGTCTGTCACTGTCATCAACCCCTACAAGGCAGGTGGAGGATTAGACAACTTGAGATTCTTCTTCGTGTTCTGCCTAAGAATTGGAGTGACCCAAGGCCCTTGTTTGGCTGTGCGCTTCCAGATGGTGTGTTAGTGCGGGGCTGGGGGTTTGAGGATCTAAAATGGTAGAGGAAGGGGAAAGGCCGAGTGGAGAAAAAGGCAAAATTATTCAGTACAGAAAGACATCTCTTTTGCTTTCCTGTGTGGGTACAATGTTTGCATGCACTGTCAGAGAGATTGTGTTTCCCCTCTCCTTTACTTCCTGGAGTAAAAGAGTAACGTTTTCTTTAAAATTTCAAATAAGGTGTTTGTGCCTTCATATAAGGAAAATGTATAAAACATTTGGTCACAATCATGCTGAAGCCTGAAACAGGAAAATCCAGCAGATAAAGCTACAGAATGGATGAAGGTCTTTCTGACTGTTGGTGGTTTGGATGTATTTCCGAACGTGTCATCTTGTTGCATAGCCCTCCGTTTGCAAATTACAGCCGTTACCCACAGCGGACCTCTGGCTACCGCACTTCCTTTATTCAAAGTGCACATAAATACAGAGACAGAGTTACAGACAGGAGTTATCCTTTAGCAGAATCCAGGGATGAGATTGGCCAGAGATTATTGTTTCGTAACGGAACAAAAAAAACCCAAAAAAACACAGAAGGAAACAAAACCAGGTTGAATTTCCTCAACAGAAGAGCTACAGGGGATGTGAAGAACCACCCTCCAGCAGACTGTTCCCTGCCTGAGGCTGAAAGACTGCTGGGAGCGCAAGACGACCTCCTGAGCATTTTGGTAGCATCAGAGACCCTCCAGCCACCCCAGTGACAAAACAAATCACCGGGGTCCAGCAGGATCTCTACCCATCCTAAGCGACTGCTTCTCCTGGAGAAGTTTCACAGTTCTGGGGCTTGGTAGATCCTCTGAAAAAATTCATCTGTCCAACCCTCTCCTCTTTCCTATCAGCAATTTTACCAATGTGCTCACTTGGCACCTCCCCCCCCCTTCCTCCTTTAACCTTTTGTCAGTGTACTATGTGTCCTCTGGCCACCCTGTGCCCCAGATTAGCCCTACAATGGTTCATCAGACCCACGGACACAAGGTCCTGCCCAGGGTTTTCTTTCAGCACTCCCTCCCCACTGGCATACCACATTTGCCCCTTTCCCAGGCTCAGAGTGCAGAAATCCACACAAACACAAAATAAAAAAATCATCCAACGCAAGAGTCATTGCAAGAACACAGAAATCTCATCCCTGAGAATCAGAGTTAGAGGTTTTGCTTTTTTTTTTTTTTTAACCTTCTCTTAACAGGCAATAAAACCAAGACTCTCTCCAACTGCCCTCAACACAAATTATGCACCATGGAAAATGGCCAGAGCTCTCGCAGCCCAACTGCGACCCGACACGCAGAGTGAAAGATGCTGCTTCTCCTGCAAGAGTGTCTCTGCAGATGCTGTACTTTTCCACCTTCATCTCTCCTGCAGGACCTAAACACTAGTCAATGAGAAAAGGCCAGTTTTGTTTGCTGCAATCACTCCCCTCCCACCAATAAAAGTATATATTAAAAAAACAAAAAAAAAGAAAACAAAAAGGTTAACAAAACCCAAACCAACCCCAAAGCATGTTTGCCTTCCCCACTGTAAGCTTCCAACCTGGTACTCGAATGCACTGGCCAGCGATGCGATGCGGGGCGTTGTGTGCACCGCAGGACCTCTGAGACGAGCGGCTCCTCCTGGCCCTGTCCTCCCTCCCCTTCTGCCCCTCCCCACGCTCGCCCAAGGTCTGATGCATCGAAGCAAGAGGTTGCATCATCACTGTGAAAGATTTCAAAGGTTAGGCACTTAGTAGTGAACAACTGGAGCATTCGGTAGAAACGGTGGGACCTGGAATGACAATTGGACTAATTCTCTACATAAAGAGTATTTTTTTTCTTTTTTCTTTTTTTTTTTTACTGTACAATTTACAAAAATGCACACAATGAAAAGTTAAAGTTCTATCTAATAGCTTGATATAAAACCAATAACATTTCTTCTTCTCACCCCTACACTTTTTCCTCTTTTTTTTTTTTTCTGGTTTTCTTTTTTTTAGTTGTTTTTTGCTAAATCAAGCTTATATTGTAAACAAGACAAAACAGTGAGGGCGTGTTGCGTTTGACAGGAGAGAGGGACAGAAAGAAAAGTCTCAGCAGCAAGGAAACAGTCCTTACAAAGTAGCTCTCTTGTGGCTTTATCATGTGTCAGTGTGAAGGACCCGACGTGGTGAGTAAATTAAAAGAGATCCACACGGCAGCGGTGTCAGAGCAGAGTCCCGGCTGCTGGAGCACTTGGTTGGCTCAGGGGTGTGCCACTGGCTCCGCCGAAAAGGATTGCTGTGGCTGAACATCAAGTCCCCGTGGACTGTCCTTTGTTCTGGTCTGTGTTTCTCCTCTCCCAGTTTCTTGGGTAGATCTCTTCCTTCTTAGCAGTGAACGAGATAAAACGTGGATGTGATCTTTGTTCATGTGTGTCCGTTTGCAAGCCCCAACTCCCACCCTGACCGGGGAAAAGAATATAATAATAAATTAATTAAGAAATAGCCCAACAAAAACTGCGCCAATCTCGTAAAGGATCGACAGTCTGCTTTTTCTGCTCTTGAAGGTGAGGACTGCTCTTCTCTCGGCTTCTCGCGTGCGTCGCGGATTTGGCATCTGGTGCATGTCTTTGAACTAGACAAGGCAGTAGGGAGGCGGGCGAGAGAGGGAGAGAGAGATGTGCTCCCCCGGCTGCCTTCCCCCTAAGGAGGAAGCCTTCTTCCTCGATTTGTCTAGTGAAAAAAAAAAAAAAAAAAAAAAAAAGAAAAAAACAAAGAAAAAGAGAGGAGAGAAGCTGCAGGAGTGTCTCCGGACCCCGGGGGCAGAGCAGTTCTCGCTGCAGGGGCTGCCCCGTGGGCACCCTCCGGCCCTGGGCACCGCGCGCATCGGAGCGCACAGCCTTCCAGATGATAAAACTCATCGATTTTAAACGCGCACACCTTGAAGGGTTTTGCCATGCCGCTAGCACCAGTCATCCTCATCGGCTTCATGGTAGTAACTACGTCCTCTGGTGCCAGTCCCAGGGCCCGTGTTGAGACCCAGCGTGTAGTGGTAGCCATTGGGCACCCTGCGGATTTGGTGAGATTGGGAGGTCAAGGAGGAGACGTAAGAAGTCCTTGAGGACCGTCCCGAGTTGGTGGCCACTGCCTCCTCAAAGGTGAGCGTGTCCTCCGGCACCGCGCGGTAGGGGCTGTCAGCCTCATCACGGTGCCCCAGGTAGGGGTCAGAGCCGATGCGGGCCACGGCCGGGGGGGGCGGCTGCTGGTCCCCCCGCAGTAGCGCGTTGTGCTCGGACAAGCCACGGCTCAGGCGTCCCGGGGAGAAAGTGGGCAGGCCGGTTTGGAAACTGGTGAAGTGCACAGGCGAGGAGTTAGCGGTCTTGTAAGTGATGCTGGGACGTGGGGTCAGTGGAGTCTGTGGGAGCTGCCTCCGACCCCGGCATGGGGTACTAGCACCAGATGTCGACAGCAAGGGGCTCCCATTAACTGAACCACTGCCCTACATAAAAATTGGAACAAGGCAAATCAAAAAATAAAAAAGGGAAACACCAGACAAACACAAAGGCAGGCAGGTATAAAACAGAAGGAGAAGCAACAGAAGGGAGAGACAAGTCACAAGAGGAAAGAAAAGCAAAAAAGAGAGAGTTTAGACAGGTACAGTTAGGGGGAGGAGGTTCTCGAGAAATAATTCAACAAGAGATGTAAAGAGCTGGAGAACTAAAGTTCTGAGAGAGGTAAATAAGAACAGAAACGATCAGAGCATCGGTAGGACGCAAACTAGCAGACGCTCCAACAGAAGGGGACACTGTCCGGAGGGAAGGCATCCACATCATACACAGGCTCAACATGCGCCTTACCTGAACTAGGCGGGAGCAGCTCAAAAACCTACAGTATTTTTGTTTGCAAAGACAATTTTGCAAAACAGCACTCTTTGCTTTGGGGCGGGTTTTTGCAGAACTTCACCCGACGGTTGTGAATGCTGATGTTAGGAATCATTTCTGTGGTCAGAATTGGATTATGTGGAAAGAGAATTTGGGGGCAAACTGTTTTTTTGTAGTTTGGGGAGTGATTTTGATTAAATAGCCACTCTGAAGAAACAACAGAAAAAAGATTTTTGGGCGGGCTTTAACTAACAAGTTCCTCAAACAAAAATGCATTCACCTGCTCTTCTTTAATATTACACAGCTGATTTTTGAGTGGTAGAGGAGTCTGGCAGCTTCCTGGGTTACTAACAGTGACATGTGGGAGTGCATTAAGATACAGTAAGTTAAAAAAATGCCATGAGTGAGTGGCATGGGCCCTTGTTTTGGCATTTCTGTTTACATTCTCCCAGGGCAGTAGATAAATAGCCCTATGAGAGTGTTTTCAAAATCCCCTAGACTTCCGTGACCTAACATTTTGAGACCAGACCTTTAATTTTTAAAGAGCAGCTTTCCCTTCCTATAAAAACATCAGATTGTTGTTTGCTGTGTTATCCATCAATGCTTGCTCTGCTCTGCCTGGGTTTTCCAGCACAGATTTCAGGGCAAGCACAGCCGTGCTGGGGGTTATCAGCCCAGCGGGTGGATGTAGAGGCTATTTCAGCCGCTGTTGCCATGAGTTGTGTCATGTCACTCAGAAGAAGAGGCAACACGGGTGTTATGTGGGGGTGCAGAGCAGCGTGGGTGTCGCTCACCGGAGCTCCGCTCTCCACAGGCACCAAGGACTGACACGGCATTTGCTGCTCATGCTGCTGCACCAATCACTCACATCTTCCACAGCCTGGAAACTGAATCTTTGCCTTTCTCTTCTTTGGTTTTCATCCTCTCCCTTCTCTGGCTTCCCCACATTTCAGCCTTGCTCTCTGCTACAGACACGTGTTCTCCTTCCAGGCGCCTGCCCCCCAGCTGAGCCACCTCCCATCACCTGCCTCCCTGAGAGATGGAGGAGATGGTGACCACCATGCAGCGATCTACAATTTACCAACATCCAGAGGAAGATGATCAACTTTTTCCAAGGGCCTGAGGCTGAGCCCCTCAAAATTACAGTACTTACAAATGAAAGCAGAACTAAATTGTTTTAATAAGCTAATAATGGAGTTTTGTGAGATTTTCAGGCTTCTTTTATCCAGGACCAATTCAGGAAATGGTCTTGATTGTAAAAAGATGGTGAGGTCTTTTTTCAAAATGTCCAGCAAGCTTCTTCTGCTGAACCATTTTGAAATTCCAAGAAGTTTTACCTCATTTTAAAAAATGCTTTTCTCGGATTCATCACGAAATGGGATTTATATTTAACAATTCACCTTCATTGAAGAGGAAAATTCACAGAAGATGCATAACATTTCTATGTGGGTCAAAGAAAGCATTGTGAGCTGACCCAAAATGAAATGTTCATGGCTTGGTTTTCTTATCTCCTTTTTTTGTATTAAAAAAAACCTCCAAAGAACTTCTCTTTGAACCAAACCTGTCCTGATTTTTGGCTTGGCTCTAGCTGGAATGGAGCCACCTTGTTGGCAGGGTGGAGCTCAAGCCAGCCTCTCTTTTGGTGTATGCAGGGGCCTCCAGGGACTTGGTGAAATGTGCTGGGCCAGGGCTCCTGGGGAAAAATGTGTCTCCCAAGGAGAGAGACAGACTAACAAAGAAAATACTTGAGAATTAATAAGCACCTTGTTATCGAGCCAGAATAACACAGGAAACAGCCTGACAGAGCTTCTTGCAGAGACCTTATTATGACAAGGGGTCTTCAGCTCATTGGGACAGAAGTGAGATGCTGGCTTGGCTATTCTTTGAATCTGTTTTTTTTTCCAGAACAACCAGGGGATGTATTAGCAGCTCCACTCAAAGTAGGTAGCATGTGATCGCATAAAATACATGGACGCTGAAACAACAGACTTCCTTCTCCCTGCTTTACTAAACCCCCACAGGACATGGGAGACAATACAGACTCCACTGGAACTGGGGGAACAGATTTATAAAAGCCAGCTGATGCTCCAGTGCTGAATGTCTATGAACTGTGGGAAGATTTCAGTTTTTTAATTAAAACATACATGATATTTGAAGTTCTGGTAAACTGAGCATACAAGAAAGGAGAGGCATCATGCTAAAAATCAGTGCCATCTTCCTGCCTCTCAAACCAGAGGAAGAAATTAAGAAATGGGAAGAAAATCTTTTCTGAAAAATCAGATGAAGGCCGGCTGGGGACTGCAGTAACTGGAAATGGGTATGACCTGTTAGGCTGCAGCTCCCTCTTGCTATGGCCACACACAGTCCTGAGTGCATCAGACCTCACACCAATGTCACATCCCCCCCCAGCTGAGAATAACTGTGCAAAGTGTGTCCCACGGCCCGCGTGTCTCCTGAGCTGCGGGGCAGCAGCCCCGAGCACTCACTGCAGCACTGCAGCCTCTGATGCTGCAGCCTGGATGCTGCTAAGGAGGGAGAGAGAAAGGCCCAGGACAGGGTAAGGAATAAAAAAGCTGCTTCATTTTGCAGCTAGTGGGACACTATGAAGCCTCTTCATTTAAATCCTTCCCCTGGGCTCTAACTCATGCTGAAAGCAGGATTTTCTCCTGTTCCCCATGAGCTGATGTTGCTGCAGGGGCTCAGGGCTGACAGCATCTCTCAGCCTCTCCTGAGACACCCAGCTGGTGACACACCACCACCTCACTGCAGATTTAGGGAGATTTTGAAGAGTGGCCAGAGCCTCCCTCCTGGCACAGCAGCTGTGCATTATTTGACGTTTGCAGGGATCGTGCTGGCCCAGGGGTGAGCTCTCCCCTTCCACCCAGGTCCTGACTTCTCCTACATTCCTCCTCTCCCTTACCATGATTTCTCCTCCCAGCTAGAGAGCACATTTGAAGATTGATCTGATGCGAGGGAAAAATGACATTATCCTCAATTTTCAGAAAATTAACCTGTTCTATAATACAGGACAGCTCTGAAGCCTACGCAACAGCAGTTGGAAAATCCTGCTCATATGAGCAAACCCTGCTGAAATCACAGCTCTGGCTGTCTGGAATCCCTATACTCTATTACACTGGTTTGTGTTGTGGTAAGGATTTCCTTGGCAACCACCAGATGTTTGTGCAAGGGGCAGCGGTAGGTGCTGGATTAAAACAGCCGGCAGGGGAACGGTTCAGCTCAGTTGCCCAGGTCCCACGCCACGCTACCAGCCTGCTCTGGCTCAGATACACTTTCTCGACCAGCAACAAGAGCTGCCAGTCCTCAGGTCTCTCAGGCTGCTCTGCTGAAGCCATGAGCAAGGGTGTCCTTAGCAGTGGGATCTCTGCGATACACCTTGAGTCACTCACTCTGTAGGCGGCCACTAAAGAGCCATCAAGTGACATTTCCATCCCTGTTTTGGATGTGAAGCACTAAGCAGGACCTCAGTGGCTTTGTATCCTAGTGCCTGGCCTTCCTTCCCCATCCTGCCTCCTTTATTTTAAACAAAACACCGAAAAAGTGTGTACACCCCTGGAAGAGCTTAGGGCTCTTCTCCCACCCTGCATCTCCTCACCTGTCTGTGTGGACCTTGCTCTGGCCCTCCGTTGGGTGAGGTGGGCCTGCTCTGATCAGCAGACTTGGGCTGGGAACGGTCTCGGCTGCCGTAGCGGTCGCAGGAGTAGAAGCGCTGCTTTTCAGAGGAGGAGGAAGAATGCTGCTTCCTCTCTTGGGACCGGCCACGCTCTTGCTTCTTGTCCTTAGAAGAAGACTCACCAGACTGAGCCACTGAAAGAATAATGTTGGTTTGGGTTCACCAACACAGGAAGAACACTCCAAGTGTGAGGCAGGGGCGTTCCTCCATGCAGACGGGACCCCAAATCACACCAGATGACTGCTGTGCATCCTGAAGGGTGGAGGACAAGGGACAAATCCTTGTTTGCACAACACCTACCAGCTTCTCCATCGGCCAGCTGATGGGGGGACCTGTCCAAGGACTTCTGCTTCTTCTCTTTCCGCCGGTGGCAGCGGTGGTGATGGTGGTGATGCCCTTGCTCCGGTGGCATGCGCTCCAAGGAGTATTCGTAGAGGTGCATGGCATGAGGGCGCTGCGGGGTCAGTGTGGAGACAGAGCGCTTCATGGGGCTCGTGTCCGGGATGGGCTGCAAGGCAGACGGAGGGACATGGAGCAGGGTGAGGGCAGGTGCTGCACCGTGCTCAGCTGCTTGGTTCCCAGCATGGGGAGGGTTATACAGTAAGAGAAAGGGGCAAGGAGGGGAAGGAGAAAAATGGTTAATTAGATATAACTGGAATGGGCAGACTTGTGGAATGGTAGAGTGAGGGCTAAATTTGAGGAGCAAATGTGATCTCCATTTGCTGAAATGGGCTTTACTTTTAGCAGAGTGCCAATCCACAGGTACCACGGGTGCAGAGCAGTATGCAGCACTTCACACCAAACACAGCATCACAGGAGTGAACAGGAGATCAGCAGGGGCATAGGGCAGCACAGTAGCCAAGCATCTCACAAAGATAATTCTCCAAGACTAGTTTGATCCAAAGCTGCTTCAGGGATGTGGTCATCTCAAAGCAACTCCAAAGAGGAAAGCATGAAAGCATTGCTGGGCATCACATGGAGAGGGAGAAAAATCAGGAATAAGTGGACAAACCACTGAGAAATTACTTCTACCTCCCTGCAGTTGAAGATGACTCCCATCAAATATTTAAAATTCTCTTGTCCCACCATCACTCCTTGAAGCCCTGTGGCTAGGACAAGTAGGATAGCATGTATGTCTTGCAATTCTACCAGGACATCTCCAAAAGTGACTACTGATTTGCTATTGCTGTTTTCAAATAATTTTTCACCAAACATCTGGACACAGCACAATAGCACAGACTCCCACAGGCATCGCTGGATCCTGTCCCCGTGCCAGTGGCAGCTCCAGACTCTGCCTCCTTCCATTTAGGTTAAAAATCTCACACAGGTACGCTGCAGAAACCAAGACAAGTGGGCTGCAGGACACCTATTCTCCCAGTTTTTCCCTTCCCTGCTGCCCAGTCACCAGGTTATAAAGCTCAGAAAATGAGGACAATTCCCACGTTCCCTTCTCTGTCACTCTGCTGGATTCTAGCTGGCTCTGTGCTGGAGACAGGGCTTCATCCATCCTCTGGAGTTTTCCCTGAGTCTACCACTGCATCAAAGCTGCATGGCAGAGGAAAGACCTCTGAGCATGGTGGTCCAGCCTGACAGGGAAGGAGCTCAGGATGTCCTCCAGTGCCTTACACTTGTTTGAATTCACAATCCAATGTGTACCTCCAACACCAGTTCTTGCAGAACATTTACTTTGTTCATTGTAACCTTTCCAAAGAGCTCTGTATTATTTTTGCTGTCTATGCTATTTTGTTTGCTTATCCTGAAATTCAGATCTCTGCTGCCCCATGATATTTACACAATGCAAAACCAGTTGTTTCACAGCTCTGCTTGTTATTTTGAATGGAATGAATTGCTCTCCCTCCCAGTGGGATGTCATGGGCAGATTATCTTTCATGCAAAGATGCAGTCTGGACTGAATTTTGTTTGGTGCTCTCTCTATTGCTAGGCAGTTACCCAAATTTTGGTGCTTCCCACTGGAGGGCAAGGTGGAGTACTAGAGATGGAAGGTTTGCCAGGGGCACAAGGAAGACACTGCTGGGGTTGGGGAGCACAGCATAGCCTGCAGCATCAGTGCAGGCTCTGCACCAGTTCAGTTAGCAGAAAAATGTTGTGCTGCATTTGCCTCCTCCTGTGGTGCCTGATGTGTGCGCAAGAAATTATACTGAAGAGCTTCATGTTTGTTCTCCTTGCTTACTGTTAAGCCTGAAGATGGATGGTCTGATGGGCAAAGAAAAGTGAAAATACTTGGCACTAAAGCCACTTTTCCAGATTTCAAAATCTATATAGGAGCTGCCAGGAAGGAGACAACAGAAATTTCCCAGAAAAAAAAAAGAAAAAAAAAAAGACCAAATTGATAGGAAATTAACATTTCTCTTTGGACTTAATTCTGTGCTTATTCCAGGGACTGAAGTCTCCACTGACACTCATGGGAAGTGCCAAAGCAATGAATACCTTTTCCATAAATCCTGACAATGCTCCCGTTACATTAACGGGGCATGCAGACTCCCCACAAGCCTCTCGAGAATATACCATAACCCTTCAGAGAGTTACTAATTGCATTACCAAACTGATTGTTTCCACTTCCTAAATTCCTGTGCAACAAGGCATACAAAAACACACAAATAAGCAAAATACACAAACAAAAAATCCCAGCTATTACAGCGTGCAGCGTGCAATTGTGGATCGAGGGAACTGCAGCAAAGTGGGAGGAGATAGCGGCTGCGTCGGTGCAACATTGGACTCCAATGAGAAGGGAGAAAAGTAAAGGGTTAAGGAAGGTTAATTATTTCTTAACATGAATTTAATAGGATACAACTTAGTGCAAACTACATACTGCTAGGTAACTCCCAGGTGACCGTGCTTTGCTCCTCTGCAAACAATTCGGACAAGATGAGAGACATTATTTGAAGCAGCCCCACAGTACAGCCATTGTCAGACATCACGGCAGATGTGCAGCAGACACGATGACGACAAGGGAGGGGAGGTGATGGGGCAGGAGGACAGCAAAGAGGGAGGGAGGAGGTGAGGTTGAAAGCATAGGAAGATTTTTGTTTAAAAAGTGGAACATAAAAAGACAGAGGAATGACAGGCAAACAGAAAGGGAGACATTCAGAAACAGAAAGCATTGCAAATAAGAGTTATAAAGAACTCAAAAGTTTGGGGGGAGCCGAAGCAGCACGTGAGAGGGAGGGTGGAGGGCACAGAGGGGGAAGACACACACAGAAAGTACATCAGTTATTCAGCCGAAGCTACAACCACCAAAACACTGTATTATTAAATGAGGTTAGATCTGGTCACATATTACAGGCCTGATTCATAACGGGATTAGACAGTTTTCCCATGGGGCAGCTGTGCCCTGGGCAACACCTACCCTGCTTCTGCAGGAGACACTCACTTTGGCAAATGTCTGACTGCAGCCGAGAGGAGTTTCCCAAGGAAAGGCTCGTGCTGCTAGCAGTGCTGCTGCCAACTGCTTTGCCTTGGAAGGAAAGATGCTACTTGTGGTCTAGAATAAAGGACAACTTTGTTCGGGGAAGGGAGGGAGTGTGGGTTTGCTTTGGGGTCTGTTTCTTTTATTAAGCATGTTGAGTAGTGTTCCTGATAACAGAGAGACTCCCAGCTCGCATACAAAGACTGCAGTTTCTGGAGTCAGCTGGGAAATTTGTTAGCTGATGAAGTATAGCTTGTGCCAGCCTGAGCATGTTAGCAAAAAGATTTTATCTCTCGGAGTTATTGCTGTATATGCAATACACAGGCATTTAGTTTCGGGGTGCAGCATACCCTTCACATTCTGCTCCCCATGAAGAGCAATGGAAACAGCCCACAGCTGCGGGCTGCTCACTCCTGACTCTATGAATCAGGCCCTTGGAATGAGGGAGACACGACTATGCGGGGTAAGATGTTCTGACACACAGGAGGCAGGACAGTGGCTGGAGAGCATCCAGGACAACAAGCTAGCAATGAACATGTGAAATGCCCCAAAACGATCTGTGTATACTGTGACATCCTACACACTAAGTAGCATTGACTAGTTGCTGTAAAAGTCAACTCTAGTGATGAGATTTCTTTACAAGAAGTTAAACAAATGAAATCCTCAACAACATTTTACTGACCAAAGTCACAATACAGTATATGTTAAATATTGTGGAAAGAGAAGAAAAACCAGAGAGGATGCTTCGTGTCTCAATGCAGCCTTCCGGGCACAGACTCCCTGTTATTTTCTGTACCTACTGCATTCATCCAAGAGAATCACAGCACATCTTTGGCTTTCTTTATGGCTAGGGCACAGGAGCACGTCTTGACTGTCTGTCTGGATAGGTGGCACGCAGCTGTCAATGGGAAACATGCCTTCCAGGAATACAGGCTGGCAAACAGCATTGTCCCCCGTTAATCAGAATAGACACTCTTGGGTCGGTAGTCATCACTTAGCTACCCAGATAGAGGGATTTCTCTGGATTGCTTTTTGCTGCAGCCAGGGATGAGTAACGCTGGGGACAGTGCGGTGTCCACACATGAATACCTGCCATCCAAGCACAAAGGCTGGTTACCTGTCTCTAGGTGCAGCAAACGTATTTTAAAACAAATATTCACAAGCAACTTCCAACAACACAGCAAGCAGAGAGAAGATAGTGAGTTCAGTCTCCCACCACTATTACAGTCTCCCTTGCTCACCTGAGTTTCGGCAGCCAGGCGTGGCATGGAAGCCGCCCGCCCCTGGCTCTCCAGGCCTGGTTGGTGCTCTCCGTTGGCAAGCGTGGGGCTCATTTCCCTCATTTCTACCACCTGAGGGAAACAAGAAATGGTTTCAGCAGCAAGAACATGAACATCATCTTTGAAGCCATCATCTAAGCAGGCTTCTACTAAGTTTGATTTAATTGTGAAAAGATGCTAGTACAGGAAAAAGAGTAAATTAAGAGCTCAGGTTAGTCTATCTACAGTGCTGTCTTCAACAAGGACAACAGTGGGCCAAGCTCTTCCACCAGCCATGGCAATGAGCCCCCGCTGTGACCTGTGAAACCCCTCATCTGACTTTGTACACTGATGACAATGGGATGAGTAGGAAGAGACAACCTTAAGTAACCTGTCAGAGTAGACACATAATTCCATGGAAGGCATGTCCACGTGTACAGCTATGAATAGAAGCTACCAAATTTGGTTTATCTCCATAATGTTCAAGCAAACTTGGGGTTATGAGAGACAGAACAATGCTTGTCTTAAGAGACAGATCTACTGTTTACTGCATTTCACCCTGTCTTCACCTGTTCTTTTCTAAACGTTTTCTAACATTTCTAAAAATCTACTGCATTTCTAAAATCTACTGCATCTCACCCTGTTCTCAGATCTTCAACCTGTTTGCTCACCCGTTCAATGGGGATTTCTTCTGAGTGGCCTCGTTCAAAAGCTGGTGTCCTGGTTTCATAAAACATGTCCTGGGTGCGTTGAGTCCCCCAAGAACTAGACTCTTTGATCCCACCCTCTGGGGCTGGCCTGTCAGAAGGAAAAGAGATGAAAAAAGATTAACTCTTCTGCAAAGAGATTTTGCTGACCTAATTGTGATGAAGGTAAACCACTCAGATACTCTTTGAGGCTTAACTTGTCAAACTAGTTGCAAGAATAGGCACAGCTGCTGGTGAAGAACAACAAGGAAATCAAACCAGACATCACAGGGTTTTTTTTCAGTAACTAAGGAAAACAACTTCTGCAGCTTAAGTTCTGATGAAGAAGAATTTTGGAGTTCAGGCAAATTATGTATGCAAGACCAGTTAGACATTGGTCAAACACATCTGTGGCCATGCTAAAGTTCATTCACTGGCTGTACAGTGGTACAGGTGGCCCTGGGTTTCACTGCTGAGTCTGATGTTGGTTTCCCCATCAGGGTTATTTGGGACATTTAAACTTCAGATGCCTATCATTAAAAATCCATAGCGCTTGTGAGCCAGAGGAAAGTCACCTGAAGAAGAGCAGGAAATGGAGAATTGATTAGGGATCACTGTTACTATAACTGTTTGGTAAGCTCTCTGTGGAGGTATTATTTTGTCCAAAGAGAAAGAGCCAGATTTGGTCCTGGAAAGTCTCAAGAAGCTCTTGCTGTTACCAGTGCCATGAGCTCGAGAGACAACTTTGTTCCCAAGGACATTGTGACTCCCAAGAACTCACTGCAGTGGTGGTTAGTGGGCAGGGGCTGCTTTGGTTGTTTTGCAGTGATTCCAAATTCCTGTAAGTAAACTCACACTTACAACCAGCCACAATGGAAAGCTCTCCAATTAAGATTCAGAGGAAACCATTAAGAAAACATGAAGATCTCGAGAACCCAACACTACCACCAGATGGATAACTGCACCTGAGGCAGCAGTGGGAAGCAGAGCAGCACAGAGGCATTTTGGTAGCCACCAGCAGGACTGTCCCAGCTATGGTGCGAAGGGGCTGATGGTTTTGGTGTCACCAGCTGTGCTGCCCCACCTCCAGAGTAACTGAACCAGCAGCGCTCAGGGTTGATGCATACACCCAGCGTGCCCCTTCCCTGTGTTACAGTTTTGGTGGGGTGGCCATGGGATACTCACAACGTGCCCCCGTTGTTTAGTGAGGCTGAGCTTTTCTGGCGAAGGAACGCCTTTGCGTTGTTGAATGCTGTGGGCTGGGTTTGCTCCAAAGTGGCCTTCAAAGGGTGGAAGAGTGACACCGGTCCGGGCTGCGAAGCACAAGGAAAGGTTGTCAGAGACAGAGCTGTGCATGGGGAGGATGGGCTGCAGTGCTTTTCCTAGTTAATAGAGTCCGCTTTGTCACCCTGAGAGATCAGCCCAGCTGAAAGCACACCCCAGCCTTCCCATAACTGTAAGAGGCTCTGAAGGACACTTGGTGCCCTCAGCTTTGCACAAGCTGAGTTGTGTTGTAATCCCCGTTCCCTCCAACAAAGTGTTCCCCTGGTCACCAGAGCGCAGTAGGGATTTCATGCACTGATGTGACCAAAGGAGCTGTGCCATTCAGGTGGCTCATTGTGACACTGGGTCTGCTGTAGCCTCCCACCTGTGAGACAGACAGACCGGCCATGCTGGAGATCAGCTGGATGACCATCCTGGAATCAACAGGTATTTGTCCTATCAGAAAGCACTGGTGTTTCAATCTCAAGCCAATTGCATGGAAATATTTTCAAGGAATTGTTAAAAACTTCAAATCTATTGTAGCCAAAAAAATTTTGAATAATTCCCATTTTCAAAAATTGCTGAAACATTTTATAGTCAAACTATCAACAGCTTTGGTGTCCCAAAGAAATCTTCTGGGGTTTCCCTAGGCCACTTCTGAAAATAGGACTTAGACTGACAAGTGTTACTTGACATTTTTTTGGAAAAGATCTTTCCAGACCTACTGGAAAAGGCAACTGCAAAAAAATTTTTTTTTTTTTTTTTGAGAGAGAGACTTTCAGGAGGGGTTCCCACTTTTGAGACAGCGTTTTCAAATCCTGCCTGGAGAAGCATCCAGACTTTCTGGATGAAACATGCCAGTGACTCTCATGACAGCTGCCCAACACTGGAGAACATGCTGCCCAAGAGGAGGATGGAGAAGGATACCTTTTGGCTGAGTACCTGGCACAGGCCTCCAGGAGGCTGGTGAACTTGCTCCCTGCTGTTCTTATTCTGCTTGTAGAAGTCGAATATCATCAGTGCTGCATAAACTTTCCCCACAGTCATCTCATCAGCTGTCAGAGGATGGAGAAACGCAGCAGAGACATTCATGTGACAAATGGGAGAGGATCAGGAGAAGTAAGTCAAAGAGCACAAGAAATATCAACAAATGGGCATGAAAATCGAGGAGAAAGAAGAAACAACATCAGAATAATGAGGCAAAACAGACACAGAAAAGTGGGGGAAAGAAGAGACCAAGAAAAGGTTACACCAGACTTCTTCAGATCTTTGCCTTTTGCTGCCTTTCACACGTGGGGAGGATGGCCCCTTTTCCCTAGCTCTCTGTGGCAAACATTCACAGAGACTGTGTAGAAAAAAAACAGGCAGGGAAAGTTTGTGGCATTGTAAGAACTGCCAATATAAGAATTGCTAAATTAATACCAGATCCACAGCCAGCTTTTTATCAACAAAGAAGTCTTATTCCTATTTTTTTGAATTACAGTCAACTGGGGCATAATGGGCTAATATACATTTAAAGAGTATTTCATTTTTCCAGGTGTCTTTTTTCACCCTCACAGCTATGCTACCAGCCTTTCCCTGCATGGCAATGGAGCACTTCCCATAGAGCAAAGAGTTAAAGCAGCAGATATACAGGGATCAAGAGAGGAGGGGAGGAAAAGACTTAAACAATCGGAGCCCACTGATTTGCTCTTCCTCAGCTCCCTCTTTCTTCTCAATTAACAATGCCTTTATTGCTCTGCACTGTTTCTCATTAATTGGGAATCCAGAGCCCTTGTCTGGGCCAATCAAGATAATGGCAAACTTTCCATTTTCTCCACACATTTGCCCAGGACATTATCAAGTAACACAAAGGCCTTTAGCTTCCAAATATCTTACTTCTGATTCTGTAAATTCTCAGCAAGCTTTAATTTTCTTTGCCTGTTTTTCTGGAGTTCAGACGGTAGAAATTGCTCTCCTGTCCTGTAAGGCACAGGCTGGAGGCAAAACAAGCTATGAAAAACTTCTGGAAGAGGCCACACAGGGCATCGGCCCCTTCTTGGCACTGGGTTGGGTTTTTTATTAAGTTTGGGAAATCTACTGTAGCCTAATGAAATACGTGCCTGGATGTGACCTCAGCTTCCGTGCCCCTTATGCGACCATGGCATGGAGGTGTGGGCTGTGAACCCTCTGGAGAGGGCACCTAGAAGCTGAACTGTACTGTGTTTTCTTTGCTGCTCCTCTAGATGACTCTGCAGCTGGATGGGACTAGGGAAATAGCAGGCAAGGAGGGAGAAACCTGCTCTGGGCTTCTTATGCAGCTGGGATGGGCTGGGTGCCTGCTGATGAACCACTTACGTTTGTGAGGAGGCACCAGCAAATCCAGAGTTTTCTGGGACAGATTGGGCCAAACCAGTGAGATCTCCTTTCTCAGCTCAGCATCACACTGGTGCTGTTTAACACCCCCTGCAGAAACGGAGAGGAGAGAAAGAAGCACACAAAGAGTGAAAAACCTTGTCCTTTCAGCACATACCACTGTTCACACAGTGAGCACAGGAGAAAGCCTTTCCCCCACTCCCATTCCTTGAGAGCACCAAGCCAGCATCAGCCACAGCAGCTGTCACAACGGGGACCAGTGACCTCCTCTGACAGAAGTGTGTGAACTCAGCAGGACCATCATTGCTTCAATCAGCTAACCCTCTGCTGTTGCTTGGGGCTTAAACTTAAGCTCAGGCTTATTCCAGCTAACTGCCTATTTGGGGTGCTAGGTGGTGTCAGCAGAAAGCAGCAGCACCTCCGAGGTGGGATGCAGAGGACCTGGTCTGAGGTGCTGGACCATGAGCAATTCATGACTGATTCCTGAAGTTTTTGGCAATGAGACACAAGCACGCGGTTCTGTATCAGCAGCATCAAACAGCGGCTCTATCAGAATGTAAGTCAGAAAGAGCTGAACACAGCGGCATTATTCAAATGGCCAAAGTGAGGTCTCAATACACAAGTGGAAAGTGATTACAGTATAGGTAGGCCAACAGGCCAGCTCCCAGATGAATGCACTGCACAGTAGGCAATTAAGTAGTTCATCTGAATGACAGGGATTATTTTTCTAAGAGAAAAGTAATGGGAGGAGACTCTGGGTACTCTGCTACATGGTGGTTTGAACTCCCACACCAAAACTCATTAGGAAGGGTTTATTAAGGGCCTGTTAGTCCCTCTAAAGACTCAATTAAATGTAGCACATGAAACCTATTCAAACGAAGCACATAACAACAAAACAGGACAAAAAATCACAACCCACAGCAGATATAAACCTCAGACAGAATCCAGTGCTATCATCTTTTCTGGTTCCCTTCCAGTGTGCGGCCAAAGAACGGGTCGGGGGAGCCTTTTCAATTCAAAAAGGCTGTTTGAATTACCACTGCTGACAGGTAACTAGAATCCTAAAATAATACAAACTCTCAGTGTCCTTATCTAGAGGTTATTACTAAAATAAAGCACTGGCCCCTAGAATTCCAGGCAGTCCTAAATGCATCCTTAGAAATGAGGTTTGATACTCACTCCCTAGGGGAGTCCCAGTGACCCGAAAATTTTTTCTTCTTCCAGCAGTGCCTACTCATCAAAGTTTAAGCAATGTATGAGGGAGGTAATTAATACAGAGAGGTTGAATGGCTGGCCTAAAACCACTTAGGAAAAGCACAACATCCTAACCCTGCCCTGCCCTCTGCTTGTAAGACCTCCTGTTAGCTTTTAAATTAGGTATAAAAATGCTTTGGATGGTCATGCCTTGATTCTGACCCCAGCCAGCCTGATTAAATAGGTGTAATGACCCAGAGAAAAGGCCAGTGTATTTTATTACATTGCAATATTTAATTGGGAAGTCAAGTAATGCCTGATTAAACACTTAAATAATTAAATTTTATCTCAAGGCAGAATGTGGTTCATGGCACTTGGAGTCACTGCTTTGTTGCCAGCAGTTGGAGAGGAAGGGCTGTTTTTTTTCCATCGCACTGGAATAGTTTTAGAAAAGAGCTGTGAAAACTCTCGTTTCTGTTATACAGCAGTGAGCACATGCACAGGGCTTCTCCTCCAAGAGCTCCCAACTGGGATGGCCAAGGCTCTCCCCATCTCATTGACAGGGATACCAGGACGCAGCCACCCCAGAGGCAGAGTGATGCTCAGGACCCCTCTGTACTGCCTGTCCCCAAAGCTCCCTTGTCCTTGGGCACTGGCAGATGGCAGGCAAGCAGTAGAAAAATAGGATTTCCACCTGAGGCAGAATTTCTGTGATTCTGGGACACCAAGCCAACAGAGAAGTTGGGGTTTGAGCCTACACATGCTGTCAGACATCATCTCCCTCCCACCTGAGGCAAGTTTGATTTCTAGGGCAGTGCGGATCAAGGCCATCAGCGTGGACGTGAAGTGGACAGTTAAATCTTCGGGTGAGATCGGCATGTTCATCCGCACCAGGCGCTGGAGAGAGAAACACAGTGGCTGTGAGCGCGAGTCAGGATTCCTCCCCCCCCTTCCCTCCCCCGCTGCGAGCCCTTAGAAGTAGCCAGACTGCAAGTATGTGTTCACCTTTTGTGCACTGAGCTAAAACGCATCTTCTCCATAGAGACATCAACTCCTTTTCAGGAGCAGGTCTGAGCTGTAACAGTGGCTTTAGTGGTTAAGCAGTTGATTCACCAGCATTTGTACTGCGATCCTACAAAGAACGTTCTTCCAAAAAATGTCAGTTTGAACGCTCTCATCCCATTTCAGAGCCTAGGCCCCTGCTTGTGAGTCTCCAGCTATGTCTGCAGCCTCCAGACATGTGGCTAGCACCCATCACCCTCGCCAAAGCAGCTTGCTCAGGAGATACAAACCATGAAGCTCACCATGGTGGCTCCACCATCCTTTCCTGCATAAGTTACCTTCACCTGTGTTCTGGTTCTATAACAGGAGCAATAGCAACAAATGAGACCTGGCACTGCTGAATGAAGTAAGATGATGGAGGACTTGCATCCACCATCCCAGGATGTGGCTTCCAGAAAGCGTGCAGGTGGCCTTGCCAGTGAGCAGGATGGAAGGCAGGCACTTTTGGTGGCAGGTACAATAGGAGGTGAGTGCTTTGTACAGGAGCTGTGCAGCCTCTGGAGTGGTCCCATGATGATGTATTTTGTGTGAATCCTGAAGCACACTAGAAAATAAGGCTGGTGAGCCTTGTGTGTGGCTCAAGGAGGTTGGAGCTGGCTGCTAATAGCTAAAGGGATGCATCATCGTTTTTATTGGAGACACTGGGGTTCTGTCTCTTAGCTCCTTTCTCTGTGGGTAACCCAGGAGCTCTGAAGGTCTCTGTTCCTTCTAGTCAATGAGCTACTCGGCTCCATCTGGACCTTACCCATAGGGAAGAGGCTGGATTAACAAAAGCAGGACTGTAATTTCCCCCAATAATATTCTTTGAGTCTAAGCACTGAATAGGTCCTCAGGATCAGTATCTCCCAAGTTCTACAGACCTGGTAGCAACTCCTTCCCCATCACCAGTCAGGATCACCTCTGATATGGCAAATTCATCATTCTTGTAAGCAATGAAGTACCTGGACTGCTTTGGAAAGCTGTGGCTCCCTTAACACTGCTGGCAGCACAGCATGTAAATGCCGACAGGGAGAAGCACTCTCCAAGCCTTTCTGATAACCTTAGCAACGCATTCAAAGGATGGATTTCTTCTCCTTTGGCAACCTAATGATTTCTCAGCTCCTCAGCTTTCACAAGCTGTTTAGAAACTTCCTTGGCTGGAGCCGTATCAGACAAGCCTCTGTGTTTCCGTTCTGAGGGTACATGCAACCTGAGGAAGTCACCAGGCGTTAATTTGCCTGAGCAGAGTCTCGCAGCAGCCTGTAAAACCAAGTGTTAGCTTGGCCTGGGCCCCTTGCTGAGGACGGAATTTCATCCACATCTGAAAGCTGCTTAGGCTGTTATTTTGATCCCTATCGTTGTACAGAAACCTTCTCTTTGTTTAACAACAGCCCAACACACTGCTAAAGAAATTTAAGCGCAGTCAGCAGCGGGCTGCAGACTCACCGAGGCGATAAGCTGCCGTGGCAGAGTGCACAGACAAAGCCAGATCCCACTATGGCTCCGTACACTATAACACTATGTGATGTCCAGGGCTGTGAATATTTTTCAGAGATGCAGCTTTGTTGGTGAAATCCCCCCTCCAGATGCGACTGCAACGGTGCCTGGCGCAACCCCGCTCAGCCTCCTTGCTGGCCTGGAGAAGCTGTGTGGTGGAAGCACTGCTGCTTATCAGCAGTTTTTGCTGGTGAGGGGAAACATGGTGTAGTCAAGAGCAGGGACCTGCCTGGAGTCTCAGGCGAGGTGAGAGGCAGAGCAGGGCAGAGCACTCCCTGTGAGCTCTGACTCCTACTCGTATGTTCTACCCAAAACCCAAGCCGAGACTGGTGAACGAAGACTTGGCCCCCCTTTCCATCACTGGATTATCCTCCCTGTTTAGAGATATCTTTGACACACAGGTTCCCAGAGGTGTGAACTGAGATGCCTTTGGCATTTTGTTGCCCTGAGAGAGGACAGATTCCAGCCTTGGTACCTTCTGCCAGCCAAGGAGAAAAGTCCCCCCCAGAGGGCATAGGGCATGGGTCCAGAGCAAAACGTGTTTCTGAAGTGAGCTGATGTTCAGAGGAGCTGAGACCTCCTTATTTATCTTATTACATGCCTTTGGATCTCATTGCATGCTGCAGGGAAAGAGACTCATGTAACAGCGTACTGTCTCCTAAAGTCTGAGACAAACCATTGTAATCTCAAAGGGCTTTCTTAAAGCATGCTCAGAGGTTATCTCCCATGTCTGGCAAGCCTCAGAGATAGGGAAATCAAAGCCAAGCCTCTCCTCCTTTTATAATTCAATGACAGTATCAAATGCTGGCAATGCCACAACAATTTTTTCTGTTCACTTGTATAAATGAAACAGGATTTTAAATCAGACTTCCATCCTCAGCACACAAAAAGTCACAACACAATTATTATTATATCCATATAAGCCCACAGTCACCACTTACAGAGTCCCACTGAATCCCAGTTCAGTGGGAAAGAGAGTTAAGGGATGGAGAAAGAAGATGCGTAGAAATAAAGAACAAGCAGATGAGAAATTAGTCCTCCCAGGAGAGCTCTATCCTCATGAAAACTAGCACCAAAAACATTTTGGGATTGAGATGTCCCAGTTCCCCCCACTGACTTTCTAGGACAAATTCCTAAAGGAAATGGATGCAGAAGGGAGGCCACATCACAGCTATACGCAGCAATGCTGTATGAAGGTCTTTTCTCCTCTATTTTAATCAGGGACAAAGAATTTAGAGGGATGTTTTCCAAGGGAATGCATACTTGCAGGAATGTTGGCTGAGCAAAATTCACAGGCAAGTGCTGAGTAGGAGTGCTGCAAACAGCCACCTGGAAGAGTCTCTCCCCAGACCACGTCCCTTCCCTTCTCCCCACGTTGCCCTCAGCACTGCCTGGTCTACAGCAATTTTTTTCATCCAGATATGCAAACTGGTCAAAGGGGTCAACCCGGACAACTTCAGGTCATTGCAATTTCCAATCTGATAAACCATAGGCCCAAGGAGAGCGTGGTTGTGCAGGCCTCATGGGTCTCACAGCCCCTAGCTGGGGACCGCTGGCTCTAGCAGTCACGTCGAGAGAGAGGAGGCTTGGCCTGGCTTGGGTGGGATGCCTCCCCCTCTCCTCTCTATCAGGGTGGCAAATGGGGATGCATCTCCCCATCCTCCCCTGGGGCAGGGTGTTGGCAGCCAGTTGAGGAGCATCTGTATTGCAAGGTGGGTTGCAAGTTGCACCTACCAAGGTAGAGCAGCTGCAGGGAAGCTCAACAGGTTTCAGCTACAAGCCACCTGAGATCATCAGTGAAAACTGCTTTCTTGTAAGCATGAATTGAGAAAATACATTGCTCAAATGGATATACCACATTTCTGAGCAAGCTCCAGCTGAAGATGAAGCAGTTGGGAGAAAGGAATTGCTTCATCTTTGATTCAAAATAGCTTTGCCACCACACTACGTGGGAGGCAAGGGAGAAGGCGGTTTGGTGAGACGTGCGCACACCATGTCCCTGCACCGCCGTTGACACTCGGAGGAGCCAAGGAGTCAGCCAGGTATTGGCACAGAAGAGGCACCTGAATTTCCCTGCACATCGTCGGGTGCATTGTCCTGGCACCAGAAATGCAACTGGAAGACTGAAACTGCAAACAAAAAGAAACCTTTGTTTTCCCCCAAATATTATAAAACAACTTTTATGTAAAAATATTTCCTCCCAACATGTGCAGAGCAAGAAATTTCAATCCTTTCAAAGTTACTTTCTAGTTTTACCTATATTTTAATTCATGTACATCTCTATGTACATTGCTATAGGACCCATTTAAAAGGAACTGGAATCCAGTTGATATTGTAACATTTCTCAAAGTCAAATATTCTGATTGACCCAAAATTGCTCTAATCTAAACTAATCAAGAACTAATCAAAACTAATCAAGAACTTTTGCTTGTCATCCTTAACCTGGATAGAAGAGAAAATCTCAATGGTTTTCATACAGCATGGGCAACAACATGGTTAAAAATGCCCAAACCTGTTGTTTAGCACATACATGGTTTACAGTAAAATGAACTTCTCCCCACATTTCTGATGTTTCTTCTGACTGGTGCTTCAAGGCCATGTCCTACCAGTTCCTCATGCTTTGGAATACAAAATAAGAATTTGATTTTAAAAAAATAGATATCTGATTGGGATAATTTTCTGTCTCTCTAGACCCCAGAAGAAAAACATACGAGCCTAGTGATGCAGATGGCAGGGCACACAGCACTTCGCTGTGTTAGCACAAAGCTTGCATCACTCTGGGGTGCCCTGGGAATTGCCAGGCACACATGAGGTGTGTTCAGGTGAATTAATAACTGGTGAGCAAGAAGAAAAGGTAAGAATCCCTCCCAGGTGTCCAGACCTGGCTGGAAAGGGCTTCCCTGCTCCCTGTGCTGCTCCTCTTCCTCCCCTCACCTCCAATGGCGTTCGAGGAAAAGCAGCCGGCGGCAGGTGGAGTCCCCGCTTCTATTTCCCAGCTGCGCTCGGAGACCCCTCCTCCAGCCCTCGAGTTTAATGGGGCTCTTTCAGGGGCGCCCCCCTCCCCAGGGAGGGTGAGGGGAGCTCGTTAATGTTTCTGCAGGAAAAGGCCCCAGAGGCAGGAGCTGCAATGTTGTCTCTAGAGTCTCCTAATTAAGGCTGTGCAGATAACGAGGTAGTAACTGATTACAGCCAGGGTTAGGGAGGCAACACTTTCTGCTCTGATTACTTGTGTGGTCAGGAGGCGCGCACACACCCCTAGGCTTCTAGTAGTGATTTAATTGCAAATAAACAAAGACATTGCTAACGAGAAACCAAACCTTTCTGTCAGGAAGAATTGACAGAATTTATGACCTCTCGGTATTTGGTTTCTGCAGATCTTAAAAACTTCTTGGACAATGTCCAAATAGGTAGGGAACGTGTTAGAGAAATGGGGGGAAATTCATCCCGGTGTGAAAAGGTCTCCTGCTGGCTCCCAGCCTGACCCAGCAAGTGAGCACTGAACAGAAATATCTGCACTGTAAATTTTATTCACTGACACGTTTGCCCAAACATTAGCAGGAAGAGGAGCATACTGAGCTACGAATGCCAGGAGAACTAGCTGGCACCCCAATGGATTTGAATTATTAAGAGCACCCCATCAGCAGCTCCCGTGCTGCCTCTGGGACAAGAACTGCTCTGGGAATAATCCCCAAGCGTGAATAAATTCGGGACAATGGAAATGGAAACGAGGCTGAGTTTGGTGAATAAATTATTTGCTATGAATAATTCACTCCGACCTACTTGCAATTATTCTACTCTGATTTAACTCTTCTGTTGGCTTCAGAGAGGCTGGCCATGGCCGTTCTCCCTCCCGCAGCTGACAGAGGAGCCAGCTCTGTGCTCCAAAACGTGGGCACCGTCTCGCTGGCACACAACTGGACCTGTTGTATGGAGTGGTCAGCCTACCTTC
>NW_020799122.1:9947323-10008631 GCF_003259725.1 Athene cunicularia
GGGGGGGGCACCAGGAGGATTAGGGCAGGGGGATGCCACGACCCACATGCAGCCGTCCTCTTGGGGAAGATGCTCAGCACCAGTCTGTCTCCAGGACATGCTGTTCCTAGTGCTGCACATAGAAGTGGAGGAGGGAGGGAGCAAAAACCAGTACTGCCTCCCCAGGAAGGTTTAGTTTTACCAGCAGCCATAGCTAGGAGTGGGGGTCAGCCCAAGCTGCAGCCTTACACCATGGGAAAAATTCAGATCTGGTCTTAAGTCTGTATTTCTGTAGTTTGGGGCTCTTTGATAACATGCAAAATGAATCTGAACACCTCCAAGCTCGGAGAAATTGGATGTTCAGTCTAGATTTGAGCTGTTTGACCTGAACCCATTCCTACTTACAGGACAGACACGTCACAGACAGCTTTTAGAGGTTTCTTAGTAAATGGCCAAAAATTAAAGATGTCTTTAAAAGAAAAATCACAAGTCTATATTTTAAAAAGATACCAATCCTGTGTACCTAAGTTCTGCGGACGTGTTCTGTAAAGACAGACACATTAAACGAGATAGCAGCTAACTCACATGGAAAAGACAGACTAGGGAAGGCACATCTGCAGTGCCTCTGCCAAGGGATAGTTTGCTGCAACAGTTGAGAACAATCACACAGAGGCACAGAGATGCCAAACTATGAAAATCAGTCAAAAGTTTTGTTTAAAATGCCTATTTTAACAGATGATCTTTTTAACCCCTTTTATTTTCTTCCCTTTTTAACTGTACAAGATTTTTTTGGGGGGGGGGGGAATAAAAAAGTGAGAGCTTTATGCTTCTTGTACACACGTGTGGCCACAGAGCAGATCTGGTTGCCCAGCTGCAAACACCTACTGCCGGGCTTTCAGCAGGACACAGCTTCATTTTAAGTCAATGGAAACTCACAGGTGCTAAAAGGAGACACTGATTACTTTAAAATTATTGGGTTTCTTTGTATAATTGGTACCTCTATAGAGATGTTTATCTATCTACCCATCTATTTGTAATAGCTGAGACCTGGAACTGGCATTTTGACGTAGCTGGGTTTCTCAAGCTTAGTTATAGTATGGTGGGTATGAATTCCTCATGATAGAGATGCTTATTAAAGCAGCTACCAAAGTGGCCAGAAACAAATCAAAAGGAATACAGAAAATCTAGCTTTATGGTTAAGTTTAATTTTCTTTTTATTTTAAATACTAACACACTGAGGAAGGATCTTGTATGAAGCCGTATCTGAACCTCTTCTTGCTGCTAAGTATCCTATATAAAGGCAGGCCCAGGTTTGGGTTTATCTTGAGACTCTGCAAAAACCTGTTCTCATACGGGCTCAGTGAAAAAATAAGCACTACTGGAGGGGCTGTTGTGATCTGGATCCATTGCACCAGCATGGCAGGGTGCAGTAATTGGGCTTGGTGGTGGCTGAAATGACATCAACGGCAGAAAAAACCTGTTGAGTTTTCTGTGGAATTGCCCCTGCAAATTTCTAAGTGCCATGCCAGCTGCTGGGAGAGCAGCATGGCTTTAACTGGTGGGGTTGGGGTCTGCTCCAGAATTTCGTCTCTGTGTCTATATGAGCTTCCACTGTGTCCTCCGGGCAGCATCTGAAAGGCAGCAGCTAGCAGCCTTTTGGATATAATGCATTTTGTGGTTCAATTAAAAAGCTTTTCAGCATAAACAATAAGTTTGAGTGATTTTTTTATCTGTCTTAAATGTTTTCTGTTAAAATAATTTCTTTCACAAGGGTATTTAAGGAGCCCTTCTGGTGTTGCCTCTGTTTAATAGCTTACTAACTCCTACAGTACTGCCTACTCTAATTACTCCAATCTAATTAAGAGGGGGAAAAAACAACATACTACTGAAGGGCTAAGTGAGAAAGGATAGTCGAAGAGCTGTAGAAAGATAAATGGGGATCATATTGGTGGGGTAATTTGCTCATTAGCACCCTCCCTCCCCAAATTAGCCTAAATGGAAGCAGAATGAGAGAGGAGAGCGAAACACTGATAGAGATAGTGGAGACATACTTAGAAAGACAAACTGATGTGCCATAGAAAAAAAAAAAAAAAAAAGCAGCAGAAGATCCAAAATCCAGTCTGCTTGGAAAGCAGAGAAAGCACCAGAAGAGTCCAGGAGAACAACACTAACGCCACAGAAAACCAGCACCCACTTCAGCCACGGCACAAAAAGCTGGTGGTTTGGCAGGAGTTTCTAGGGGGGGTTGGTCTACCTTATAGGCAACGCGAGCAGGGCATTTCTTTCCAAGGCCTAGAGGTGGGGACATGTGTCTCAGCATCTCATACATGTCTGTGTAACTGATGCGCCCGCTTGGAGTCAAAGGGAGGGAGGCAAAAGCAAGAAGACACAGAAATCAAACCAGACGGGGTGGGGGGAAGGAAAAGGAAGGGGATGGGGAAAAAGGCAACACAGTGGAGCAAATGAAAAGGAGGAGAGAGAAGGGAAAGCAGACAAGAAAACAGAGATCCGGTTAATCAGATTTCTCAGGAAAACAAAACCAAAATGAAGAGGTGGGTAAATAGAAAGGTTTCTCCGCTTCCGTTGCTGTGTTTCAACGCCCAACGTCTCCTCCTCACCGCAGGGACGTCCCATGGCCAGAGCTGCGCCTCGGCATGTGGGTCGCCGTGGGGAATGATTGATGTCTCCGCTCAGGGGAGAGGGTGCGGGAGGGCTCGGGTTTGGCTGGCTCTGTGCAGGGGTGGGGGGATGCCTCCCCTTCTCACCCCTCCAAACCAGTCAGTCAAGAGACTGTATTCACCATGCCAGGGAGAGCTGGTAGGCAGAGTTATGGGACAGGGAGAGATAGGGCTTAGAGAGAATACTCAGCTTTCCTTCACTGAATAAAGGCTTTAGTTTTCAGGTTAGCCTGTGGGCTATGAGAGAAGCAAAAAGCCAATCCCGGTGTGTTTGCTCAGGGGACAGAGTGGGACTGCTCTGAACTCCAAGAGTACAAACTCTGCAAAACCTCTGCCAGCCTGAATTTCTCCTTCAGCCTGGATTCAGGTTTGACAAAACCAGAGGCCAGCACTCGATTTACAGGACGGTGGTGGAAAGGGGGCCTGTTTCTCCTTTACATTTGAAGGGGCCCCTCTTTCATCAAGCCAACATCAACTGGTTGTTTCCACCACCAAGGGCAGCTGGCTATCCTGTGCGCTAGAGGGAAGTGGGAATTGCAGAGATTTGGGAAAACGCCCTTAGACCAGCCCATTACTGATGGCATCTACCTTCAGCACACAGGGGTGGTAAATAAAATCCTGTCCTGAAAACCAAGGGTTACAGAAACACCAAGGAATTCTCCTGCTTCGCCCTTTTCTGACTACAGAAATTGGGAGCATGACTATGACAATCTCATTTTATTTTCTCAGTGAGCTGCCAGCTTATCATGTTGTGCAAATCTGTGTTGCCTGTCATCTGAGGTGACCTAAGGATATTGCAGCATGCTATTAATTAATGTTTGACCCCTGGAAAATCAGGATAGTATTATCATCTCCACTATACTAGGAGGGAAACTGAGACCTACGCACCCATGTGAAACCCCTTTCTCGGTCAGGACAGCTACAGAAGCAGTCACCAGCACACCAGCCTGCTGCCCTGAGATGGGCCTCAATTCCTATGTAAAGCACTGATGCAGGAGGGGGTGGAGGAGAGAATTTACCAAGCCAAAAGCATCTATTCCTGTCCTTGGTAACTAATGCAGTTAAAATACCACTCAGGTTTTATAGCCCAGAGCTAATTTAAAGTCTGCTGAGAGACACAAATTGTAATTACAGCCAATGGCTTCCCTCAGCTTCTCTCTTCCCCTGCTCCCTGGCTGGAGGTACAGGGTCTGGCGTCTTCTCTGCAATGCTGGTTAACTCTTAATCCCAAATCAGGTGTGGAAAACACCTGGGCTGGAGTGAAAGAGAAAAGTAAGCTCCATGATGTCTGCTTCCATTTCTCTCCTCTTGATCTTCTACTTTCCATGCACTGACTGCAAGAGAATCCCTACCTGTAGCAGGGACCCCACTGAAGTCCAGTGTCATCCTGTGCTGATTTCTTGGCTAGTTCTCTCCTTAATACTTCACGTCAGATCCCAAGCACAGTGTACTCTTCCTGTGCCATGAGGCAGGGGGTTTTACTGAATGTCCATCATAGCTTACGATCTCAGGGAGGTAATTTTGCTCCCAAGGCAATCTCTGGCTGTTGCTATTGCACTGTGAAAAGCTCATCCCCCCGTCTCTCCCCAGCCTAGGTAACCATCCCACTCTGCCGCCCAGTTAACCAGCACCCGGATCAAATGTCTTTTCAGCCTAGGAAAAGGAAGGGTTCAAACATTGGTCACTCAGCTAGAGTGACAATGTTACGAAGCCCAAACAAAATGGACTTGCTACTGCCTAGAACTCTTGGGATGACATTTCTCTCTGGTGTGTATATATATAGAGAAAGTGCTCAGATGCTGTGCTGCTTTTCCCCAACACTTCCCACCTAGACCCAGCAGAATGGAAGCTGGAGGGTTCACTGTCTCATAAAGCTGCCTGTCTCCAGCCAGCTAGGGTGTAGGAGTAGACAGGGAAGAGATGCATTGAGGAAAAAGGAGGCAGTCAGTCAATCATTCCTTTTTTTCAGGCAATGGTTAGTTACGTTACAGGTTTTTTCTGTACTGTTTGCATTTGCACTTGGGGGTGGGGTGGGGTGGGGAATAGAAAGAAACAAAACCAGAACTGAAAATGCTGGAGGGAGTCTCTGAAGTTCCAAACCTTGTATGCCACCCTATGAGGGCACTTCTTTCCTAAGCCCAGGGGTGGAGCAATTACACGTAACAAATTGTACATATCCTTATAATGAATCCGGCAACTGGAAAGAAAACATCAGATGTTATGACAGCAAAACCCAACAGGCATCAGTTTTTCCCTAGGTAAACAGGAGAAATTGGAAGGGCAAAACACACTGAAAAGCAAGGTTAGTCTGACAGCAACCAGGCTTGCAATAAGGAAGGGACTTTAACACAGAGACAGAGAGAACTTCCAACTCCTCAGCAAAATCTGTATCCTTGGGTTTTCTTCTGTGAAACCTTCAGCGGCATGTGCAAGGCTTTCCAACTATTGCTTCTGGTTACCTTTATCACTAATGTTTTACTTCTCTGTACCTACAGACGGCCCCTTCCCACCACCCAGATGCTGCAGCAGCCCAACAAAACCAGAGCCTGCAGCACACAAATAGCCTGTTTAATGGATTATTACTGAGATTCAAATTAGCTGGTTCAAAAGGGCTTGGGAACCTTTATCTTCCACTGTTACCACCTACCTAGCCCCAGTAGGGCTGTACTCTGCTTCACGGGCAATAAGCAATTGCTGGAAGTCCAGAAACTGCCATTTGAGAGCTGTCTTGGCCATTGGCACGGGGAAAATCCAGCCTTCATTACCAGTAGATGAAATCAGATGCCTCGAGGTAGCTTTATGGTCAGTCTCATTAATTCCCAACAATATTTTCAGCTAATTTAACAGCAGGGTTAGATTTCTTAATCTTTTGTCAGTAACCAAATAACGTACAAAAAGAGCTGTACTGAACTTCAAAATGCCCTCTAAAGAAAAATGAGATGATTTGGCTTCGCTGTGTTTATTTTGGTATGTTATATAAAGAAGGCTGGAATATTTTGGAATATCTCCTTCAATATTACTGCTTTATTGGATGTGGGAAATTAAGTTCTATTCAAAACGTTCACAATCAACTCAAAACTATTAATTCAGAAAAAGATCAAATGGAACTGTGCAAGTCTTGGCTGCAGGCCTAATCATGGTTATAAAAAGTATATTGGTTTAACTGACTCAAGAAGTTTACCAAAATTTTAGAACGGCTTTCTAAAATCAGTGTGTAGAAAATACATTATGAGCAGTTCCATGAGCTCTCTAAGAGTCCATGGAAGGCTTGAAAACCAGCAGCTATATTGCATCGGAAGGTCATGGCAGCAAATTATGACAACTAGAGATTCTTTCCCAGGTTGTTTAAATCTATTAGAGTTTCGTTTATTTTCATCAGCATCCCTTCAACTCCAATAGCCAAGAAAAAGCCCTTGGGAGCACCTGCACCTCCTCCCGACTGCTGAAGGTGCTGCCAGTAGCAACTCCCTCAGCTCTTGTAGAAATTAATGGGAATGGGATGGCAAGACCCACATTTCCAGTATCTCTAAGGGGTATGCACTGGGAAGGAGGTATAAAAGAGATTAAGTGCTCACTTTATTTATCTTGAACAAATCCAGGTTTTGTTTTGTTTTGTTTTGTTTTGGTTTTTTTCCCAGTTCATCCTTAAATGCAGTGTTTTCACTCCTTTCCTGATTAACTCCCAGTCCTGGACCAAAGCGCTGTATGAGCCCCATTTCTCTCTCTCTCTCTTTTTCTGTGAGCCCGAGGCTTCTTCCGCCTCGAAATCCAAGTTTCCCCATACTTACCCCTACCGAGTATGACACCCACCTAGGTAATAACAGCTGATAGCTGCTTTTTTTCACTTCCTTTTGAATGTTTTTCCCCAGAAAAGTTTACAGAAAGTGGGATTTTGTAGCAAAAACAAATGTGATATTGGAAATAGGTATGTAAATATGCACACATTAAACCTTTGCATAAAATACTATCTATATAACAAAAGTATAACAACACTTGTACTTTTTACCCATGTAGCATCTTTCATCGAGGGTCTCAAGCTATGGAAAGTGAACAACCACTGTAATTCCCTTGTCCTTGGGACAATCAAAGAAGAGACCTCGAGAGAGGCAATCAATTAATGACAGATGGAAGTAGGAACCAGCTCACCTGCATCTAAGCATAAGATAACACTGCCTGGGAGTCTTTCAAATTCTGCTACAGTGATTATTTACCATTCCCCTACATATGTCTATACTGGGAGCTGAAATGCTAAAAGCTGACATGGAAAACAAGAATTGGATCAACACTTTCTTTCAATGAGTTTGACCAACTAGTGGGAACAAACAGCTGAATAAAAATTGTGTCCTCTAAAGCCCTGTGTCTTCAGATCAAAACAGGGTGTACTGCTGGGAGTCATACCTTGAAAGACAAGCTATTAAGCAAAATCCATGGATATCTATTGTGAAATACCATGTCCAGAGCTTCATAGAAGTTCAGCCCAAATGATCTGTTCTGGCCTTAAACCGTGAATGGATTTCAGATTACTTTTAAATTGCGGAAATGTTAGTCCCACTTATGAAAACACAAGTGATTTTGGTGGAACTATTCACACATGGAAAATCCAGAACATGCACATGTTTTAGGATCAAGCCTCAAGCATCACATCTTGGCTGTCCTTTGATTTGCATTTCTGCTCCCAGTCACTCTGCCAACATCAATAGCTTCACATCAGAGCAAAATGGGAAAATGGTTAGAGAAAACCAGAATTAGGATCTCAATATATGGCATATTCTGTATTAACATCTCTAGAAGTGAAAAGGTTTGGCTCTGAGCGACTCACAAAATGTAACCTCAGCGCTCAGAGTTAACAGAGCAAGCACATCTTGCTGTAAATTTAATGGTTGTGCCTCTTATGGGTGGAAAGTTCCTGAACACATAAACATTAAAAAAGCACTGACACTTTTTCCCTTGCAGGTATGTTACTCCTCCCACGGATGCTAATCAGAGCCAAGACTATTTTTTAAGACAATGGGCACTCCTAAGTTTTCAGTCTCATTGAGATTTTTCTAGTGGTAAGAGATAGGACTGGATTTGAAACAGGAAAAAACGTTATTTACTGCCTGCCAAGTACCCACAAAGGACTTGTCTGTGTTACAGAGCATGTGGTAATGAAAATCTGCTTGGAGATTACAAGCTGCTAGTATGTGTGCAGCATATATGCAGGCTCGGAGTATGGATGGCTTTGAGCTAGTTAAAATCACACACAGTTCAGAGAAATGCAGTCATTCTGGAATAGGTTTACATTTAAAGTTAGCCTAAATCAATTTAACTGAGATTTTAAAGCAGTTTAATTGCATCCTAGCAGGGAGTTTGAGATGCTGATTATACAAACACTTTCTGCATCTGTCTCTACTGAAGGGAAACAAAAAAGAGTGAAAAGATTGTAGGAGCTAGAAGGAGGCTTCATTACAAATACAGAGGAGATTCATTGCAGAGTAACTCATGGCGAGGAAAATGGACACAAAATCAGTAGGACTTTAAAGAAAAAACAGTCTCCCAACAGGCAAATTCCTAAGCTGAAGAATATCAAGGAAATTACTGTGCCCTTATCTCTGAACATCAAGAAATGAAAATAACACGGACACCAGGGGTGTTGTGCAGTAGCTTTCTCTGGGCAATGGAGAAAAACAATATATTGAAGTCAGTCTTGCTCTACAAGTGATCAGTGGTCAGAGCTGTTCCCTCATTAAAAAAAAAAACCTCCTTAAAATGCTTCAGCAGTGGCCCTTGGTCTGCCACAGCACAGTGCCACTCCTCTGCTGCCGCGGTACTTAAGCCCAGGTGTGCAGCTCTCCCTGTGAGTGTCTTTGAATAAGAAAAACAAAGAGATACAACCATAAAACCAAACACCTCACCATCTGGCTGTGACAAAAGCCATTTCCTCCTTTAACACACTCATAGATCAGGAACATTTTATCAGAGGCTCACTGAGAACTGAAATGCTTCCAAAGTTAGGCTTATTGTATTTTCTTATTATTTCACATATCTTGTATTTCAACTGCAAGTCCAAAACTTAAATATTATAAAGAAGAAGAAAATTCCCTTCTACAATTTGATGTCATTAGAAGGAGCCTTCCAAGATCATCAAACCATTGGGTTTGATGAGAAATGTCTGTTTAAAAATGACGTTTTTAGCAATCTACCCTTATGTTGAGAGACATCATGTCACTCCCTGCTGCCTCACAGGTGGGTGAAAGCAAATGATGAAGTCTGAGCCTGTAGCACTTGACTCAGATGCAAAACTGTGGGGTACATCATCTCCTTTTAAGGGAAGGATAGTACCTTGAAAACTTGATTTTTTAATTTTTTTTTTTGTCTGGCCTCAGGTCTCTGCACAGGATTTGTGAAACCATCAAGGTGGTTCTCAACTAGGAGAGAAATGTTCCACAGATGAGGTATAACAAAGCCTAGCCTCTCAAGTTACCTAAAGTGCTGCCAATTGCAAGAGATTCAGCATATTTTTATCTCCAAACGAGGATGCAGAAACCAAAGGCAATCAAAGATCCTTTTGGAAATGCTAAACAGCTTTTCCACTTGGCCATTTAGCCAAAATCATTTGAATTTACCCTATTAGTTTTTGGCTCTGTGTGTGGGGGGAGGAGGGTGCATTTTTCTTCCTTGATTTGCTGGTTTATGTCTATCTTGTGCCTATTTGAAGGAAATGCCCTTGTAATGACATCAGGTTTGTTCATCTCCAGTGCACAGTGAATTGAAGCTGGAGCATTTACCACCCGTGTTACCTCAACCTTTGGAGTCGTTCTCCTTCTGGAGCTGTACTCACATTAAAACAGATTGCTGTGTGTATAGGTATGTATTTATACATAACGTATATCCTCTTCTCCAAATGTAACAGTGTACATACCAGGCAGCTGGGTCATATTCAGCCCAGACGCGAACAAACTCATCCAAATGATGGGGCCCAAGGATGGAGGAGTCTCTTGTCAGGTATTCAAAATTGTCCATAATCACAGCCACAAACAGGTTTAACATCTGCAGAGAGGAAGCAATAAGGCACTTAAAGAGGAAAAGAAAGGAAAAGGAAAGAAGCTGGAATGGGAGCAGGTATGATTCCCTTAGCAGGGTGTGTGCTTGCTACAAGAAGCAGCCGCACCCTGGAGAATAAACTCTATAAAGATTAGCCCTGGGGATGCTGCTGCCACCTCCTCCTCCCCTGCACGCTGTGAGCCACTTCCAGCCCTGCAGTATTCAGCAGGTTTGCCATGACTTTTGACTGAGGAGTTTGGCCACGTCCCCATCATTGGGGGTGCCCCCAGCCTGACCACCCCAGGGGCTGCTCAGCACCTCTCCCTGCCCCTCCTTCTCCCTGCGCCAGCACAGAGCAGCACACGGGAGCAGTGGCTGCTTCACCAACCGGGTGATGTGAACTCTTCCAGCACTTTCAAATCAAGGCACATCAAGACAAGAACAGCCAGAAGAAAAACCATTCTTTAGGCTGAATGTCCTATTTTAGACTCATAACAATTCAAAACTTCAAAGATCCCCTGAAAGATGAGGGGCAGGACACACAAAAGGCTCCTGTCCCCAATGGCCGCTGCCTAACACAGAGCCTGGCAAATTCTTCTGGCATATAAAGATTCTCCTCTTATTAAAGCTGACGGAAGAGTCACAAGGATTTCAATGGGAAGAGATCAAGCTGCAGCCAGCAGAATGGAAGAGCAGGAGGGCAGGTGGGAACGGATGCTCCTGTGCCAGCTAAAGACCTGACAGGCATAAGGCCTCTTTCTACCTTGGTTGTGTCTTCTGTAGGGAGGCTGAGCCGCTGCCGTGAGCGTGGCTCCTCTGCCCATGCTGAGCTACGGCGAAGGAGCCGGTGAGCTCTCACGTGGGGATGAGTAGAATTAAACTGAATATGGGTGTCCCCAGCTGGTCTGCTGGTTGCTAAAAGAAAATCAGGCAGTAGAGTTTGGGCTTTGTGAAGTTTTAAAGAATTCATATTCCTGTGTGATGGAGAGGGAGGAGGGGTCTTGGCTCTTGCTGTGACACATGGTCCACCAGTAGAGACAAGCACAGTCCATAATGAATCACCATACCACCACAAATGCTAATCACAGGCTTTCCAGACCTTCAGTCCCTCTGTTTGTTAGAACCCGTCCCAGTAGAAAGCTGGGGGCAGAACCCGGCCCCCACTATATCAGTGTCCCACACTAGAGCACTGGGGTGCTTACACTGCCCCAGGGTCTCCTTCAGGCCCAGCTGTGGAGAAGAGCTGAGCCCAGCCCAGCCCTGCCAGTGCCTCAGCTGCAAACAAAGCTTCTGCCTCTGCAGCAACCTGTGTGAATTCACCCCTGTGGCTGAACATTAGGGCTTGGCAGCTCAAACACAGCTCAAATCAAAGAACGCTGCTGGGTTTGGGGACCCAAGCCAGTACTTTGTGCCACCCCAGTTCCTGGGTGCTCGCAGGGTCTCTGTGCAACACAGCCTAGACAAGCCCCGGGATCTCATAGTGGTGCACGATGCAGTGCTGGACAGGAATGTGCAGACCAGCTCTCAGTAAGCTGCTCAAAGGCTGGAAGCACTATAACCACATCAGCAGGGCTCACTCACATAACACAGTACCCCCAGAGCATCAAGAAACGGGAAGACTTTGGAGAGTTTGCCCCTTGATTCAAAGTCCCTTTCCATTGCTCCCAGATCCAGCCATGGCTTGGTAGAGTTTTCCCTTGCTTGCATACAGCTGTTTCTAAAGTTCTCATATATTTTAAAATTTCCATTTATATTTTTCATCAGTGTAAATTGCAGGAGGAAAATTATGTCAAGCCAGAAACAACATTTAAAAACAAATACGTTACCCAATTCCCCCTCTAGTCTGTGGTGTAACAACACTGAACAAACCATAAAAACGTGCCCTCCTGGCAAGGCTGTGGCTCTGTAATGCTTTAATCGCTTGTGGGGAACCACATGTTTCATTACAATGAAGTGCTGAACGCATTTTAAGAAATGAGTTACAGCCCCGTCCTGTAGCAGTCCAGCTGCTTGGCTTTCTGCTGCCTATTTTTGGAGCCTGCCCTCCCTGCCTTCGCTCCTCACAAGGGCTCTCCCCTCTCTCTGCCAGCAAGCCCAGGGTGCGGTTTCAGGAGCGCTGACTCAGGGACAAAGCTCACACAAAGCCGTATTTTGCACAGATGTGTTCCAGTCTCCAATTCTGCTACTACATTTTGAGTAGAATGGCTGATATGAGCCAGGGAGGGTGAGTCTGGGGGGTGCTGTTTGGGGTTCTTTTTGAGAAAAATCTTTAGAAACAATAATGCACTTGAAAATAACAATGAGAATGTCTGATGTTTGGTCAGGGATTTGTACAAGGAAAAAATTTGGCTTTAAAATAGTCTGCTGAAGGAATCAGTAATTGGAGCATTAACTTTATATAAGCTTTCAGGGCTTCACGTTTTTTTAATATACGCAGAAGAAATAAACCACCGGATGTTGAAGGGGCAACTGCAGTCGGACAAAGGATCTCACTAGGGGCCACTGAAGTTGGTCTATACCCAGCATCAAATTGCCACGTGTGCCTCTTTTTCCTGGTTAAAGGTGTCTGATGATAGCAGGGATTAGCTGCACAAAGCATCAAATCTTGTATTTTGAAGCAAACCGATGGAACTGAATGTAGGCTTGATACGTTGCTTTTTGGTACATTCTAGAGCTGTGACTTTTATCTCTTCCTGCTTGAAGTTTAATTGGGTTCCTGTCCTTGGTTTTCCATTCCTCTGGCCCAGTGGTGCAGGAAAGTGAACAAGCAGAGAGCAGAGAGCTTTTTATGCATGCAAGTGACCAGAAAGACACTGGCACCTATTAAAGCTTAGACCCAGGCCCGTATGATGTCCATGGGCATGAATCAACTACAGCCGCTCTGTGTAGTTTCCTGTCTAAAGCTTTCCTGGCACCACTGCAGAAGAAAATGATCATTGCATTTATTTGACAAAGAAAACAAAACCCAAGGCATAAAATAAGTGTGATGCTCCCAGCTGCCTGCTGCAAGCGCTTCTAAAGCAACGTTATCTCGGCTGTTCTCACCCTGCCCTCCCCAATCCCCTGCTTCAAAGGACCATGTTACAAATCAAGACAAAACAGATTAATTCTTAATTCCAAATATTAGACCCCCCTGTGAGAAGAAAGATAAAAACCTTCCCTTGAAACTAATGACTAAATGATCTCTTTGGGGATTAAAGGGATTTTATCACCAGGATGATAAATGGGTTTTAGTGAAGCTGTCATGTAATGTTGTATAAATCATAATTAGGGAGAATGAGGAAGCAAGGGGTTTGGGAGGGAAAGGCTGGGGGGGGGAACCACACTGTCACCTCCACTCTGGGAGAGATCAGGACTGACTTACCAGGAAGGAGCACAGGAAGATGAATGACACAAAGTAGAAATAGGCAAAATCGCTGCCACATTCGTTTTTGGTGAGGCCGGAGAGCGGGTCGCAGGCTCTGTTGCTCAGGCACGACAGCATGATTTCATGCCAGGCTTCCCCCGTGGCACTCCTGCAGATAGGGAGGGCAGAGAGTGAGCTTGTCCAACCCCTTCCCCGTTACAGACCCGGAGGGCATCCACCTTGTGGTATTACTGTGCCCAATTAACTAAATTAATTAAGTGGAACCTTGTGTCCAGGTGGAGAGACTATATTTACATTTGGAATTTGAACTACCAGCCTGCTGACATGAAAAAGAAAGGAGAAAGGATATATCTCTATTACAGGGGGTAAAAGAAACCAAACAGGCTCAGGTAGGCTAAGCTTTACTGGTTTTATGGAGAATAAAACCAGATTAATTTAAACATGTCCAGTGAAAAGTGCAAATGGAAGCAGACAGAGCTTAGATTGTTCCTTTCTGAAGCAGCTAACATTTCTGTCCTAGTGCTGGCTGTAAACCCAATGGAGATGATGGGAAATGGAACCAGGCTTCTCCACCTGAATCTCTTTATTTCCTTTATCAGACAGATACAGAAATTCTAGAATGGTCTGGTTGGTCTAGTGACTTGGGTCTCTTTTTCACAACAGTCTCCTGGGTTTTCTTCATAATTTCCTTCTTCCCACTTTAACTTCTACTATAGGGAGAAAAATAGCCAAATACCTGCACCACACTCAGGGGTGCTTTCAGGGGCATCCCTCCACAGCATCACAAACAGCCCATCTGGTTACAGTGGTGTTCAGTGCCATGTTAATGTGTACACTGAGTCAGCTCACAAGTCCTCCTCCTGGTCTTTGAGAAAACTGGATGCTCCGTGTAAACTGAAACAGCTTCCAGGCTACTCTGAATTACACAGCAGATTCCCCCACTAGTGGCACTGAGCGCTGACACTCCGTTCCCTTGCACAGAAACATGCTCCCCCCATTGTGATCCTCCTGCCTCTGCCTGCTCTGTGCCTGCCGCAGGGGCCTGGAAAGCTACCAAGAGGTCTGGACACGAGGCTGAATAATTATCCGGTTTTATTAAAATTCAGGGGTTTGAGTCAAGTGATTACTCTGAGCTAGAAAGGGCTAATTTCATTTCCGTCTGGCTTCACAGAACCTATGCAAACCAAATCCCAGGCAAGATATCCAGTTACAAGCGCAGCATAATCCACAGAGCCAAGCCTCTGCGGCTGGCAGGCACTTGTGGGGCCGGAGCAGTTATTAACCACTGTGTCTCCACGCCACATATCCGAAAAAGTGAAATCTTCCCCAAGCTGCCCCAATTTGGAGCAGGGCCTACACTTCATTTTTTCCCGGTCTGAAAATGAAAATCTGCGTTTCATTGATTTTGGTTTTTTTTCATTGAAAATGCTTCGTTTCCAGGCAGAATGAACCCAGATGGAAACGCTTTCACTCTGAAGCAGAGGTGGCGTTGACGTATGAAGTGTTAACTTGTTGGTAATGCAGAAATGACCAATTAAAGGAATTCTCACTTAAAAAAAAAAGAAAAAAGTAAGCTTCATGACAGGACACACATCAATCCATTAAAGCAGGAGGGTTCTGTGTTATATTAAGCTTCTGCCTGAGTTGACGTGGGGTGTCTCAGCGCTGGCTGTCGCTCTGTGGAGATGCTGGTGTGTTGAATAAGATCTGTCATATTCAGAGATGTGCCAGGCCAACCCTTAATGCTGAGGAGGAGGAAGCAGGAATAGATGCTTTACTCCAGATACCTTCCTTAGAGGATGCCTAAGTCACAGCAGCTAAACTGGCATATGCAAAACCAAAGACTTACTCATTGTTCACACACAAGTCCTATGGCATTTTATATTCTCCTTACCTGAACAGAAGCATCAGGGCTTGGAGGAAGGTACGGAAGTTATTGTGCCGATTAATGGAGGTTTCATCATCTAGCGCGATGTTTCCAAACACCTGCCACAGAAACCAGAAGGAATTCAGGACAAAACACTTCTTCCCATGGACGTTGTCCATAAAGGTGGATCAAGTGCAGTTGGAAGAAAAAGCAGGAAAATAATTTGTCCTGGTTTAAGGGACCTCAAAAACTAGAATAATTTATGTGCTGAAGAAGGAGATAAAAACGTGTTGTGGAGATCAAATGGGAAAAAAAAAAGGTTAATGTTCTTCATCTTCACACAGACCCTTTCCAACACCACAGTTCAGCTCCATCCCAGGCCAGAAAACTTCTTCATTTCTCCTTGGAAAGGTGCAGCACCTGAGCTACTCCCTGCTTTCAGACTCCTGACGTACCCATACCCAGAGGAAAGGATGTGCCCTGCCCCGGCTGCCACCCGCCCCTCCAGAGCTGCTCTGTTGCAGGTCACCATCCGCAGCCAGTTTGCCTGCCCATGCTCTCTGTACGCCCAGAAGTATCTATACACCCAGGGCCACATTCAACACAAGACCTAGCAATAAGGGTAGAAAAAGTGGCCTTTTTTGCACTTCTAATTACCTGACACTGGACAAGAAGAGCCTTTTGCCTCATTCTAAGCCAGGTGTTGATCCTGCTGTGGAGGTAATAACCCATTTGCACCCTGAACCAGTGGGACAAAACCAGGCTACTTACGGTCAGTATTAAAGCTAAAATTTTTACCTGCATACCAATAATGGCATAGATGAAGAAGAGCATTGCAATGAGGAGGCACACATAAGGCAAGGCCTGTGGAAAAGGAGAAAGTGGTTTTAAGAACAGCAAATGCGTATGTCAGGAGGTAACATTTAATTCCTGGGCAGCACTATGTTTTGTGGTATTTGTCCTTCAGATGAAAAGAACTCGGAAGGGAATATGAACAATTCTGTCAGCCTTCAGAAGTCAACCCCCTGGAGTCAGGTATTCATCGATCACAAAACAGTCTGGGCTTTCCAAGGGCTCTCTACACATCCTTGCAAGCAGATAAGCAGTAAGCAGGGAAAACACAATAAGAAGCTCTGCAGCAAGCACTGGAGCTACCAGCAGGCACTGGCACTTTCTGTGCATAATTGTACAAACATTAATTTTTAATGACCTTACTGTAAATTTAGCACGAGAAAAAAATATACATCCAGGAAAAAAGTTCCTGCTCTGAAACAGGCATAGATTGCAGTCCCAGGAGGATGAAAAGATTGAGTTTTAGCAAGAAATCAGTGAAGGCTACAATGTAATTATGTCACCCAAGCTGAGAGTAATAGCTACTTTCCACTCAGGCTAAATGAATGGGTAATTAAAGCCTCTTAATTAGTAATAGCTTTAAAAATGGGAAGTCTTGCCCTAGGGCTAGACCTTGTGATTCTCAGGGCAGGAAAGGGGTTATGCAGCCCACAGGGAGCCCAGGAAGAAACATGGGGCAAAGGGCTGATGTGGTTTCTGTGGGACACCTGAGCGCAAGGGACAAGGACCAAGAGCTCAGTGCTGGGGAGAAAAACAGAGAAGCAGCTCCCCATGCAGCCCAGGAACTGTCCCAGCTCCGCTTCGGGGGCAGCACTCTGCACACATGCTTTGGAAAGGGTTGAGATTATACTGAAAAGAGCCTTGGCTGAGCCCCTCTCCCAAGATCCAGCCAAGACTACACAGTCCAAGGACACTCTCCCGAGTGGGAACATCTACCTACAGATCCCATGTCTCAGCCTCTGGAGAGTGTCTCCTGGCTGCAGGATTCCTCATGAGTTACAAGGTGAAAGCAGCGTCACCAGCACCTCCATCGCCCCGCAAGGATAAAAACCTAACAAATCTAAGGCACCGCAGTCCCCCAGATCACAATCCCCATCCGTTAGCTGCTTGATGATTGAGTGAAAGCATAATACGAAGGCGAATGCAAGAGCACCCCAGAGGGACAATACAGTGTAATACAGCAGTCACTCCCGCCCCTGGCCATAGGATGACATCACAGATCCCTACAGTTCTTCTCCAGGTTGCTTGCAGAAAGAAGCAATCGCTATGTTCCCATCTCCATCCTTCAAAAAGGTTTTGCCTCTGTAGTCTAAAAGGTCTAATAGAAACTTCCCTCTCGATCAGCTCCCATGCAGAGCAATAACCACATCCATGCTCTGCTGAAACCAATTCTCCACCCCGGTTCTCCCACAGCCAGCACAGGGCTGGCCAGCACTCCCAGTCTGGTGTGGGCAGAGCCACCTGGCATCTCTCTCCAACCACAGGAGAGAAATGACTTTCTTCTCTTAACAAGTCTTTTCCATTTTTTGGAGAGAAAACACATTCCTCCCCACAGTTTTATCACCTAAAATAACCTCTGCATCATTTTGACTCAAACACCACAATGTGTTTGAAAGCACAGCTGAAGAAAAAGAAATTGGTTGCTCTGCATCCCACTGAACTCTGTGTCTTTAAATATCAATTGCCCCCATAGCACCTTCCAGAAAGCACCATGCAAAATACCCTGACATCAGACCACAGAATCATTCAGGTTGGAAAAGACCCTCGGGATCATCAAGTCCAACCATCAGCCCGACTCTACAAAGTTCTCCCCTACCCCACATCCCCCCACAGCTCATCTAAACGACCCTTAAACACATTCAGGGATGGGGACTCCATCCCTCCCTGGGCAGCCTGTTCCACTCTGACCACTCTTTCTCTGAAAATTGTTTTCCTAATGTCCAGTCTGACCCTCCCCTGTTGCAGTTTAAAGCCATTCCCTCTTGTTCTATCACCAATCCCCTGTGAGAAGAGACCAGCACCAACCTCTCTGCAATGTCCTTTCAGGGAGCTGTAGAGAGTGATGAGGTCTCCCCTCAGCCTTCTCCTCCTCACACTGAACACTCCCAGCTCCTTCAATCTCTCCTCACAGGGTTTATTCTCCAGGTCCTTCACTAGCTTCATTGCCCTCCTCTGCACTCACCCCAGCACCTCGAGATCTCTCTCATATTGAGAGAGAGACTGCAGACAACCTCCCCTGAGCTTGCAACAGCACCCAGGACATAAGCTATCACCCCCAGACCTCAGACTTCAGCCCAGAAGACAGTGAGACCCTGTGCAAAGCCCGAGGTAGTGTCCCCAGGCTGGTCAAGACACTCACCACAGGCACAGGCAGTGCTGGGGAGCGTGGCACCCCATCAGCCATCAGGAGATGAAGTTTGCTGGCTGTGACCATGAGCTACTGAACAGATCCATCTTTGGCCACTCCCTGACCTCGTTGTGCTTCTCTTTCCCACATCACCTCCCTACTTCTATTTCTCAGAAAGTCCTGCAAGATCTGCAGAGCCAGGAAGGTCAAGTGCTTTCTGGGTCCATGTGTGATGGAACTGGGGGTCTGCACCCTGCAGCTGCACAGTCAATAAATACCAGAGCATTAGAGGTCAGTATCAGTGCTACAAGTCCTGATTTCCGATTAAATGATCTCCTTTCTGCGCTGCATAACATGAGCATGCCCCATAACCAGAGTTAAAACACAGCAAGCTGTAGAAATGGGCTGCAAACCAGCTAAGAACTGTTAAAAATAGCCATCTTTGGGGCACATGGACTCCTTTTTAGAACTGGAAAACAGCTAACTCCAAGCCAAGCACAGGCTGAGAACTAAGTGGCTGTAAGGCAGTTTTTTGAGGGTACTTAGTTCAGAGGTGTCATATCCAGTGGCTGTGACCAGTGCTGAGGCTTGCGCAGGGGTAATGCAGGGGTGAAGGAAGCCAGGCAAAGCAACTGTGTCAGCTTTAGAACAAAACCTCATTTTTGTAATCATCCATGTCATAAAAACACACCCCTGTGTTATACAGCTTCACAGTTTATATTACCAGAATTAAATGGTTTGGGTTTCACCTCTACCCGGTTCTACCAAGACTGAAACCTGGTGAAAGCAATTTAACCTTACACCTGCTGCAGGCAAATAGGAGGCATGAAGACACTTATTAGCCAGACTGCCATTTCCTTATGCAAATACTTGAGTCTCAACACTTTGGCATCGGGATTTTGTGGTAGTTTCAAGGACAACCTGATCTCTGCACACTTGCTGCAAGTCTGCATCAGTAACCGTCCAGCTTTCAGTCTTATCTTCCAAAACGCTCAGCACCTGCAGCATTCAGGGGATGTTCGGTGCAAACCTTCTGCTTTTCTGCAGAATTATTAGTCCTGTAATTGCTCTGTGGAGGTGCAGAGAGGCCATTCCCTTGGCAAAGTGTAGCTCTTTGATCCTCAATGGAGGATGCTACAGACGTGCCAAGCATTACCATCTCCTCACGTCTCTCCCCTACCTCCCACCTGCCTAACACTCACCTTAAAAGACTGCACAAATGTCCAGAGCAAGATGCGGATAGTGTAACCCTGGCGAAGGAGCTTGATAAGTCTCGCTGCCCTGAAGAGGCGCAGGAAGCTGAGGTTGATGAAGTTGTCCTGTGGAAAGTAAAGGTTTTGTGTCCTTCAGAAATTAACGCGATTAGAAACCACAGCCCGCAAAAAAGAAATTAAAATTACCAGCTTCACGATCTAAGCAGCAAATCGGCCACCAGAAAACCTTCCAAAAGAAACATTCGTCAGTGCAGATCACTCCACATGCAGCAAGTATGAGAAAATCCCTCTCCACAAGAGCCCTCCCCTCTGCTACTGGGTCAATGATAGAAAAGGAAAAGGCCCTTTCACGCTGTCCATGGAGGTCTTGTTTTCTTTGAGTAAGGCAGATTTTCTCCCCCCAAAGTCTCAGGGAGAGGTAATGGTGCCGTATTATCATTTTGTAAAGAATGAGGTTGTTTTGAAGTCTTGGTCAGCTTGCATTCTACAATGAATTGAACTTAAGCCAAGACACTTACAAGGGACGGCATATATAGCCTCTACTGTAACAAAGAAAGGCATTGTCCAGTGAAGATTAAAACATCCTTGAAAGAATGAGGATGTTTTCTAACCTGGAGGTTTTAAATGTTTATACAACAGGTGGCTGGACAGGTTCATCAAGGAGAAATGGCACCAGCAAGACTGGAAGATGGATCAATGGCAGCAAATCAATTGGGGAGGTTGAGTGTTCAACAGCAGGAAGGTGCCTTAGGAACCTGCTGATTTTTTAAATTACTATTAAATGTGCCTTCACAGGTGGATCAAAGAACTGCTGCAGACAGATTCTGATTTCCATTTGTTTTGTATGATTCTCCCCACCCCCCACCCCATTTTTTCCTTTCCTTCAGGGAAAGGAGGTTTCTTGCCCCAATGAGCTAATCTAGAGAGGGTTCTTTCCAAAAAAAAACATGCAAAAGCCAGATCCCTCTTGCCCTCCTATTTTAAAGAGATGAAAAATATCCCCCCTTTCCATACTGATTCCAATTCACTTATTTGTGAATCTCTGTTCACAGCCACTTATTTGACTGAGTTAGCTAAAGAGAAAAAGCATCCCACTTTAAACTACCAAGCACTGGAGTGGAAAATATAATCATAAGGAGCTCATGTTGATAAAGATGAGCAAAAATAGTCTTTCCCTTACCAGAAGATACCCGGTCATATTGAACTGACCCCATTTCTTGCTCATTTGGCTACAGAGCTCATGCTGAATTTTGGGGGCTTGTTGGATCTATTCATTTATTTGAATGCCAGCTCAGTTTTGGGGCCATTAGCATCGCATTCCACCAATCCCATCAAAGAGTTCAAGATATCAGTCTCAGGCATGCACTCGGTTTCTCTCACGTTAAAAACGCAAGCAGCTCAGAGTTAGGCACAGACCGTATATCAGACTCAATCCTCAAATAAAGAGAAAAGAGAAAAGCACAGGTATGTTCAATGAAAGAGCAGACAACACTGAGCTCATTCAAGTCAGCAACAGAAATCAGCTCTGGCAGGCAAAGCACAAGCGAGGATTCCCCTGGGTTGTTCGAGGTCAGTAAAACAGGCGCTAAATATTCAACACTTCTCTCAGCATCAGCTTCTGTTCTATTTTTCACATCGCTTAAGTTCCCATCACAAAACACTGGCTGAACTCACCTTAGCAGGTAAGGGCCACGTAGGACCAGGGGGCAGAGCTGGCCCGTGGCAGGATAAGTGGGTGCCATCGCTGATGCGGCCCCCAGTGCCCCGCTCCCCCGTGCTGGCTGCAGCGCAGGCTGACACCCCCCCTGAGCAGCTGCAGCCAGCTTCAAGGCGGGGCAAAGGCTTAGCCCTGAGACCGTCTTAATCATGGAAAGTCTCCCCACCAGCAGGAACTGGAGCAGATCATACGTGCAACGTTCATGGCACTTAGGCATCAGGCCTGCAAGTCTGACAAATTATTATCTTCAGAGCAACGCTCAAGCCAGGTCTTCCCCGTGCACAAGCCTAATGCTCCTCCACAGAGTACGTGCACAGGCAGCACCTGCAGGATCCGTCTCTCTGCATATGACCCTGCCTTACCTCCCTCCTCCCACATTACTGCTTTGCTCAGAATTTTGCTAGAATCTAATAATTACAGCTGACATGATGCTTAACATCTGCTTCGGTCTAGACTTCGTACAGGATAGTCAGTGTACATGCAGTATGAAACAGGGGGCTCAAACTGTGCAGTTATGTCTATAACCCCCCTCTCCCTGGCATTTGGAGGGACAAACAGTACATAACTACTTTCCTTTTTCCCAGCCCCAAACCCTCCATTTGACTCATGCACTGCTACTTTCTAAAGCACAGCAAAAGCCTCAGCTCTGCAGGGAGTCACTCACAACCCAGGAAAATCCCGTCACCAACATTTGCAGACCATTTGAAGGACCGTTCTCTGCGCTGTTTGTAGGGAGGCAAAATTACACACGCTTGTGATGGATGGAAGGGCTCCACGTGTGTAACCCTCAGCACACCGCATAGAAAACCTGTCCTTCAACACCTCAGCTGTCCAGGCAGGTATTAGAATTGCATGCAGTTAAAGGGGAAACTCCACATTGCGATATTTCTTGTGTGTAACAGTATTTTTCATCAATCCTCCTCCCACTTAGCCACCTCTGTAACATGACAAACATATGATCATCTTCTTGGTTACTAAGGTCTGTCTTTCCAGGTTTTTGTTTCCTTTTCTGTTGCACAGATGCTAAAGGCTGACGGGTGCTCACAAGAGGCACCATAACTTTGTGATTTTATGATTCACCTGAGGACTAGCAAATTGTGTTTGAGAAATGCTTCCCACTAGCCTGTCACTAGTTTTCTAAAAGAGGGAGCCCTGGTACTGAAGGCACCCAGTCACCTCCAGGTCCCGGGGGGTCTGGGCACAGCCACCACTTCCCACAAGAGGAGCGTGACTGAAGCTCAGCCGAGTGATGCATCCCTGAAGCAAACTGCAAAGCAGGAAGGAAAGAGAAAGACATCACAGATAAAGAACTGTCCTTGACTGCTGTCCCAGCATGGGCAGCCTGCTCTTTTACCCCTTTTTACAGTGTTTTCCATACTGACAAATAGAAAAGCCATGAAGAACAGGGTGTACAGCCATTGCATGGATCTGTTCCTCCAACATCTTCAGCAGTGGAGTGGTTTCCTCCCCAGCACAGGAGCCGTGCCCACTGCCCGCAAGGATGCAGAACGAGCTCCATTCTGTACACCAGTAGCAAAGCACCAGCTCAGTGGATTTAGTGGTTCAGGTTTTTAAATCCGCAGTGGGAATATGAGTTTTTTATGCCATGGTTGGATGTGGCCTGCATGATTAAGTGAAGGAGGTTGCATTATGCTGCCATAAAGCAGTAAATTTGGCAGAAGTCAAGCTGTTCATCCCTGTTTCTTTCTGCAGCCCAGGTGCAGAACACAACAACCTCCTGGACTTGAAACTTCAGATTTCTGTTTTCAAAATGAAGGGCTCACCCAAAGAGCTGTGGGAAGAGGAATCCAATCAAGCCAAGAATGGGATCACTCAGGAAGCATTGGCAGTTCTCTTCACCTGGCATCAACAAGAATCAACCTGTTCTGGTAAGGAACTACTGCTGAGGAAATGGTGGTGTTCCCATTTAAATGTCTGTGGCATTGCCAGTACTGAAGAGTAGTTCCTGAATCTTTCATAGAGTCTTGGCTTCCTCTGAAGCTTGGAAAAAATTCTTGTTGATTTTAAGAGACTGAAGATTTTTCCACACTTGTCTGTGCCTTGGGGACTCTGCCATTACAGGCATATCATATAACGTCCTTTCATCCTGAGCCAGGAACCCTGGAAAAATGATTTTACGTGTGTGATGCCCAGATCTTGCTTGTTCTATACTATCTTTCAACTTTGGTGCTTCTCTGAAGTGACTGCAGGCTCCCGTCATCAGCAGTGGAAGGAAGAAGGCAGCTCTAGAGGACAACTTGGTGCTCCAAAGGTCTAACTTGGATGCCTTGGACACCGAGTGATGGAAGGAGCCTGGACCTGAATATATGACCAGGGAGATTGCAGTCCTAACAAACTGCAGGATGAGCATTCAAATCTTTAACCTGCAACATGGACAGCAACAGGACCAAAATTGGGCCAAACAGAGATAAGCTGATTCTTTTTCAGTATATTTTCATGTGTGTAGCTGATGCCAGAGCACTTATCTGTGCTGCCTGGGCCGAGGGTGCAGAAGGCGAAGTCTCCAGAGATCCGCACAGCTGCCACACATCTGTAACGGTTCCAGCCGCCGCAGCACACGCACAGGATTCCCTTCTCACATTGCACTAGGCAAACTTTTAACATGTACATCGCTGGTTTTCTCTTTGCTGATTCCTAGCAGGAAATCCCCTCCTGTGACCCTCCATGAAGCATGCAGGGGGTTTAATTGCAGCCTGGTATGAAGATTCGCTCTGATTTGTCTCTTAACAGCAACTGTGCAACAGGAAGTCCAGATGTTAACATCCAAGAGCTGTTGTCAGGTGGCCAAACAAGTATTTTTGATGAGCTTATGGTCTCATCTGTGTTACTAACCATGGCCAAGATAATTAAGAATGGAAGAATATATGGGGTTTTTTTTGTGTGTGTTTTTATTTAGTTATTCTCTTTTGCTTAATTTATGACTTTCAAAGACAAAGGCCCATATTTCCAAAGGCATCTTTGAAATCAGGCACTAAATTCCCAGTGGGATCTGGTTCCCAGTACTTTTCAGCCCTGTTCATAACCTGGCTTATGCATTTTACTTGAGATGTTTGCTCTTGTATCCAGGGACTCCTTGCCCACTGTGGTGGCAAAATGCCTCTATATTCTGGTATCACAAAAAAATTTCAAAGTGGAATAAAAATCACTCTTTCCTATGACTTCTCTTTTGATTTGAGGGAAGCAAGTGTGTAATCACTTCAGTAATTTTTTTTTTTGCCTTACAATAGAGCATAAACCATGGGCTTAAAATAGGTGTAAGGCAATCCTCTTAAATGCACTGCTTCCCTCTGCAGAAAGTGCAATGCATCTCCTCATAAAAGAAAACAAAACCAGTTTCTGAGAACTGAATTTGGCACCACCACTTTCAAAATGAAGGGTTTCCCAGCCAGCCAATCTTCTCTACTCCAGGTCATCCAGAATCACCCTTCCCTCCTATTCTCATCCAATTTTCCACCAAAATAAAGCAAGTGTCAGTCTCCCCTTTATCATTGTCAGGTGTAACAAACAGCAGAGAACAGGCTATTGGTAACTGCATTTGCCTCACGTCACCAATTAGCCAAGGGGAAGAAGATGCAGAACAGAAGCCAGTTTTGAGGCACGCTGCAGTGAGGCTTTTTCACCAGTGCAATCGGAAATCTCATCAAAACGAATTAAATTAAAGAAAAACGAGAGAAAATAAAAGCAGAGAATTTAAATAATTGTTTAAATTCAATGAAACCAACCGTGTCCTATATGTGATGTTTTCATGGATGGATATTTGCAAGATTAGTTACAAATTTTTTTTTTTTTTGAGCAGCAGGTGCACAACATACAGACGGAGACATGGTTTTCGCATTGTATGTTGATTGGATGGCGTGATTCAGCAGGTAGATAAGGAAAATAAAGAACAAAACAGGAAACAAAAGAGAAAATGAGTAATCAGGACAAGCAAAAAAGGAAACTCTGAAAATTTCACTGGAAAAAAACTGTTTGGCTTTTGGGGGGTGTTATTTTATGATAATTATATAAATAAAAAATGCTTCAAACCAAAGATTCTGAGATCCTAAAGGTAACACAGACAGTGCAGTAGTTATTTGCATTTCATTTGCAATGCAAATTGGGAGACAATTCACAAACACTTCTCAGTATGTTTTTTGTATTTCCAGGCATAGAAAGAGATGTCAGTTTGCCATACACCCATTCAGACTCCTGAGGCTGACTGTCCACAAGGACACCTTCTCCTTAACGCCACCTATTTTACCTCGATTACTGAGAGGGTAAACAACTGACATACGTGTTTTTGCCTAAGGAAATAAAAAAAATATATATATTCCACTGCATTCACAAAGTAAATTACATATGACATGACTAGAAAATTAAAATAAAGCAATTAATTAATCAACACATATTTTTTCCTTTTATCTTTACTTTTCCTTTTATCTTTACTTTTCAGTGGGTTAAAAATACCGATGCAGCAAGGCTGGTGGAAGCCTAGTCTCTCAAGATGAGACCGCCCAGGTGAGCAGGTTTATTTACCTTGGAGAACACTTACAGCTGGAAAATGTAGTCATAGAGAAAAGTGGTGCTCCTGCAACTATGTGTGAGCCTGATCTCCAAGTCATGCCCAGACACCATCCCCTCTCCACAGGGAGCTGCAGGGCTTCATGAGTGGGTGTTACGGGGACCGATGCAGACTGACTGTTGAGATGATGTTGTGGTTGTCCCTGGGCTTCTCAGCCGGAGAAACCCTCACATGTAATAGCAGGTAATAACAGGGCTGAATGCACAGGGAAGGACTAATGGGGGCTGCCACCCAACTGTCCCCACGGCTGCCCATCAGCCGAGGAGAGGCTAGAGCTGAGGAAGGCAAATGGAGAAGAGGGCATCCTCTGTTGGGGACACAGCTCTGAGTCATAACGAGGAAAGATCTGTTCCATTTGATTACTCTCAGCTCTGTAACACAGTGCAGAGAGTTGCTGCACCCTGGGTCAGGTGCCGAGCCAGAAAGTTGGAGTTAGCAGCATTAGCTATGGCGCTTTCTGCAGTGGATGTTCATCCCGAGCCTTAGTTTCTACTCTACCTGGAAATATAAAGGGCAAAGAGTGGTTGGGCAGAGGCAGTGGAATTAAAGACAAGCCCATACGCCTGATCTGTGCTCTGTGAATCAGACACCCACTGGTCCTCACCTTGGTCCCTGCTGTCTGCAAACAGCATGCTCACTATCACTGCATCAGGCTTTTCAGCCCTTTTCTACATTTTTTTAATTGGATCTAAGTACCAGAAGTATTTAAGTGACTCAGGTGCAACTCCAGTTTAACAAAACAGCGGGTTATATATTACAAACATGGTTTAAAGTGTAACTCTTCCAGGATATATATGCATTGCACCACTTTCCAGGGAGCAAAAGTCCTGGTGTTTCCCAGCAGCTTTGAGAGCTCTTGGGTTTCCCTTGATGGGCTGTGGGTCAGAAAAACATGTGCTGCAACCTATCACAGAGCCAACAAAATGGGACCGGAGCAGAGCACTGGCTCCTTCTGCTTGTTTTCCACCCCATGTGCCACAGACTGTTCTCAGGACTGGAAGGAGAGGAAGGCTTGTAGTGGCAATGGAGATCCTGGTACAAGGCTACCTCCACCACATGCCTCTGGATGAAGGAGGATTAACTGATCCATGAAAGGTGTCCTGAAAGCTGCCATTGTTTGCTGCCATTAACAATTCTGTTATACATGTAATCTTTGGGGCGCCAGTGCAAACTTCCACTCATGTAATTAAGCAGTGATTTTGAGACCTGTGCATCATGGTCACCTTTAAGCAAATTAAATTCTTAACGCCTCTTCAGCAAGCTGTGCACAAGGCCTTTGAACCCTCAGCTCATCATCCCTGTCTGAGGCCGTGAGGTGGATGTGTGTGGCTTAAGGCAGGTGTGCTGGTGGCTACAGCAGCCACCCAGGGCAGGTGAGCGTGGTGCTGCAGACAGGCGTGGGCTGGAAAGAGGTCAGAGGAAAGAAGTTCCGAAAAACAAGTCTAACAAGAAGCTGGGGGTGGGCCTCTGGGCACTCTGTCTGCAGGGAGAGCAGGTGGAAAGGAGACATGGTGGCTATACAGAAACGCTGCAGAAGGGGAAGATTTAGAGAGAGCGGAGCTCAGATGGGACTATGGACTGAGACAAAAGATCAAAAGGTCAAGAGCTGAAGTGGTACTGAGGGCTTTTATATTAAAGACATGTTTGTGAGCAGCTTTATATTGGACACACTTCCAGGGGAAGCTGTTGAGCTGCATTAGGAAGCCCTCTCTAAGGTTTGACTTAATGATCTAGTTACTCATAAACCAAAAGCCTCTTCATTACAACCTGGGACAATAATGGAAAGGTGTATAGGTGCTTGGAGTTTTCTGACTGGTTTTAGAGGTAATTCATACTACTCTTCAAAGGCATTCCCAGAGTGCTGCTATCTTTGATGGTGGAAACCAGAGAAATTACAGCAGCAGGGAAGGGTGATGTCATCACTCCCAGCACCCTCAAAGTTATTGCATCAGTGCCTGGCAACTCACACAAGGGTATGTGGAAGCACGTTTGCTCTTCAGCCCAAAGACCAGAAGAGGGGTGGTGAACCTCTCCCAGCACAAACTCTCCTACCCTTGATAGTTCACCAGCAGTGCCAAGGGACAGCTGCTGCTTCCAAAAAGCTGAAGACTTGCATACACAGACCCAGATGTGCTGTGGCTTTGTCTTAAATTCATTGACAGATCACAGCCCAACTTGATCAGTCCACAGTCAATTCCCAGGTGCCAGATGCCCTCACTGAGGCTGGACCACCCCTGTGGGAGCTGGAGGCAGTGGCCTGTTAACTGAGCGGGGACTGCTACCTGCCGAGCAGGGAACAGGCAACACTGATGGCTGCTCTCTGCCTGCAAAACAGCTGTCCAAAGCAGGATTTTAATAAGAAGTGTGTGGGCTTGATGCTGCAAAGGAGACGCCTTCCTGAAGGAGAAGATGCCCATCTTGGAGAGACCACAGGCTCCCTTACCACATGTGAGTTGGCTGTGGTGCTTCCTCCCGGAAAAAGTAGCCAAAGGAGGGGTGGAAGGAAGTGTTGGTCTCTGTTTGTGGCTGACTTGCAAAGGTTTTCACAAATTTTCAAACCAAGGCAAAAGTTTGGGTTGCTGAGTCTGGCAAGAAAGCGTGTCCCATGACAGAGGGAGTGGAGGCAAGAACCCAGTACCTTCCACAGTGCAATAAATCTCCTAAGCACTCAGAGAAGTGGTAGTCAGACCTGGTGTTTGATCTGAGCAACTTCACCCTGGCTCCAAGCTGTGCATTGAAAACAAAAGGTAATCCAAAGTCTACGAAAGAGAATTCACCAACTGTTAAATGAACGCCATGTGTGTGGGGATTAAAACTTTGGGGTTTTGTGTGCTTTTTTGTACCAAGGAGGTTAGGCAATAACATATTTGTTAGAAACATTAATACAGTCTTCACCACCAGCTGCATGTCCTGTAAAGAAGTCTGGGGAGCACAGTTCTAAGCACACACAAAACAGATCTGTAAGCAAATCTCAGGGACTGAGAAAAAAAAATTATGATAAAGTTCAAATTCATCACATACACATACAGCATCATCAGCTAAAACATGCATTGGGAAAGGAGCAATTTATAAACTGGATAATATCAGGCTGTCAAGGCTTGAGACAGACATTTGCTGCCCGTATGGAAAAATCCTCTAGAATTTAATGGCAAGTTTGTACACTTCGTGTAATCTGCAGGACTCATTAGCAGGGAGACAGCAGTCATTGTAGGGCTGGCCAACAAATCCTATGGTAAAGTTTTTTGTTTTAGTAATTGCCCCACAAAGTTTTTGTGCACATAACAGAAATGCACCATGTTTCCCTAATCCAGACTGTGCAGATTGATGAGTTTCTGGCTGTTTCTATATTCCCATGCCCTCTCCCTTTCTCGCTTCTCCTATTACCCTTACTCTGCCCTGTGACCAAGACTGGGTAGGAACCCAAGGGACATGCATGTGCGTGTGCCCTGCAAAGCACCTCACACTCTAAAACAGCAGTCCTCAACACAATCCTTCTGCTCTTTTCCCTCTATTAAATTCAACAGGATTTTTCCATTAATAGGCAAAAAAGGCTTGGGGTTAAGAGTTGTTTGCTGAACAAGAAAGAGAGGTTGTTTCCTGGCAGAGTCAACACTGTCATTCTCATCACAGCTTTTTGCATGAAAGTCTTTGGGGCAGACAGCTGTGCTCATTGCCACGGAAAGAGCAGAGCTAATGGAAACAGGCTGCCAGGTCACCCAAGGACACCATCACATGGTGAGTCCCAGAGGTAGCTCTAGGGAGTAAGGCTGGTAGGGAAAAGGTGCAGTGTCTTGACAGGGTACAGCTTTGTTGGTAAATGAAGCAAACTGAGCAAACTGTACTTACCGCAATCTCTGTTACTAAAATATCAGTAATACTTCCCAACACTGTTACAAAATCAAAGACATTCCAGGCATCTCGGAAATAATTCTGCCAAATGAAAACACAAGGGGATAGAGGGATCCAGGGGTTATTTTTTTTTTTTTTTCAACACAGGTTTTTTTTGTTTGTTTGTTTTTAAATGCGCATCACGAAATACAAGCATTTCATGTAGAGAGGAAACAGTTGAAAGTAAACAAGGAAGGCACATACCAGGACACCAAAGGCAATGATCTTCAGCACACATTCCATTGAAAACATGGATGTAAACACAATATTCAGGCATTTCAACATTTCTTCATATGCTTCTGGAGCATCATAGAACTAAACCAGGATGGAAGAAAGGCTGTTACTGGAAGATCACTTATAGAATAAAAACTTCCCAGCTCACTTGCCTGACTGCAAGACTTTTGCCCATTTTAGTGCCAGATTTTGAGCCCACTTTAAGCAAAACTTGGGGTTAACAATATGGTTATTCATTCCACTCCAGAAGCACACCATTGCTTATGTGCTATCTTAATGGGGTAGCTGGGATACACCAGGATGGAGAGACTGTTGCTGGTGTAAGCAGAGCATGGACCAGGAGAGAGGAAGGGCATTTTCAGTATCAGAGGACATGTGCAGAACTGTGTTCTGTTTCAGCAGACCCTAAGAATACGGTGACCCCTTGACGGTGAACATACTCTAAGGTAGGCAAGGGATAGGGGATAAGATCATCTACAATATCCAGCCATCCGCCTCTCTTCCTCTTAGGCACTGTGGATCATGTCCCAGAAGTTTGACACTACTGCAGATTGGAGTAATTTCCCTGGGGTAGCAGGATGTTGAGCATCCCCAAAAAGTGACCCTGTGCTGCAGCAGGAAGCCCAGGTGGAGCTGGGACCTCAGGATGTGCAGACTCCAGTTCCCATCCCACTGACCATATGCTGAAGGGGCTACGAGACAAACAAACACTGTGCAAGGGAATCCCATTCACAATATCTCATCACAACTAAACCACCTCCCTTTAGGGACTGAAGAAATCCTGCAAAGCCTCTAAAAACAACATCAGGCAGATGAGAAGTGTCAATTGCTCCTGCCAACCCCCCCGGCTCAGGTGGAGAGTGCAAAGCCTCTCCAGCAAACACTGCATTCACTAGCCCAAAATTGCAAAGATTCAGTAACAGCCCACTAACCTTCATCATTAGAACAATGGTATTGAGTGCAATCATGACCATGATAAAATACTCAAAGGGAGGGGACACCACAAATTTCCACATCTTGTACTGAAAAGATTGCTTGTTCTGAGGCATGTAGCGGGTCAGTGGCTTGGCACTTATGGCGAAGTCTATGCAGGCCCTCTACAAAACAAAAATGGGATGAAAAGAGTACAAAAAAGGGCTGGCAGTCTCTATCACTCAGGATATCATTTGAAGAGAGAGTGGAGCATTTAGTGGAGGATGGTATTTCTAAGTGTTTCTCATACACAATGCGAGTACTGACTGCCTCGTAAAATGTAGCACAGGATCCCCAAATTGTAATTCCTTTTGGACACTAGCTGAAATATGAAACCCCACAACACTCCTATGACCCCCTGCAATCCTAGGAGACATCCTTCCGTTGCAGTTCAGCTCCCAGTTGGTCCTGATCCCTTCCCACTTAGGGAAGAGTGTTATAAATCCCCAGCCTCACTTCAGAAAACACTTTGCCAGTTCCTCCTGATACGTAACTGTAGCAACTGGAGGACTGGCAAAGATATTATCTGTGCTTAAAAAATAGGTATTGTGAAACTAAGGTATGTTCTCACACATAGCAAAACCTGTCCAGCTAATAACATTTCATAAAATGTGAACTGAACTCAACCAATAAATTATCCAACAAATATTACTGGGTGAACTCTCAAAGACCCCCTTAGCTGGCTATTTCTGTTCACGTTATTATGAGTATAAAACTGCATTAAAAATTGATTTCTACCCACAAGAAGTTTTGATTCTGAAGTATTTTCTCATCTTGGATTTAGATAAGAATTCAGTCTCAAATTAGTGCAAAAATATTCTCTGCCTAGTTGAAAAATAATGTGAGTAAAGCATCTCTAAATGTTCTGCTTTATTTTGGACTTTTTGTTCATATAGACAAGCAATGCACTAATTAATAAATCAGATTAAAATCTAATCTCTTTTAATTAGAAATCAGGTTTCAGTTTCAAAATAAATGAAGAGATGTTTTTTCACACAACAGGTCATTGAGGCTGTGGGAGCCCAGGCAAAGGATGTTGTGGATGCTAAAATCTACATGATTTCAGGAGGAAACTGGATACGTTCATGGAAGAAAAATACACAGATGCCGCTAACTAAAGAAAAAACATGTTCAACTCGGGAGGTTCCTGAGCTGAAAATGATGGCATTTGTTCTTTAATGCCCTCACAGTCTCATACACGCTTGCCCTGGCTTTATACTCTTCCCAAGACATCTACTCTCAGCTGCTGTCAGGAGGACATCATCTCAGCCAGGCACAAAGCCAGCCTGGTGAGAGGAGCGCTCCTTTGGGGAGCTGTAGCAATTGTAGTTCAGTTTGATCTCTGATGACTGGCCTCTAAAAGGCCAAAGATTTCTGTCTCCTTCCACACCTACATGCTTGAGCTAACATGCAAGCCGATATTCACTTTGAAGCGGAGGTGTGGCCCACAGGGACGTGTGATAGTGCTTACTAACATGCAACATTTGGGGGTTCTCCCTGGTTTTGTTTTTATGCAAAACTTGAAACAGTCTGTAATTTGTTTGGTCCCTACACCACACACCCTCAGGTGATGAGTGCTCTAAAGACCCCAGGCATGGCAGGGAGGAGGAGTGGGCTTCTGACAGAGTACTGAGGTGCTCTGAGCCCCCAGGTGCTAAGTCTGGATTCAGAAGATGCGGGTACCTCGTTTTTCTCAAGGCTGCACTCTGACATCACTTTATCTCCTTGCTCTTGGAAGGTGATGATGATTAACGCCACAAAGATGTTCACAAAGAAAAAAGGGAAGACAACAAAATACACCACATAAAAGATAGACATTTCCATTCGATAGCCAGGGCTGGGACCCTGTTCCTCGTAGGTAGCATCCACCGAGTGCTTCAGCACACTGCAATCAAGCGCAAAGAGAGAAGAAAAGTCAATGAAATCAGCATGAAGCACCAATGACACCCTCACAGTCACTCACTGGCCTTCACTGCATGGAGGGTTTTCCACGTATGCTCAAGTCAAACTCACTCCCATCTTTATGGCTGGGAAGAAGTTTTCCTTGAGGATATTTTCAGGGAAACCCTTGGTGTTTTCACCATTCTGCAGAATAATGGAGATTTGCTACATACAGATCCACTTATCCCCCTGGCCAAGGGGAGAGGATACAGTTAGATCTGGCTTCTTTTCTCTGGTTAACAGGGATGAAGTAAGGGTGGGAAAAGTGTTGATGATCTCCAAGTAGTGGAACACAGTGAGGGACTGGAGAAGGGACACTGATGCTGTATGTTTTAATTCTTTATTTATGAAATAGCTGAAAGTGGAGAACAGGGAAGGCCTACTGTGGAGAAACCCTGAGCATGAATTGCACTCCACATGTCCCAGCAGGAAAGCATGCCAAAATAAAGGCATATGCTGAACAGTAATTTTGGGACTGTCACATCCAGCATACTTTCAGCATAGGTCACAATACTTTTTCCCCTTATTTTTTTATATTCCCATTATCAACTTTACACCTGAGAAAGGTGTGCAAGTCCAAATGACTGGAGCAAGCAGGCTATTAAGTACTGAAAACTGCCTAAGCATCCCTGTGCAAGCTCAGAAAAACATCAAGAAAAATCCAGAGCCCTGTCTGCTGATTCACCCAATAATCACACAAGGGAAAGTAAAAGTTTAGCTGATAAAAGACTATTCTTATTTCACAGGTCACCTGCCATTTACATGTCCCTCAGAGTTGTGGAAACCTGCCACTACCTCCGTGATCACTGACCCTGCTAGTCCCGGGTACTCACGTTGGCCACCCTTCGCCTGTGGAGACGGTGAAGAGCGTAAGGAGAGCCCAGAGAACGTTGTCGTAGTGGAACTCATATTTTTTCCATTCCCTGGGCTGCGCCTCCACCTCATTTTTTTCATAATCGAGGTACTGACCCCTAAGAAAAACAGTGATTCAGACCAAATGAGAGAATTAAAGCAAATCAGCCATTTCATATGACTCGCTGAGGAGCGTCGAAAAGCCCCAGTAGCAAAGTCCCACTGTGCTATGTATTAAATATAAATAGAGACAGCCCCTAGGTTTGTAACAGAACTAAAGGCTATCTTTTGAGCCATTTCACACCACGCGAGCTGGACCTGAGGTCTAGAAATGAAAGAAATTGTAAGCTGGACATTCATCCATTAGGCAAAGCCATCAGTTAACAGCATGCTGGCTCCCAGACTGTTTGACCCCACAGAAAACCGGGCTGCTTGGTGTGGAAAAGTCTCTGGCTCCTCCTTCAGAGTTGGATCTAACTTCTAAATGTGTCCTGCTTTGAGGGGCTGAGGGACCTGGCATCTGGAGAGTTCCCATCCAACCTACATTTTTCTACAGTTTCACATTTATTTCTGTAATGCATCTGCTTTATTGCAAGGAAGAACTGCAGTGACAGCCTCTGGAGCTGCTGTGTGCACGCGATCCCACCAGGGATGTGCCCTGCATCTGCAAGGCAGCCCAGGAGCGGTAACGCAGGCGGACCTGGGCAGTGCTGAGGATGTGGTTTGGTGCCAAGAAAAAAGGCAAGTGAGGAAGATGCGTGTTGTGTTGAGTAAAGCACCTTGACAGTCTGCTGCAGAAAACAAAGCATGACAGGGCTTTTAAAGATATTCAAATACTGACCCCTTTTTTAGCTAATTAGGAGCTCTTCAATTTCCTACCAACTCACTTCTAATTATGTATTCATTATGCTTTTCTAATTCATATGAGCCCTAAGAATCAAGGCAGCAGATAGAAAAAGGAGTCACACCATCCCTTCAAAAACCCCTTACCTGAAAATCACACCTAGCCCTCCCTGGGAAAAAGAGCCTGCTCCCGTGCATCATTAGGCATTTGGGTAAGCCAGGAATGATGCAGTTATTAAAACAACAAAAGGGAAAATTCACCTCTAGGGTAATTGTGCTGAAGCATTGCTCTTACTTACAGGAGACTCATCAAGCTCAGCGGATACCTGGCGGATGCAGCTTTGGGACAGCCAAGGGAGCTGCTGCTGCCAGAGGAAAGTTGGGCTCCCCCTCAGCCCCTGCCCCCGGCCATACCTGCAGTCCTTTTCCAGCTCCTTCGACTCATCCGTGCAGTAGAAGAATCTGCCTTTGAAGAGCTGCACAGCAATAACGGCAAAAATGAACATGAATAGCATGTAAACTATGAGGATATTGAGGACGTTCTTCAGGGAATTCACCACGCAGTCAAAGACAGCCTGGGGACAGAGGAGAACAAGGTTAAGGGGTTGAAAGAAAAGTGCATCTGACATCTTGGCATCTAGCATCTAAGTACTCTTGGGAGTAATTACCCAACTTACAGCCCACAGATGATTTCATGGGATTGTACACCAAGTGCTTGACCAAGAGTCATGCTCCCACTGTGAGAAATAACACCACCTTCCTACAGCTCCTGCTTTCTCGTCGAGTTTGGCTGTGCCACAGAATTTTCTGATGCTGCCCATAAAATTTCCGAAGACAATCACAGCTCATTGAGATAAATATTAGTCCTAAGCAAATATTTCCATGGCCAATTATGAAATGAAAAACATACTTGTGTTTAATTTATTCCCAGTGGATAGGTATAAACTCATCAAATAATTTACTCATTGACTGTTATTTGAACTGTTTGAATAATAAGGAAAATATACCGGATACAAAGCAACCAAATGCTTCGAATAATATTTTTTCTAATGAACTGCCTATCACAATTAAGTATGACTAATCTAGTCAGCATATGTCACTTCTGAACTCCCTGCAAAGAACTTCTCAACTGCATTTATTATTTGGTTGTTAGTCACTGATTCATTGTTACAAGTAATTTGCAGTTTAATTTTAGTCTGAGAAGTTTGTCATAATAATAGAAATTGAACAGTCTTACTGCCCAAGCACGGGGTTTGTACAATACCGTTCCTGTTTCTCTGAATGGAAGTGAATAATTCACAAAATTACACTTCTGATGCAACCCAGAAATCCTGAATTAAAACACTGGAAATATCTCTAATCACCCCATTAATCTTGCTGATTGTTGCATACAAGGCCACATCCAGGAAAAAAAAAAAAATTGAAATAATTTTGAAGACAAACCATATGACTATGACTTCTACTTCACAGAAAGATTTCTGAATACTTCTTTAAAAGTGGTAAAATTACTGCGTAAAATGGCTCAAAAATAAAGAAGACATTCAATAGAAAGCAAGTGTTTGGCGTCCTGCTGTAAGAGTGAGCTCCTGTTGACTGTTTTATGACCTAAGAGCTGTACATTTCAGATGTCTAAACAAATAAAGACCATTTTCTACATTGTTCAACATTACTATTCCTTATCTTTGGAGGTAAATTTAGTATGCATAAAAATGCATAAACCCATAATTATTTAAGCATGAATTGTAGGTAAGGACAAAAGCAAATATATATAACAGCTGACCCTGAGGTTTATGTGCCACTATGTAAAAACAGGAATTGCCAGACGTAGTTTCACCACTGCCAAAGCACCCATCGCTTTTCCCCCATCCCTCACGGAAAAGAGCCTGCAAGCAGTGATGTCACGTGAAGATGTTCTATAATAGAAATTCAAGAATTCCAAAAACTCAGAAATTACTTAATTTTTTAACTCCTTCCATTCTTCGCTTCCAGGTCCTGACTGTATTTCAAAGCATTTGTTAAGTGGTGTTGAATAAGTAACCACAGGCCATTACATTTATTTTACTTTGTAGCTTAGTATTATAGAGATGAAAGGGTACTGCTATAAAACTCTGCACTATATATTCTTTAACAGCAAATATGAGCAGATTAGAAGTCCTCATACAGCAATGACATTTCTCGTTAGACAGAAATGTGGAAAATCTTGCAATATTCATGTTAAGTTCTCTAGGGAAAGTCAGACACTCCAAAACCTATTTTCTCCTATATCATTTCTAAGAGCATCACACTTACAAACCGCAATTTAATTTATTTGCTTTTTTTTTCTTTTTTTAGAAGTTTGATTTTAATGTGGATTCACAATAATTCATAATATTGCACACCATGTTTGCAAAAGAAACAAGTGTTCGACATTTGCTAAACATCTGCACAGCTATTTTTATAAATCTGGCAAAGAGATTAATTGCAACAAAATAAAAGGAACAGAAATAACTTGGATTAAGTTTAGTCCATCAGCTTTCACTCAGATCAGTTGCAAACCTCCAGAGAAGGAAAGATTTGTCGTTAATTCTCTAACCTTTAGTTTTGGCAGCCGTTTAATAGTCTTCAGTGGTCTTAGGACCCGCAGAACTCGCAATGATTTGATTGTGTTGATGTCCTTGCCTTTGGTTCCTCTGCAAGGGATAAAAGGCACAAAAAAACAACAGAGGAAATAGTTTGGTCCTCAGGTCACTAACTAGAATATCTATAGGTACCCAGTGTGGTTTTGGTTGTGGAATCAGTTTGGGTTTTGGGTTTTTCTACAGGTTTTGGGTGCCATCCTCACCATGGATGCAGACAGCACTAGTGAGGACTGCAGATGACAAACACCCACTTGAGACGTGTTAATCACCGCACAGGAGGAAGGCTGTGGGCAGGACATAGTCCTCGCAGATCTGGCCACATGCGCTCTCCAGCCTTCGCTCGCTTCCCAGCTACTCACCAAGCATCACGCGGGACCTGGTGACCTTCCTGCCCCAACTGCCCACCCAGGCAACAGTCAAATCCAGGGCAGCAGCACACCTCGGCTGCAGCCACCAGGAGAGGAGGTTCATTGTCTTCATCCCAGCCCCAGTCAGAAGTGAGAAAGTCAGACTTGGCTTTCCTCCCTCCCAGGCACCCGGGTGAGACAGGAGGATGTTTCTCTGCGTGCTCCTTGCACTTCTCTGGCAGGGATGTCATGTCTAGACAAGCAGACAGTGACCAGAAGGAACTGGAGCCTTCATGGTGAGGGACAGAGCCACTCCATATCTGTACCCTCATCCTCGAGTCTCTCTTGGAAGACATGCTACCAAATCCATGCAGGAACATGTAATATGACAACATATTACATGCCTGGAACAGTGCTAGGGCAACTTCCCACTTACGCATGCAGGTTCTGTAAGTCACCTTTTTTTTTTTTTTTTTTTTATTATTATTTTTTAGTTTTGTTAAAACTGAGTGCAAGACTTGAGACCATTCTTCTTGTTACCATTAAGAGGTTTTTAGGGGAAGGACAGAGTTCCTTGCCTCGTGCGCTTCCAAAATAAATCAAAAAGACAGTTACATCTTCTTTCAACCCAACAGCAAACAATGACATTCCCCTCCATTTCATATGAAGTGAAAAATGGGATGAAAATCTTTAACAAAGTTTTATTCATGACTGTAGGTTTGGGTCTGAGATTGTATTGAAGTAACACAGGTGTGAATGAGTAACACGTTGAACAGATGCTGATATACCTATTCTATGCTCTTCCAGTTTGCTAAACATTTCTCCAACAGGAAAGCAATAGAAATACAAGTAACCCAAGAGACTCACAAGAAAGATGTGCAGGCAGTGGACTGCAAAGCTTTCCCGCCAGTGCAGCCAGCCCTATGCACTGCCCTAAGGGATAAACACCAGGAGTGGAGGAAACCACCCAGTTTCATGGCTGGCTGACCTTGCTCAGACCTGGAAGGGTCTTTTTGAAATCTATCCACTTCTAGATGACTCATAACTCAGTACTAACACTGTACTACTCAATACTAGCACTAGACTGGAATCTGCAACCTAGAAACACACATTCCTGTCTCATCTCTGGTCTCTTTCTCCAATTACCAGTCACTGCAGTTGTCCTGAAATGCAATAAGCAGTGAGACATGAGAAATTCTTGGAAAGCCTTGAGTTGTATCCCAGTGACTTATACATTGAACAAAAGTTGTCTTTGCACATAATTTAACAGAAATGGAGAAGAGGGGGAGCACGGATGGAGATTTACTTATCCTCTCTCTATCTCCTCTTTCAGGGCTGCTTTAGGGCCATTTTAATCAGCTGCAGATGGATCCTGACTGCTGGCACGGCTGTAAATCCAGGTGATTGAGCTAATACTCACAGTTACAGGACTGATTTAATGCTGAAAAATAACTGTTATATATTTAAACGAAGTAATTTTTGATTCTCATTAGACACCCTTTAATCTGATCAAGATGAAGCAGACACTGCCAACATAGCTTTTACTGGCTTTCTCTTCAGGTTTTAGCATAACTGAAGATCGGGCCCATCTTTGGCTTTGCATACTTGCTTTCAGATCACCAACTCCTACAAGCAGTGATTCTGGCACAGTCACTGCAGCCATCCCCTTGTCACCATAGCCTCCAGCTGAGCCAGCCAAACTGGAGCTCTCCTACTGCCCAGGCAAATTTGACTGATCCTTAGCAATGCCCTGGTTGAAAAACAATTTGTTCAGCCTCTTGAGGAGGATGGTCAGCAGCAGGAGGGAAGTAGAAGGGAAATAGGTTACCAGGAAGGAGATACCACCTGGCTTAGCTAGCCTGCCTGTCCCCATGGCTGATGGCCACCCAGCACATGCCTGTCACATTGGCTGCCCCTGCTGTTCCCTCTGCCCTCTTCCCTCTCGAAAGCCAAGCAAATCGCTTGGGTTGCTCCATGTTGCCCAGCCATTTGAGGTTTAAGTAGATGAGGAAGCCAGGGCAGGGAGGGTGAAGAGGTGGGAGCTCAGGAAAGTAGAGGTGAGAGATGAGCGAAGGTGAGAGGGTTAAGGGACATGTGGTTGGAGCAGTAGGAAAAAAAAAGAGATGGGATACCTTGCCCCAGAATTATATTCCAATCATTTGTGGCCATGTTTCTGGTTTGCAGATTAACACACAGAGCCCAGCTTAGCAGCACTACCACTGGCAGGTAGCAACCAAAGTAATAAACCTCAACAATCCTCACCTGGGCTGAAACAGAACCACAGAATATTTCTGCATGGTGTCTTCCAGTGCTCCTGAATCCAGGAGCCCTAAACACCTATTTACTATCACAGAATCATTCAGGTTGGAAAAGACCCTTGGGATCGAGTCAGCGCTACCCAAACAACCCTTAAACACATCCAGGGATGGGGACTCCACCCCCTCCCTGGGCAGCCTGTTCCACTCTCTGACCACTCTTTCTCTGAAAAATTTTTTCCTAGTGTCCAGTCTAAACCTCCCCTGTTGCTGCCATGCGTTTGTGCTAAATAACAACCTTACCAATAAGGCCTCCTGGAGAAGGGAAGTTCAGAAGAGAAAGATACTTCTCATCTCTGAAGGAGCTAGCTCAGGTGTCACAGGGCTGGCCCCAAGCCTGAAGCAACAACCTTTGTGGTCTTAATATTTCTAGGAAGGTTAAACAGACCTACTGGGGCCTCATGAACAGGTAGGGCAAAGCAAATCCTTCCTCTTGGGTCGATGAGAGAAGCTGCTTTCCCCTTGCATGGGGAGGTGTGTGGATGACTGCACTGAGAGCTTGGAGGTGAAGGGCAGACAGCTCCAGTCCTACAAAATTCCTTCTGCATGAATGAAGGACACTAAGAAAGGTTGATTTTTTTTTTTTTTCCTTTCAGGCACCTAAGCAAATAAAGAGCATGAGCCAATTAAATATTAATGGGATTTATGATCTAAGTCATACACAGAATCCTGAAAACCCATACTTATTTCTTGTCACAGTAAGGTTCCTGCTATAGGAGAAAGTTTTTTCAATGGACCTTCTGCAACTATTTCAGCCTGTCAAATAAAACCTGAAGGGTTACTTTTGGTGTTTTTAAGAACCTCCTCTGCCAATATTGTTTTTTACATCACCTTAATACAAAGCCAGATGTCCCACAAAATAAAAAGTCCAGATGGAACTAGGATTCAGTCAAAAGGTGTATACAAGCACACATTTGACCAGAATATTTCTCACAACAAAAAAAAAAAAATAATTGCTGTGGAAGGACAAGCTCTTAGGTGTCTGCAGAATAATTACTACAAAATTCAGAAGAGCTGTAGAAGAGCAAGCAGGATAAAGACAGAGAATGAACAGAAGCCCAGTGACTTAAAAAAAAAAAAAAAAGCCACCATGAAGAAATAAAATGTATTAGGTCAATTCTTGTTGCATTAGGCCAGTTCTGTTTTTTTCTGGGGCAGTTTGTTCCTCATTTATTGAAAATATTAAAAATACTTTAAAAGAGCTTTGTATGGCCTTTTTTCCTTTAATAAATAAAGGATCCTTTAAAAAATTAATAGTTCTTTAAAATGGAAGCTTCTTGTTTCTGTTGCTCCAGCCAGCAGCTCTCATTTCACATAACATGGGCCTCTTAAGAGTCATGTCATCAAATATTCAGGGTAGGGTGGAGTCACTGCCTTCTGCAATTGCCTGAAATCCCCAAGGAAGAAAGTGAATTCCTCCACCAAAGAGTAAGTGAGGTCATGCAACTCTGCCCAAACACAAAGCCACCCTCTTCCAGGTCTAAATGATCTGGTTTCCTAGACATATGAATGAAACAAGGAGCCAATTTGTTGGACCACATCAAAGACCTTTCTTTGCATGCTTTTCATTGCATCTCTGGGTTATCTGCTGCTGCGGAGCTCACCTGAGCTCCTGCCCTGCTTGGAACTGGGGTGCGAGACGACGCAGTTCTGCCTCCCCCTCCGTCCCTGGAGCACAGCTGCGCTGTACCACACCGACGACAAAACTGCCACCTCCTTGCAGATGGTTAAATGCAACTTTTGCTACCTCCTTCTTTACAAATTGCTCTGCCAACCTCTCAAAAAGCTCTCTACACTCGGTTTTCCTGTCAAAGACTTTTCATCAATGTCAGAGGCTGACAGCCTGAATCCCAGCTGGGTCACATTGCCCAGACTGCACAAAACTAGCCCTGAAGCTTCCAGCACTGCTTAATGCAGTTTAGAGGTGCAGTCCTCTGAAAGAGAATAAAACTGCTTCTTTAAACCTACTTATTCAGGTTTTCATGAACTGCAACTCACACATTAATGATGTATCCACTAAGTCGTCCCCTCAAATCTTTTTGGTACAAATATATCTGCTTATTAAGGTTTCTGACTCTCTGGTCCACTTGGCTTTCTAGTCTGCTTCTATCCTCTGCCTAAAGAAAATTAGGATGAATGAAGATTGTTAAGGGAAAATACGTTTCACTGAATAATGAGTAATAAAGGGACAAAGGAGTCAATGCAATGGGTGTAACATGGTTTGTTTCCACAGTGGCAGGTGTGTGTAGACACATTTCACAGGCATAACAGTGCAGCAAGAGACAGGAATAACATATTACCCCATGAAACTCCTAGAGAGAGATTCCAGCAAGAAGAAGACAAAGAAAGAGCAGAGTCAATGACAAACAGAAACATAAGGCTATACAGTGCATCCCATGCACATACAGGTATGTGCTGGCAGATAACCCCATCCCCTGTCCCACGCCCACCAACTCAACATTCATAAAAATAAACAAGCAAGGAAGCAACAGATTGGCCATAGAGCATGTACCCACACATCCCCCATGGTGCATCCGCCCTCCGACTGACAAGCAGACAGGGCAAATACACCTTCATCCTCCTGACACTGGGAGGTAACAACCTTGGTTGTTTGGCAAATGCTTTGCAAAGAACAATGTGAAATTCTGTGCATCTCAGCCACATTCCTGTTGTTGAAAATGTAAAAATGCAATCTCTTGCTGCTATTCTTCAGCTATTTCTATTGAGCGAGTACATTTTACACCTGGGGCTGGTAAATTTTGATGGAAAATTTGCTAGCTTGCTTTAAGATGCTCTATTTCTATTTCCCTAAAGACTAGAACATGTCTGCAATGTTTGTGGCATGTTTATCTCTAGAAAAAGAAAGGAATTTCTCTTGAAATACATTGCTAAACAGAAGGTATTTTATTATCATAATCATCAGTATTATTAATGTTTCTAGCATCTCACTGGGGGCCTTGTTTTTTTGTGGTTTTGTTTTGTTTTGTTTTGTTTTTTAAACTACAGTCAAGCACAGTGTAGCTTCTAAAGAGCTACAGGCAGAAAGTAGACTGATAGCTGGTCTGAGATGCTGAGATGGATTTTATGAACCTTGCAGCAATGACTGATACTGTCTCGTATGCCTAAACAAGCATAAGCTGCTGCATTATTCTAGATGGAAGCATTTCAGGGAGCTCTGCTTTTCCTAAGTTTTCAGTGACGTGTCTATTCAGCACGAAGTTGATTCCCATCACCTTCACTGGACACCGATGAGGTCAAGAACATGCATGAATTAAATCACACCCACTGAGTGGCAATTATGTATTTTTGCAGACAGAAACTGCTAACAGCCACATTAAATACATTTTTACAGCGACACTGACGATGAGCGATGGGACTGCAGTGTTTGCAGGAAAAAGCCCACTAACAAAACAATGAAGATTACCCAGTTTATTCTCCAAAAGCTCGTTTTCAGGATTATCAAATTTCAGCTGGCTTGGTGCGTCTGTCTGATTTAACCAAATAATGCAGCTGAGCTAATGACATGACTATCTACGCAATTTTCATTTGAGCAGTCTTGAGACTTGTTAGTATTCATAACTCAGCTAGTGGGAACAGAGAGCAAGTCATCTCCTATGAGTGACTGGACATCCTGCTCTCAGGTTAGACCAGAGATACTGCAAGTATTCCTTGAATTGGAAGTCAACACTTACTGCCTGTTGAAACATGGACATGTAGAAGAGGTTACAGTCTTAATAAAAATCACAGAAGAAATTAAAACTTTTCCAAGTCTCAGAAATAGGTTTGACTCACTTTAATCTAGGAGACAGTAAATAGGCAGGCAGGTTTTATGCATTTGCTTTCTGTAAATCCCTGCTCAATACTTATTCAAAGAGAATGTAAAATAGAAGGAGCTTGGGGCATACTATTATGAAGCAGTCAGGGGATGCACAAGTAATTTATTTAGAGGCTGATGAGCTGCTGTTAGATATTCATGGCCCAATACAAGCAATAGAAAACCTGAGCACAAAAATACTCAGAAAAATTAAAAGTTATTAATTTTAATCCAAATCCATAGCTTGTCCAAAAGAAAATCTTGTTCAAAGAGACGATGTTTTAAGGGCAAACCCTGATGTTTGTTTTCACAGCACATGGAGTTGCTCTGAAGGGCTCACAAAATGCCCCTTCTGCCTTCAAAGTCTGAATTCTTAGTGGAAAATGGAAATTCTCCATTAACCACAGACTTGGGTAATATTGTTTTGCAAACTAATACTTGTGACTAATATAATTTTACGTTTATACCCTGCTTCAATTCAGAGGAGCTCCATTAAATTGCTAAACTTTTTTTTAATATGTTTTTGCTTAACTCAGTCGGGCCACATCCAGTTCTGAAAGATGTTATGCTAATATATTTCATGTTTCATAGAAACTAAGCCACACACATCTAGTCAAGCTTAAAAAGCCGCCTGGTTTTGGATGTCAAATTTTAGATAAGAAGGATATTCATCAGACCAGCAATTCCATCTCAAGACAACCTTGCTTACAGCAGAGCACTCAGCTCCTCTGAAAAAGACCTTTCTAATGAATAGGGAAAAAGTCTTTAATGAGGGGAGGGCAACATCCCTTTTTAAAAACTTATATTTGACATCCCTCCAAGATCTACACAATTCTTTGGTGTAAGACTGGGCACAGAAAGCCCGGGTCCCAATATTCCCAAATGTCACTCCTCAACTGGCTGAAAAATCATACCAACAATGTCAATCCCATCTCTTTTTTTTTTTTTTTTTTAATACAGCATTTGCTATGAAGAATAGAAGATCTAAACCACAAATCTCGCAGTCTTAATGTGAAAGAATTATGAGACCTCAGAAAATTAAACACTTACGAGAAATATTCCAGACCAACCTTACCAGAAAGGTCCTGGCACCTTTTTGTGCCACGAGGGATGTTGCAGTATTTTTCATCAGCAGAGAACATAAGAGGAGCAACGGATATGGCTGTCTGCCTAAAAATTACTGTCAGTCTACAAGACACGGTTCTGCAGTTCCTTGACAAAGGTGAATGCTTTTTCTCATTAGCAAGTAAAACACTGCTAATTCTTTGTCTTCTCTAATCATCATGTCAACAAACAGGTGAATGGAGTTTGGGCATGGGCTGCTAAATGTTCACTGTAATTACTCAAGGCTAATTTAGCAGAAGATTAAACTGGCCAACTCCTCTAGCCTATTTCCAGGTCATCTAGAATTTCTCAGGAAAACATTTGCAATACAATTTTTCCATGGCCCAGAACTGCATGTGGAAAATTTCTTTCCATCATCCAACACTGAGCTCCCCAAGTTCTGAAGAACCTTCATTACTCTTCTTCTGGTCTCTTCTGAGAAAAACGCTCAAATAAAAGACTAATCCTCATTTTATAAAAGCAATTCCTCTGTGCCTGTTGCTCAAAATCCCTCATGACATTAAAGAAGCACATGGCACCTTATTTAATGCCATAAAGAGAGGGCTGTGATTGAGGGAGGGAGCAATTAGGCTTAGAAGTGAAACTGTCTGGAAATGCAAGTACCCTGAATGAGAGAGGAGGAGGAGAGCGAACTACCAAAGGCATATGAACCAGAAATATCCATGACTAGAAATAATGTCTTGTAAAGAGTTCACTGAGTTATCAGCTGATCTCATTAACTATTTTTTCATAGGAAGAACAATATTTAAAATAATTGCCTGAAGACACTGGATTGCCACAAACTGTTGCAATGTGTCCTTGAAAAGAAGTTGGCCAAACATTCCCAAAAATCTTTGCTTAACGTTTGAATGAACAATGAATGGACCCACCCTAACGCTGAGAGAATTTTCAAGATACTCTACAACACAGATTTAGGGATTTTTCTTTTCTTCCCCCCAGCTACGAGATGATAAAGGGCAGAAACTGAATTTTTCTCTGAGAAATGGAGCCACAAACACTATACTTCAACTAGATCTGTGCCAGGGTCCTGCCTGCTCTGTAACTTCTTTCCTAGAAATTGGTATATTAAGGAAGATGTACTTACGAAAAGGCAAATGCCACCAAGGCCCCACTGACCACAATGAAGTCCAGGATATTCCACAGGTCACGGAAGTAGGAGCCAGGGTGGAGTAACAGCCCCAAGTCAATCATCTTCAGAGGAAACACATGAAATTAAAGAGTTTTAATAAAGCAAGTATCAAATCAACACTACAAAGGTACAGAGGAATGTCCTTGATCAAATGATATTTCACAAACTTCTTCAGGGCTTCACAGCAGCAGGGCAACATCTAGGTACTTAGTCAAGCTGCTCATCTCTAATAGGTAGAGAGCTCTGTCAAAAGTGAAGCTGAAGTCAATAAACCATAATCAAAAGCAGGAGAGACAAGAGTACTAACTGATACGTGGATTCTTTGCACAGACATGCATTAATTTATGGGAACACTGTGTGTCAAAATCCAAAGAGTTTAATTTTATTCTACCCAATTCCCACCAGATTAGTAGGAACTCACAACTGGCATAGGATATTACACAATAAAACACAAAGAGAGGGCGGGAAGACCCACAGCTAAATGCAACAGTAAAACAAATACATCTGCCCCACAGCTCTTGCTGAAAGATGCTGCTCAGCGAAGAAGCCTGGCTGCCTTCTGCATGAGACTGAGCATCTCCTTACAATGCCACTAAAGGTCTTCTACAGTTGAGTCTCAAAGTGCATACTAGACATTTTATCTGTTATTCTGAGAGCTCTACAGCTGCCCACATAAGGTTGCTTGCCTTACATAGCTTCAAATCCTTCTAATGATCAAACAAGGCAAAATGTAGGGTTTTATTCTCCATCTCTTTTACATCTTGCTCTGACAGTAAAAACTAAATCCATCATTATCCCAAGAATAAATCCTGACTTTAATAGAATTGTGCTTTCCGGGAAGGTACTACCCCACAGTCTTCGCAAAACCTATCACTCTACTGAGTAAAGTCAAAAGATGAATTCTCAACTTCTTGAAACATGACAGACCAAGAATCAGTTACTATTAATATTCCTGATCAGCATCAAAGGAAAAGGGAAGAACCAGACATGTCTCAGTAAGGTCTATCAGCTTCTGTGTCCTCAGCCACGCACAGACATCTCTGCATCAGGCATTTGCATTTCTTATTCTCTTACACAACCACAGCTACTAAAGATATCCTTATTTTCCTCCATAAAATGTAAGATTAGAGAAACCAGGAAAGCTACTACAGAAAGGCATCTGCTGTGCACTGGCTACTTCCAAGTGCTGTTCCAGAGTTAAAGCTTTCCAGCATCACCGCCTCTCCAGGCGCCCTGGAGCTCTGTCGTGCTCCTCCCTCTTTCTCTAGCTTCCCAAAAGTAGATGAGTGTAAATCTGAAAGGGGAGATGAACCTTTCTGCTTAGAAAAATTCTTACCTTGATCACCATCTCAAAGGTAAAGACACCCGTAAATATATAATCCAAGTATTTCAGAGCCTAAATGGGGAAGAGAAATGCCTATTAAGGGAGATTACACAGTGAAAAAGTCTGCACATGAGCAAAGAGTAAAAAGTCTATGCTAGCAATGGTTTATTTGCTACAATGGGTAAATATCATCTGACAGGAGGCTTTCAAATCGTTTAGGCACAAACTTGAATCATCTGATTTAAACAGTAACATTTTTTCCAGTCCTTGACAAACTGCAGTATGCATGCCCATGGGTGCTTTGGTGCACCTGCATATATGGCAGGTTTAAAGAAAAATGGATTTTTCAAATCAAGATATTTAAACATCCTTTCCTAAAGAGCTTATTTGCCAGAATCTGCGTAACAGCTGGGGTTCTTCTGCTGTAGCTGACAGTAGTATTATTAAAGAACTTGGGAGAGTAATAGAGTGATAAAATCGTTTTTGTAAAATGGATTCCACTGTTATTAAGGATGAGGAAGAGAGATTACTCGTAGCTACTTCACCTCCTTACTGATATAGGGATTCATGGATACAAAAAAAAAAAAAAAAAAAGGATAGTGAAAGGATATGAATGGATAAGTCAATATATATATCTTGCAGTATCCACATACTGCAACTATCTATGCTGAAGAGTCCAGAATTAGGCAACTGCATATTGCAATCGCTGTATTTAATCTTCAGTTCTGTAGACTCCCAGTTGTCCATGTAGCTATAACCAGCTCTGTGCCAATGTCCTCATGTGAACATGCTTGGAAAAAGACACCCAGCTATCTGCATCACAAACACTCCTGGGCTGTATGCTCTCATGTACAAGGTGGCACACTCCTGCTTGTAACAGCACCCATCTATGAAGTCTCCAAGTTCAGTTTGACATCCATGGTTAAATAGATTTGCTACTAATTCTAAGAAATTGCTACCATGCCCCACCAAGATAAAAAGCCATATCTGATTTCACTTCCTCACGTTTTGCTCTAGCAGGAGCAGGGGATCTTAGGATAATGTCAGCCCTGGCTTGTGACTGGGGAAGCCTTTCCCTTTGCTGAACGGTGTGTGAGCTCTGCAGGCTTCTTCCACATAAGTCACACCAGCCAAACGACCAGTGATTTCCAAGTTCTCAAACTCAGATGCGGTTGAAGCAGAAGAAAGGGACAGGAATTGTGACATTTTGAACAAAGGTGACTTGAGTATGTTATTAAAGAAAGCTCCAGTTTTGCACTTGCCAGTGCACCGTGTTATCCTCTGGACATGGGAACAGACATGTCACGTACACAGCCGTTGGGAGAAGCAGAACAACTTTATTCCGGCCATGTTGGTGGGTACTCACATCGTTCCTCGGTGACTCGGCTTGGACGGGGTCTTCTGCAGCCAGGGCAATGCTGCTGAGGGCTATAACTATGAGGATGACCATCTCGAAGTAGCGCAGGTTGACGATGTAGTGGAACAGACGCCGAATCCTGCAAACGACATAAGCACATAGAAGGGCTATTGCAAGTGCTGTAAGTCAAGTGCAGAGACGACTGACAGAAGGACAACACTCATCAGGAATATCACCTTTAGGATTCCTATCACAATAATGATAAGAAAATAAAAGCCAGGATCAATGGCTTTAAACTCCACTTTGCAACAGATCTGTGGTGAGATTTAAAGTAAGACATATAACATTTCTGCACTGCTCCCTACCCCCTCTGCAAAGCAATGACATCTATGTATCTATCAAAAGGGCATTGAGAGCTCTCAAGAAATCACACTCAATTCTACAAAACATGTTTATATACACCCCCATCCTTTTCACTTTGAACTCACAGGCTGAAGCCTTGTGGGTTCAAAACTAGGTTTGAAATCCTTTTAATATCAACTAATCCCTTTAAAGTTGAGATATATGCTATGCACTTTGAGACTCAGCTGAAACTGGCTTCGTAACTATGAGTACCAGTCTCTCTCTTGCCAAGTACCTCTGCCTGCACTTAAAGATACACTTTATAAGCTGCACAAATACTTTACAGTAATATATTTTATTACTTTAACTTAATCTTTTTCTTCACAAATTGTGTCCAAGAAAATTGATAAATTCTTCAATTTCTAAGCAATGCAAAACCATTCACAAATTTCAACTAATAACTCTACCTGACCACAATTCACAAATACTTAACTGCACAGAGAACTCTACATTTGCCCCATATCTGACAGACGCATAAAGGATTTAGGTTCTGTTTGAGAATCAAATTATATGTGTAACTCATCAACAACCTTGTTATCTAAGAATGTAATTCAGTTACTAGATCACCTTTTCTCTAAGCAAATATCTGAACAGTTAGAATTAAAATTTATTTTTCACATCTACTTATATATTCCTTTTCTCCATATTGCTAATGGATTCAGAATGAAAAAGCATTACAAATACCAAGGAAAGAGACAATTCGAAGTAGCATGAAGAAAAATCTTCTTGTGGATCCCTTAACTCTGATTATCAATCTGACGGAAGAAGATTATCATCTATGTGCTCCATGAACACGTAGAAGTGAAAGGCAACATTTTCAAACACATTTGTAACTGTAATTCTTGCATCAAAATCAATTCATCAAGAAATAACAAGTCCCTGTTTTCAGATCTTCTTCATTCATAACCAGCAGTGAGATGTGGGAGCGTTTGTAAATTGCCAGTGGTACTTGAGAAAGCATTTTAAATGCATGTCTACTTTTAGAGGGTGGTGGCACTTGGAAAGTAATACATTTCATTTGTGATTCTCGGAGCTGTTCTGCCCACTAGCAGCACCTGGGTCAGGCATCCCCTGTAGGGCTCTGAAGGGAGGTAGTTAGCAAATGCTGTGGTGAAAACCTTCGTACCCCAGAAAGCAGAAAAAACTCCCTTGAGAAGTTAGCACTAGGCAAAACACCTGAGGGATCCAGCTAGGTCTGTATCTTGCTGAGAGGAAGAAAAGCAAGTTGCTGACATTCCTAGAGTCTGGACTTTGGCTTGTTATTTCCCCTTGGCCCTGTGTTATAACAATCTCCCCCAGTGAATTTTGTTTTTTTTCAATGGTCTTTTAGTGCAGCTTTTGGGGGAGGGTGTGTGTGTGTGTGCAAGATAACTCAAACGACATACCCAATCCTGGGCTGTGAGGTTCAGAAGTTCATAACTGTAGGATGAGGTGACAGAAGATAAGCATATATATAAACCAAAAAAGTCTTGCTGCTTCTTTGTCTGCCCAGTCCACTCCTCAGCTCAGACCCTTCTGGGCTTGGGCCATCTAGCTTCCCGCTCTGCAATACTGCCTTTAGTAGATACTTTGCAGGTAACAATGATTTTTGGAGGTCACTCAACAACAGAAAGACTTGAGCTACCAAATATTAGGGAAGTACTGTTTCCTTATCCAGCTAGACAGGGGCCAAGCTTCATAATTCAAATTTGACCCAGAAAGTATTAATTACACTATGAGTGCACCTCACCTAATTCTCTGCCCTCCTCTCAGCTGCCTTTTACATGAATTCAAAGGATATGTTGCCTTATCTGAAATAGCACAATGCTATCACAGTGTTCTGAAAAGGTGAAGCTTTCTGGGCTTTTGGCTCAGTTGTCCTAACGTGCCCTGAGGTCTGCCTGGCAGGTGGCTGGAGAAGGCAAAGGGGAAACACAATTGTCTCTCTTGTGGGTTTGGGACAGAAGGGGCGTGTATTGAGTCTTCATTTCCTTTGGAGGTAAGATGAGATTAGCAGTAGTTTGGGGCCATTCTCCCTCTCTAACAGCTGGCATTGAGAGATAGTCTCTAACTTCTCCCACCGATTAATTCCTTCTGTGCCCATAGCTATGGCACCTTGGACCACGCAGGGCTGTAGCCTGAACTGTGCAGCTGGCACTTGTGTTTAAAGAAAATATTCAGCCTGCCTAATGTCCAGGGGTGCCAGACCATGGCTTCCACCGCAGATACATTTCCGATGTCAAAAATGAGTACACGGAGCAGCCTGTTTTGTTCCACTGACTGCACAGACCCTCACAGTCCTGAGTATCAGGAGGTGTAGGAGCATTCGTTCTTCTCTTGATTTGAATTGTCAAAGGAAGGGCCTGAGCTCACTTTAGGTATCTAAGCATACAGGTACAACCTCAGAGAGCAATGTTTAGGATCTGCAACAAGTTTACTTAAGACAGAGAGAAATGATCACATTTGCTCCTAGCAGATCTCTGGGTTGGTAGAAGTTTCAAATGCCTTAAGTTACTGCTTAAAATGACTCACAGGCCTTCATGCTACGATTATTACAACTCCTGCTGCTCTTGTCTAGTCCTGCAGCCCTTCAGAGCGACACATTCAGTATTTACAGGATTTGAGTACAAAGCTCCCATGAGGCAGAGGTACCTGAAGCAGAAGAAATGCTGTAATCCCGATAGAGCCCAAAAGCTGTACTCTCAGCCTTGGCAAATGAAAAATATTAATGTTTTCCCAGAAATTCAGAATTTTCAGTGATGTGAGGGTACTTGTATGGAAGGAGCACGAGTTCCAACTGATGAACCTGCAAGTGTGATGTACTGACAGCAAACCCAGCCCTCAGCCTCCTTCTCCTGACAATGTCTCGTCCCAGCAATAGCCCACACTCCCACCCTTTAGTGATCTCTGACGGATGAAACAACTGCCCATCTGACTGTCAGCAGGTCAGTTAGGAAGGGTCTGCCTAAAGCATCATCTTTTCCCTATCCTGGCAATTTATTCCCCTAGAAAAGCCCAGCTGAAAGGCAGCATCTTGTTCACAGCCTACATAAGCTTTTAATTTCCCAATGTGTTTGACTGGCAGAGATTAAGATCAAGCTAATGTTATTGTTTTGAATACCCATGCTTCAAGTACCTATAGCCTCTAAGTGGTATTATAGAGTCAAAGGACTTACGGATTTGTAGGACTTAGAATAAACATGGAACTGTAAGGCAAGATTGGTTTAGGCCCATTTTTTGTCAAGTCATCGACGTCTTTCTTCTCCTCTGCTTTATTTTCAAATTCAATGTTGTTCACTGAAATGTGAATTTAAGGAAACAGAAACGAGAGAGTTAAAAATGTATCTGCAGTCTTCACACATCGGGCTGCCTGCAACAGCTGGATATGCAAACAATGCAGCTGGGATAGCAAACAGCCTTTGAATATGTTGATTAAATGTGATGAACAATCATTTGATTATTATCACCACTATTTACTACAGTGTGATATACACTGCAATTATACTCCTTAACTGCTGCACTGATGAGCAATATATCAGAAATGGCCAGGAAACAAAGATGCCCAATGCAGACAAACAAAGAAACCTTACACTTATTTATACAAGAGCTGCCAAGCTGGGAATGGAAATCCCATTCGAAATATCATAAATTATTAGGCAGAGAGGATCAGCTAGGGATCGTTGGAAGGAAAAAAAGACAGTAAGTCTAACCAACCGTGTAATTCTGTATCTTCTCCCATTATATCAGTAGCACGATTGGCTTTGGAATGTGTAAAAGAGCAAATTCATAGATCAGCTTTAATAATTTTTGGGCTAAGACTGCTGAACTTCCAAGCATTAGGCACAGACTTGGAAGGGACTTCTTGGACCCCCTCGCTCCGTGTCTGCATAGTGCATCCCAGTTTTGGCAGAGGTCCCCATGTATACAAAGGTGTTGAGCTCCATCTCTCATCAGGTTTTTAACATGCATGATCTCCTTCTAGAAGATTTTTCTGAACCTCACTCCCAAAGGTTAGAAATGCATTCTCTAATTCCCATCATAAGTTTACTTGCAGTGGGTTTATAGGATAATTTACTTATGATAATTTCTAATATATGGAAAACATTTGAGGCTGCAAATTCTCCTCTTAGACAGATATATACACTTGTCTATTAGTTCACAAAATCTAGAATACAAAACCCCCACCCACTTATGATGTGTTAGGTGCAGGTTTTTATTACTTTTTATTTCATTTTGCAACAAAATGACATTTCATTATGTGTGAGTGACATGTTCAATAAACTCCTTACTGTATCTCAAGCCAGATACACAGGAAATGGCCAGGAGAGAGGCTGATAAATTGTGATCGACAGGAACTCAGTATTGCAATAGAGTAAAATTACCATTTAAGAAAAAAAAAAAAAAAAAAGACGTTTTGTGTGGCTGACAACAAATTGAAGAAGCATGTAGAGAAACCACTAGCTTTTGGCTCTGCCTCTTGGAAAGCAGAGTCCTGACAGCCTGCAATGTCATGTGGACCTCTTAGGTTTCACACTGCAATTCTCCTCAACATCCCCAGCTCTCGGAACTTCTCTAGACTGTGCCTACACCTCCAGGGATGAGCCACAGGCTGGTCAGAACAGGCTGGTGGTTGCAGAGCAGACCACAGGCACGATGATCTTGGGTCTGTCTGCAAATCAGTGTAAATCTATGCTGATAGACCCAAGGCACAGAGCTCCGGAAAAGGACAAACTAGGGAGGATCTGCTGAAACTGAGATGCAGGGGATTGCAAGCAGCTATAAAATTACACAGCCCGAAGGAACCCAAAGCAGCAGGGTCACACTATGGATGCTGCGATAGCTGTCTGGACACAAAGGACCGGTTTCTCCACCGTGGGCTCAGCTAATAAGCCAAGAAGAGTGAATTCGGTCTGCGGGCTTGAATGCAATGCCACTGTCTCCCCCATCCTTCGCTGAGGGGTCTGTGGCCAGTCAGGCCCCTGGGACACCAGAGGAACTGCAGCACAGCACTGTTGCAGTGGTGGCTTGCAGCATGGCAGCAGAGGAAGGTGATAAAGCAGAGGACTTACTCCTGTGCTCACACAAGGTCTTGACTGGTTTGTTGCAGAAGTTGCTTAGTTTGATGCACAGCTCAGTTACAAAACTTTGTTGTTTTTCTTGCTCTTTGCATCTTTCCTTCATGGAAATACACATGGATGTGCTCTGGTGAGCCACTTCAGGGAACCTACATGGTGTTTTCCAGAGTCACCAGTCACCTTGTATTTTGGGTTCCTGCAGGCTGCATAAACTGTACAGGTTGTATCAACAATTAGTTCTCCTGTCCATCTACTGCAAGGATGCTGCTGGCCAAGAAAGCCCCAATCACCAAGCATGTGCTGCTAGCTCCTTGGAAAGTTAACTCTTTTCTGGTAATTTCGTAGCAAAAAGCAGGGGAACAAAGGCACTCACTTGGTATGACAGTGGTTTCCCCCGGTGGGGCAGTGATAGTGACAGGGATGTTCACAGTGGTGGTTTTGTCCAGAGGTGGCTGAATCATCCGCGTCACATTCTTCTGGTTGTCAGCATCTTCTGGCTGCTCCGGGACTTTCTGCAGATAGGTGCTGGGAAGGGTGTGCACAGGGACACTCACACTTCCGCTAGCCTCAATCTCACACTGGTTCTCCCTGAAGTAGAAAAGCAGACTTTATTAAATATGGCCCAAGAAGGATTCGGAGAATGTAGGTACCCTGATGCTGCACCTCTTGCTAGGTTTCAGACTATTTTCTTCATGGAAGTCCTTTGCAGAAAAGGCACAGACTGCAGGACAACTTCCTGATAGCACAGTATGTAACCTTTTCCTCTGGGATCTTCCGAACCAACATCCAAGCACAACATTAAGAGAACTGTGCCACTGAACGTCACTTTATTCAATTTAATGAGACTTGGTTCTAAGGCTCATAAGCAAGGACCACACGGCACTTGCATGTAACAGTGACATTAGCTTTCCTGCACTGGCTGGTTTCTGAATGAATTCTGACATTCTGCTTCTTCATGTTCTCCTGAGGCCTTATTTAAATTTAGTGATTCTCTTTTCCAGACCCAAACCACTCTGTGATGTTGCTGTATGTGGCTAAATAGCTTCTGCATTCCTCTGCAGCCAGTATCTATATTTCAGTAAGAGGAAAGTGAGCTTGTGCACGTGATCAGACTAAGCAGTATGCTAAGTGTTTTGAAATTCATCTGAAATGAAGATAATATAGACAGGAAAATTATTATCTCAGTGCCACTCACAGCTCTCCACGGTGACATGAGCTCTATTCTAAAGAATCCCATTGAAATTTCTTTTCCATCAGACTAATAAAGCTGAAAAGGCAATCTATCCTTCTTTATTAACTACTCTAAATGCTGCACGAGTACTATTTTTCTCACTTGACTTACATGAGAATTAAACCAAATGGGGTACATCATTGTTCCTAATGGAAGAAGCCACGTGCCGTATCAACTAGTGATGCAGCTGACAGGTTCATCATAAAAAAACAAACCCAAAGGGTTATAAGCAAGACTGGATGCCATTTAAAAATATGTCCCTCAGAAACTTCCTTCAAAGGCTGTGATATTTTCTATTCCACGTTGTATCCTAGAGAGTCTGTTGGTATTTGCATGAAGGATATTTCCTTCCTTAAACCTGAGCTATTCTATGGGCCATCAGGGACCAGAATCATCTTTGGGAGCCTCTGTCATTACTGATTTAAGCAAAATGGAATTGCAGGTTATGATGGGAGCTGGTGTGAGTGCAACAACAACAGTAGGGGACACCACAGGGAGGGAAGTGAGTAACTTCCTGAAATATATCTGGGGTCTCACACCCCCTGAGCTGTCCCAGGGGCAAGTCCAGCCATGCAGCACTCACTCACTTGGGCTGATGATTCCGGTGCTCCTTCTCGCCAGCCTCTCCCTCCTTCTCCCCGTTCTCCTTCTCCACCGAATCGTACGTTGACAAGGCCCTGTTCCTGAACCTGTGCCGTCTGTGAGGCTCTTCACCATTCTCACCCTTGGACCCAGGCTCTCCTTCCCGGTTCCCAGACCTTGACCCTCCCCGGTGTCGGGAACGCCGCTCACTCCTGGCCCCGTTGACTGTCCCGTTGCCTTCCTTGCCTTGCCGTTCGGCAGAGTGCCGGTGAGTCCGATGCCTGCGGTGCTCCTTCTCGGCACCTTCTTCCACCGACCCTCGGCGGTGGTGTCTCTTTCCCCCTTCCTGACCCCTGTTGCGGTCACTCTTCCCTTCCTTACTCCCCCCTTCCACCTCCTTGCTGCGGCTCCTGTGCTGCCTGTGCCGTTCCTCCTTATTATTGGCACCAGATTCCCCGTTCTCATCCTTGGTCAAATCACCCTTCTCTTGCTCTCCCAGTTTGTCCTTATCCCGATGCCGGTGGTGCTTTCGTGGAGCTTCTGCGCCATCAGCAGAGCTGACTTTGGTCTGCTCCACCTCTTGCACATCCATGGGGCTCAGCTTGCTGATGTTGTTCCTCCCTTCAACCCTCGGCTCTACCACCAGCGGCCGATCCAAATGAGTCTTCATGTCTGGCCTGATGTGAAGGGTGGTAGCATAACGCACCCGCTCCTCCGGATCCAGCTCATTGTACAGTGCCTCGCAGCTGGCTCGGAAATTGTGCATCCGGATCTGGCTGGTCCTCTGCTCCCAAACGGACTTGGATTTGGAGGAGTTCTGCTGCTTGCTAAGGAAGGGAGGAAGGTGAAAAGTTAGTATCCAACTTTGCACCAATTCCCTAAAAAGCAACCAAAAAACAATAGTGGAAGTTTTCAGCTGAGACGGGGGATTAGAGGGTTGAGCCAAAGAAATTATAGGAATGGAGAGAGAATGGCTGGCGGAGAACATGAGCAGTGAAAGCCAGCAGGATCACCAGTGTTAGTTTGCACCCATACGTTAGTGTGGTTAGGAACATGGTTAGGCACCATGAAACAAGCCCTCTGGAAAGGAGTTATCCTGATTTTTAAAGGTTGACCATCCGCCTTGGAAGCCTCAAGTATAGTCTGAAGTGTTAAAGTCTCTGCGCACAAAATTCATATAACCCAGCCAGAGCTTTCAAACAGCCTACAAGTCTTCCCCACAATTAACAGCACCTTTCTCCCTACCTTGAAATGTCTGGATGAGCAAATTAGCAGCAAGAAGTTAGATTGGCAGGAGGAGTGAGGGGAAATGAAATCTGGCCTTGAGGATCCAAATCTGCATACCCTGCCACCATTCCCTTCCCCTTATAGCCGGCCAGAGGGGTCACCTTCCACGCTGCACCGCCCCGTCAGGTAATGGCACAGCAGAGCCGTTACTCTAAACCCACAGCATCCTTCTGAGGTGAGGATGGACCATCCAGCCCAAACATCACCAGAGTCTGGAAAAGTACAGGTAAGAAAGGAAAATTGTTCTATGTACTATGAAAAGACCACAGGAACTGGGAGAGTCACACATAGATATAGATGTGATAAGAGCAGCTTTATCCCATGGAGAGACCTGCTCTTTTGTGTCATCTATTATGATGAGGATACCTCCATTTGCGTTGGCTTAATGCTTCGATTTTTCAGCACAGCACCTGGTTTCTGATCACCACATGCAAATGGATTGCCAATGAAATAAGGGAAGAAATTTTTTCCTTCCTCCTAAAGATTGCAAATCAAATTCTGCTTTTGCATAAAATCAAAGTAACTCTGGATTTCAGGGTGGAGTTCTGGATTTAGCCTGGTAGAGGGTCAGCACCCATTTTCTTCCTTAATTAAACTTTTTCTAACAAAGAGAGGAAAATAATTTTTCTTCCACCAGCCTGCTCAGATGTCCTCAGTGGGGAAGTGGACAACTCAGAAGGTGGAGCCACCCTGCAGGAAGACCTGGATAGGCTGGAAGAGCGGGCTAACAAGAACCTTATGAAGTTCAACAAGGACAAGTGGAAGGTCTTGCACCTGGGAAAATATAATCCAGCAGTGTAGCACAGGTTGGGATCTACCTGCCTGGGGAGCAGCTCTGTGGAAAAGGACCTGGGGGGTCCTGGTGGACAACAAGCTCAACATGAGTGACCAGAGAGCTGCAGCAGCAAAGAAAACCAACGGTGTGCTGGGCTGCATCAACAAGGGCATCACCACCAGAGGTAGAGAAGTCATTATCCCACTCTACTCAGTATTCCAGGTGTGACCTGAGAAGCGCTGTGTTCAGGTTTGGTCTCCACTCTACAAAGGAGATGTGGACAGGCTGCAGAGGGTCCAGAGGAGGGCCACAAAGATGATGAAGGAACCAGGAAGCCTGACAGGATGAAAGGCTGAGACAATTGGGTTTGTTCAGCCTTGAGAAGAGAAGGTTTAGGGAAGACCTTGTCACCATGTTCCAGTATTTAAAGGCTGTCTACAAAGATGGAGACTCCCTTTTTACAAGGAGTCACTTGGAAAAGATGAGGGGTAACAGGGACAAATTACTCCTGGGGAGATTCCAATTGGACACAAGAGGAAAATTGTTCACAATGAGAACAGTCAGCCACTGGAATAATCTCCCCAGGGAAGTGGTGGATTCCCCAACACTGGACACTTTGAAGATTCAGCTGGACAGGGTGCTGGGCCGTCTTGCCTAGACTGTGCTTTTGCCACAAAGGTTGGACCACATGATCCTTGAAGTCCCTTCCAACCTGGTATTCTATGATTCATTTGCCACACATCAGTCTGATCTCTGAAGCCAGAGGGGCTGTGTGGTGCTCACCGACCTTCAACACTTATCACACAGCCCACAGGGGAGGAAGACGCATTTTCCTTACGTACTTTCTGGGCTCCCTTGACAGTAGAAGCAAGCAGCTATTGCGTGTGTATGTGCTGATTTGGACTGTCAGGGTCTGTTGACATGCGCAGACCCTGGGGGAAGGAGCTGTCGGAAAGGCTTTGCTTCTCTGAGCTCTGCTGGGGGATCGGTTCTTTACAGAGGGTGCTGCTGCCTGGTTCTGCTAAAGAGGTAATAACCTACTTAAACGTTCACTGCAGATGGGATGAGGGCACCCAGGTAGATGTGAAGGAATCTGATTTAATCCAGAAATCAGAATGAGCACAGTTAAGCACCAAAAGTAAAAATCTACATCCCACGTTTCCAAGAGGCGTGTTCTGGACTAATTATTCAGCAGCTGAGTGTCCCATTTACACCGCAGCAGAAGAACAGGTGACAAAAATCACAGTTCTAAATGCAAAGGATATCAGAATGTACTGGGGACATTGCTTAGAGCCCCTTTCACCAAAAATTTCACATCAAAGGGAGAGCAGGCTTCTCATTATGAGACAGCACTCCTCAAGCTCTCCTAGTGACCCCTGGCACAAGGATGAACAGTCTCAACATAGCAAGCAATAACTTGCCTTTTCTTTTTGGTTCAACATTATGAAATCGTGATTGAAATGCTATCACTCATCAGCAGATTTACTTGGATTTAGAAGGAATTAATGAGTAACATGCAAAGCCTCTGACTGCCCAAGCCTGCCACCCCATACAAGGATTTCCCACGTGAAGCTGTATGATTTGCATTTGCAGCTCTCCACAGTCAGCAGAGATGGGCACAGAGGGGTGGAGTTGCCTGGGATGGGCATCTTGGGATGTCCTGTGCATCCTCTGGGATGGACAGGGTGCCTTGCTCTGCTGTGCTCCAGATCTAGCTCTGCTAAACCGAACTGGGCAACAAAAACGAACCTTCTCTTAAGCACACAGGTCAGGGAAACGAGACAGCTTAGGGATGTGTATGTATGTGTCTAAGTGATGAGTGCTGCCTCAGTGCAGGCCAAAAGCATCTGTTCTTAGGAGACATTTCTCACTTCATAATGAAAGTCCTCAGGGCAGGGACCAGTTTCTGTTTTGTGCTTTAAACAGCCAGAGCGTGCTGTCAACACTGAAGCAATAACTAGTAATAATGAGACAAAGTTGGGAAGATGCCCTTACACTGACTGAAACTTTCGATTTATCTACAAACCAAAAGCACAGAGAAGAGCACAACCGCCTACTCCCCATGCACCATCCTGTGCTCCATTTCCATGGGACAGGCACCATACAGGGGTGGGAGGCAAAACCCCAGCCTCCCTGCAGAGACTCTCCAAAGTAAAACACGCAATAAATCACCAGGCAACTTTAATGGACACAGCACCTCCAACAGTGCCTGCACTGGGCCCATCAAAGCCAAGATATAAAGAAAACCTCCTAAATCACACTGGATGGGGTGAGGAGGAAGGTTGAGGATGCAGGGCTGGTACTCATCACACAGCACAGGGGAGACACTCAGAACCTGCTAGCTCTGACACAAGATGTATCACTTCAGGAGGGCTTTTGTAGTTGTGTTTCAGTTACACCAAGAACATAAATCAGCCTCTAAATTATCTCTGAGGTGCTAAAGCTTCCACTGAACTTCACTCATGGCTAACTGACAGGTGCTGTCAGGTACATGCACCACTGAGAGCCTGGAGAAACCAGGTAACACATACATTAACTAGGCCTATTTTGCTAAAATCCCTTCCTTCAGACACTGACATTACAGAGTCGAATTTCTCAGCATCTAGAAATGAGATGCACCCTTAACACTGACAGAAGTAGCAGATGTGATTGCCAAAAGACTACAACACACAGCCACCCATTGGTTTTGGTAACTAACACGTCAAAGAGCAGAAACGACTGCATCCTCTTCTTTCTACCTGAAAAATGCAGAGAGGGTAATATTTCTTGGGTCTCTTAGAGTGGGGAGTTTTACTGTGAGGTCTTTCACTTGGGCCCCAGGGAGGCAGCAGACTGCCTTATGAAGCAGATCTGGTCTGCATATTGGGTCTTTGACACCCCTCAGAATGGAGTCACCCAGTACAATGACCCTTCTGGGTTTCTTTTTATAATTGGTTTTAATACCTGGTCTAGAGTCACCTGGCCTTGGTCGACCTTGATCTTCCTCCTTGTTTGACTCATTTTCTTCATCCTTCTCTACTTCATTCACAAGTTCCGAGGCCCCATATCTCTTGTGAAGGGACACCATGGAAGGTGAGGGAGGTCAGGAGGGGATTTTCCCACCTCCCTGAGCAGGGACCTGTTTCCAGTCTCCCCCATCTCTTAGGTCCCCTCTTTCTGCCTGGTAGCAAGAGGGTGAGGAATCACCTGCCTTTTTTAGGGTGTCCATCTGCTCCTGTTGCTTCAGGGGTGCTAGGGTGTTACTCCACCAACCAATTTCCCCTTCGCACCCCCTAATACTTTTAATCTTTCAACCTCTTCTCTGAGTTCCGCTACTAGGCTGATCAGGTCATCTAGCTGATAACTCCTTTGTCAAGGAGTTACAAATATGAATGTTTCCAGTACAATCAATAGGAATAAGGAGCTCAAGATTTGACCAAAATAACAATTTTTTTTTCATTTATACTTTCTTACTTCTCCACTCTGTGACATTACATCCCACATTTCTGTGCAGTAGCTGTAAAGCATATCATGAGGCAACTGATTAGTCATGACTTAATATGAACTGCATTAAAAAAATTAAAGTAGAATGCAACATACCAGAAATAATTCC